>NC_138088.1:61244577-61579577 GCF_964212035.1 Myotis nattereri
AGTACATGCCCTTGACCAGAATCAAACCTGGGACCTTTCAGTCCGCAGGCCAACGCTCTATCCACTGAGCCAAACCAGCTAGGGCTAAGTAGACATTCTTTATAAGGAAGAGCAAATGAGTTAGGGCTTTTCCACATACTGCTGCTATATTCATGTGGTGATCAGAAGCTTTTAGTAGTGCTTAATTGGTTCACATCTATCTATATAAAAGCCTAAGCAACTGTTTGGTGCCTGTGGCATGCACTGACCTTTGGGGCAGATGCTCAATGCACAGGCATGGAAACATGGAAAAGATTGATGAATCTCAGAGGGGAGGAGGGAAGGGTGGGAAGAGATTAACCAAAGATCTTATATGCATACTAGAGGCCCAGTGCACAGATTCGTGCACGGGGGGGGGGGGGGGCCGCGTTGGGGGGGGGGGTCTCTCGGCCTGGCTTGTGCCTCCTCGCAATCCGGGACCTCTCGGGGTATGTCGGGCTGCCGGTTTTGGCCTGATCCCTGAGGGCTGACCCCACTGGTAAGCACAAATCCTTGTTCCGGGCCTCTAGTATAAATATATGAAAAAATATCCTCTTCATTTGGCAGTGTTGGCAGGGATATCGTGAAATATTGGTAAATACCAAAATTACTTTTAGATACCAAATTTTTACAGATTTTAGCTCAGGGCTTTCCCTGCTCTAGCATATAACTTAACACCGTGCCTGCATTCCAGCAGTGCTAGGTCGGATTCTCGGGGAAGAAGAGCAGCAGGAGGGCTCAAACCTGAACTGCCACATGCATTCAGAGTCCACTTTTCTTTATTAGAAAACTTAAACGAAAAAGTCTTATTTTCCTACAGAATGTTCAATTTTTCATAATCTTTTGGGTTTACCCTCTGCCCCCTTTACCACATCCTAATATGAAAAGATGTTCTCTCTCTGGCCAGGTAGCTCAGTTTTTTTGGTGCCTATCTTTGTAGCAGGCCCTCCTCGAGTGTCTGGCAGTTCCAGCTTTCCAGGGTCCCCTTGGGGATCCGTGTACCGTGCGGGTCTTGCTTACTGTGGGCTTTGAGTAGGGGTCTGGCTGGGCTGTTCTGTTGGGATCCCCCATGTCGGTGCTTTCAGGTCTGATCACATTTGGAGAGAAGCCCTCACCTCCAGGAGGTCTCAGTCCCGTGCTCCCCGCGTGCGTGTAGCCCTCGTGGAAGAGACTGTTTCTCTCTTTACTGAAACTGCAGTTTTCTACTGGGCTGTGAGGGGGTCCTCTGTGCAGGGCGGGGGAGGGCACCTGACATCGAGCGGCTTCCAGAACCTCCTTCCAGGGGCTCTTCCGAGCTGTAGATGCACCTTCTTGCATGTCCCCTACGGTGTGTGACGCAGGTATCACTAGCCCTGAGGCATCGTGGGTGATGCAGAGACCGACAGTAGGGCATCCTTTGGGCTTTGCTCACGGTTGGTTCAGGGTTGACTTTCTTTGGTCTGCCCAGTCAGCTGCCCTTGTGCTTCCGCTTCCCGGCTCCCAGCATCTCTCCCATCTGTTTCCTAGTGTGTTAGGTCTTTTCTTCCTAATCCTTAGTTGTAGTGAGATGTGAGGTGAGGTCAGAGGCTACGTTAAGCCTTGACTTTATCCAGAAATCCCAGGCATAAGCTTTGCCTCAGTATACTGGATATTGTCCATAACTGGTTTATTTTTTCAGAGTTTGAGTTCATTTTTTAAATATTTATTTTGCTTTCCTAGGTGCCGATCTTTACAGTTTCAGCCATCAAAATCTCACAAGAAGGTTTTGAAAAAAATGTTGAAATTTCTGGCTAAAGGGGAAATTTCCAAAGGAAATTGTGAGGGTAAGATGAGATGCGGTCTAAAAACTGTTTACTTTAAAATGATGTATCTTTCCAAGGTTCTCATTTTCCGCCAGGGAACAGGTCCTTACGACAGCAGGTACCGCAGCAGGTACCGCTGTTCCGGTGACGACAGTTACTTGCGAGCTGCTGTTACTTGACCCTGGCCCCACATCAGGGCATGGGAAATGGATGCCAGGGCAAGTCTTGCTTGATGTGAGAGTGAGGGTCATTTTTGAGATATGATGTTGTGGAGTTTATGGAAATCGTAGTTGTCATGGTGCTTTGACAACTCTTCTCTTACTTGGTCCCAGTAATATCCTGAAGGAAACGGGAAGGGGTGTTGTCTCTGGAGACCAGGTGCTCGCATGCAACTTGCATGCGATTGCAGTCACTGTGACTGTTGAGTCGGGCGCGGATTTTCTGTTGAAGTGAGACTGACTTTAGTAAGTTATATTGCCTGAAATTCTGTTTCTTACTTGTCTGACCAATTTCGAATTATGTGGGAATTTCTTTTTTTGTTTTTTAATGTGTGAATTTCTTAAAGATAATTAGTAACATTTAACTGTGGTTACAGATACTTTGCATTTTCAGTTTTGTTACTTAAAAAAAACACACAAAAAACCCCTTTTCTTATAGGTATGCCTAAATAACATAAGAATTGAGAATGCACCCATTCTTCATGCTCCTGAAGGAAGCCTCCCACCCCAGTCTTAGCTTGTTAATTTTCCCCAAGTTTGCTTTGAGTGCCTACAATGTCCCAGGCCCTTTTGTAAGCACTGGAGAGACAGTGGCCAGCAAGACAGGTCCGTTCTCTGCCCTCCTGCACTGTCCGTAATGGACCAGGATTCAGGACAGGTTGGAGCTGGCCGGGCAGGGCTCCGGTCGGGCAGTTGGAGCTTTGGGAGCCTCAGGATGTTGGCTTAGCTCTGCTGCTTATTGTCCGTTCATCGTCTTGCAGGTTAGAGTTTGTTGGTTAGTCAATGTACAAACTTTCCAATGGCTGGGAATCCTGTCCTGAGTTTCAAAAATTAATATTTAGATAAGCTTTGAGGATGCTGTTCATTTGTAAATTGATGGTTGCCTGCCCCTTTTATTTTTAATATGTATGTTTTTTATTGTTGGTAGTTTTACAGGTATCTCCCATTTACCCCTCCCTGGTTGCCTGTCTTTTTTTGTAGCTCTTACGTTCGATTCTTTATTTGACTTGTATAATTTTCTGAATTACTTATGTCTGCAACTTAGTTCAAAGGAGTGATGTACTCATTAGGGTAAAAGCTGCAACATAGAGACGCCAAAATGCAGTGACTAAACGAGGATAGCACTCTGCTTCTGCCTCGCACAGCGTTCGGGTGCTGTGTCAGGCTGGCCGTTCCGGGCCGCCCTCCATGTGTTTCCAAGCTCGCTCTGGTTTTTCCTGATCCTGCCAGTGGGGAGGGGAAAGGATGGAAGTTCAGGGCACACATTTCCTTTAAAACAAGGGAGGCAACGTTGGATATATCCGCTTGGTTATATTTTGTTGGTGGGAGCTTGGTCCCAACTTGCAGAGGGATGGTAGTGCGCTCCCTGGCTGGGCTGCCCTAGTCCTGGCTGCCGCTCTGCTGCTGGGAGGGCGGGAGGGTGGATTTGTGGACACACAGGAGCTTCTGCTACGGAGGGGAAAGGGACATTGCTCCCCTTTATGTGCCTTGACCGTGTCTGGCTGATGGACTTGGCTGTTTTCTTGTTTGTAGATGAGCCTATGGAGCCCAGCATGGAGGATGCCGTTGCCGGGGACATGGCGCTAATCAATAAATTGGATCTACAGTGTGACCTTAACCTCCAAGAGAGCCTAGAGAGGGAAGTGAAGAAGAAAGGGAAAAGCACAAAGAAAGAGGAATCTAACGAGTTTCTTCAGTCACAGGACAAAAACGAGGAGCTGGGCTCTGGGGAACCGTCCCACCCAGTGGACGTGCACACAGCTCCTAAGCCAGGTAGTGCGCCGTTGTCATCGACGTCTTGTCAGGTGCTCTATGTGCTGGGTGCTACCCGGGTCCTCTCACCAGCTGCAGATGCGAGTTACTCCTGAGTCTACAGCATACAGCTTACTACCTGGGTTTAGATGGACGAGTCACATCTTTTTAAAACCAATGTTTAGTAAGCCTGAAACTAGCCTTATTATCCCCAAACACATTTGAAAAGAGCTCCATTTCTTCTTACAACCTTAGGGCCCTCGAGGCTTGAGAACCAAACTTTTTAGTGAAAAGATATGCTAAACATTTTTATTTTTGATGTTAAGTGAGACAGTAATTTTTGGTATTATGTCCACAGTATATAGACATCGTAAAATTCTTGTTTATCATTAGTTTTTTTAGGTAATCATAATAAATTTTAATTTAAAAAATTTGAGATTCTGATATTTGATTTCACTTTTAAAAAGGTAAGATTTTTTTCCTATATTTTCACTTATAAAAAGAATTAAGTTTAAAAATTTTATTAAGCATTAAATGGGTATATAATGTGCTCGTGTGCATGTATGTGTATATAATTCTTTTAAAATTTTATAAAAATAGTTTGGATGATTTTTATGCTTCATTTCTTGAATTTGTTCTTATACTTAAGAACAAAGTATTTTTAGTACTATTTTAGTTTTTCTTTGCTACATATATAAAGGCACAGAAAACTTTTTGTTGAAGTGTTTTTTGTGTGTGTGTTTTTTTTAATGTAAGACTTTCATGGCATTTAAACTGATGTTGGTCTGAGATTTTATCCTAAAAATGAGAATAAGCCATTAAAATACTTTGAATGGTTTAGGTAATTTCCTTCAACTTTTACTAGAGTGATAGGGTTAGTTTTATTTTTAATTTCTTATTATAAAAATTACTTGTGTATCAGATTAAAAAGCCGTTTCAGAGAATTTCAAACAGACACATGAAGACTGAATATTATAATGAACTTCAGTGTACCCTCCCCTCATTTGAAAGAGTCACTGACATATAATTGATGATACTTATGATTTTTGTTGTACTGATAGTATTACAGATATCTCCCATTTTTGGTACTACTGTTTCTATAATGACGATTACCCTTGAACTGGTGTTACTATTACACTGGCCCATAGCAAGGATATGGGAAATGGATGCCAGGAGAAGTCTAGCTTGGTATAAGGTTGAGGGTCATTTTCAATATGTGATATTGTCGAATTATGGGGTCCCAGATAGTTAAAATTTTTACCTTTTAAAGAGGTTTGATTAAAATTCTGATGCAGTGGTTCTCAACCTTCCTAATGCCGCGACCCTTTAACACAGCTCCTCATGTTGTGGTGACCCCCAACCATAAAATTATTTTTGTTGCTACTTCATAACTGAAATTTTGCTCCTGTTATGAATCATAGTGTAAATATCTGGCATGCAGGATGTATTTTCATTGTTCGCGACCCACAGTTGAGAACCGCTGACGAGCTAACTAGTGCGACTCCTCAGTGAGGTGGGGAGAGAGGTACTGTCCGCCAGGTAAAGGTGTTTGTCACTGAGAACCCGCCCCAGTGAGCTCCGGGACCAGCACATCTTCCTCCCTGAGGCTGAGCGTGTCTGTGTCCCCAGTGCTCAGAAAGTGTGGGCCTGAGGCAGCCATGTCCTGAGCAAAAGATACTTGATTATGCTCTCTCTGCTCACAAAGGCAGAGAGGAAGTAAATACTTTTTAAACAGAGATTTTCAACAGTAAGAGCTGGAAAGCTCTGTGCCTCTTCACCTTCTCCAGCAGTTCTTGCTTCCACGGTCGAATTTGAAGACGGACTTTCGGCTCCACACCAGGACCCTCTCCGACACCTCCCCGAAGCTCACCTGACAGCTGGGTCTCTCTGGACTTGTTCTGTAGAGTCTTTGAGGCTTGAAAAAACATTTCCAGAGTCAACTGTGATTGGTCTAATATTCTGAAATTCTTTTTAGGCAAAGGGGCAGATTTGAGCAAGCCTCCGTGTCGGAAAGCAAAGGAAATCCGGAAGGAGAGAAAGAGGTTAAAGCTCATGCAGCAGAGCCCGGCCGGAGGGCCGGAGGGCTTCCAGGCTCCACGGGAACCAAAGACCAAACCCAACCAGCCGAAATCGCTGGAAGAGTTAATTTTTGAATCTTTACCAGAGGATGCGTCACATAAGTTAGAGGTACTTTGGAGAACATAGAATGTTCTGTTTTGCTTTATTGTTTGTTTTTTGCGTGGATTCCCTTGTATGTTCTCATTTGAGGTTATATTAACCCATTGATCCGTTGTGTAAACTGGGAATTAAAGTGGATGGAGGGGCATTGTGTTTACTACGTCAGCTGCTACTTGAGAGAAACTTAAGATTAAAAAAATAGGCAGTTTGACTAAAGTTACCAAAGCAATTCCAGGTTTTTGCATGTTATGATGCGTAAAGTCTGGCTTTCTGTATCCCGTGATTGAAATTTAGTAGTTAAGTGAAAAGAAGCAAAAAACACCTGTTTTAACTTTCACTTGTGGCAGTTTTGGTTTAGATAGTAAAGGCGAACAGGTCACAGAAGGTGCATCACTGTTGTCGCTATTCTGTCGTCCTGATCGTAGTGGAGCAGCAGCAGCACCTGTGCAGGCCAGCAGGGGGAGCACTGCAGCAGTACTGAGTCGTACTGCGTCAGAAACTTCTCGTTACTCCCCCAAGCCAGGTTAGCATGATAGGAACACTTTTAGAGTGTTCCTGCTATTTTTCCCAAATTGATTTACATTCCAGATTAAGTCTAGATTTTTCAGTATCCGTTTGGTATTTATACCTTGTTTTCTAAATCAGCCATAATGATCCTGTCATTTACAAGAGAGCAGCTTCCATAACTGGGTCGTAGACTTTAGCTAGTCTTAGAATGAGACAGGGTCCTCTGCCTTCTTAACGAGCCTGTAAGTTGGAGGAATAACTTCTTAAATTTATTTACTAACTGGTAGATTTTTAACGTTAAAATATTACATATTTATGCATTAATATTTGTACTGGAGCATTTGGTTCTTTTTGGGTGGGAGTAACTGTTAATGCATATTCCATGGAATAAGCGAATGAATTAATGGACATTGTTTTTAACTCCTTCTGAAGGTGAGGGTGGTGAGATCATCTCCACCAAGTTCTCAGTTCAAAGCCACAATGCTGGAGTCGTACCAGGTCTATAAACGGTACCAGATGGTTATTCACAACCACTCACCTGATGAACCAACTGTCAGCCAGGTCAGCAGGCCAAGCGTTCTGTGCATACGGAACTCTCCCTTCCACTCGATATCCCTGTATGAACTATCGGTTTACTTGTGGTGCATTTTATTTATATTCCGTTTGCAGCATATCTGCAAAGAGAGAACTGGATTGATGGACATTCTGAAAGTGCAAATTGTGCCTAATGCCAGTCATGTGTAATTTCAAAGTGGAAAAGGAACACACAAAATGAATTACCTTTAATTAAAATCACTATCTTTAGAGGCATTTATCTAAAAAATAATAGAGGTCTAAGTAAAAATATTTGAGAAAAATGCAAAAAACCTTTACATTTTATGGTAGGCATACTTTGCACAACAGGTTAATATGCTTTCTCCCCATTTTCAAGTCACGTGTAGAAGGGTTCATTCATAACAGCTGCCTTACTCTGTTAATATACTGCCCAGACTCAGGAGAGTTAGAAAAGTAAAGTAAGATAGAGTATTTGAACAAAAGTCCTGTCTTATTGCTTGTAACTTTATAAATCAAATTACCCAGGAAAAATCTGGAAGAGGAAAAAGCTTAAAGCATTTACTATGTCGTGGTGACAGAGGGAGCGGCCATGGCCATTAGCAGCCACATTGACTCCAGGGTGTGCAGAAAACGACGTAGGTGGGTAGGAAACCCAAACAAAGGAAGATCAATGTCTTGGCCGTTATTAATGTGAAGCTAGTGCTTCAGGTCTGTGCCCGTCACTCCTCCCAGGACGATTCACTTCCTGGAGAATCCAGTGCTGAGCTTTGGAAGGGGAATTGCGGAGATCTTACTTAGCCTCACCTTCAGAAGCGTGTCATCAGGTGGAGGTGTTTCAATAGCGTTTGCTTGTATCTTCCTTGCTCTGAAGGTGAGGTTAGTACCTGTCTCCTTTGAGGACCCAGAGTTCAAGTCGTCCCTCAGCCAGTCGTTTTCTTTATATGTCAAGTATCAAATGGCCATACACCAGGATCCGCCCGAGGAGTGTGGGAAGACTGAGGTACCCTCTGTTACACGTTTTCCTATGTGCTGGGCTTGTGTGTGAAGAAGCAATAGAACTTCTTATGCCACTTTATTCTCTGCCAAGTGGAGGGTGTATTACTCTGCTTTCAGTGTGTATGTCTGAATATCATGAAAACGCCTTTTACACGTCAGCCTGTAAATCCTCAGAAGAAGGATGTGTTCTTACTCAGTGTCCTGCTCAGGAGCCTGAATGAAGCCTGTTTATCTGTTGTCCTCAGGCCACGTCAGCAGATATCACTGCATGCTCCTTATCGCCAGTCTTTGTGCACCAGATCCTGAGTGTGCCATGGTTCTTCCTGCACATGCCTGTGCGAAGTTTAATCTATAGATTAGGCACCTAGGAGATGGCCAGCAATAGCTAACAGTAATGGTGCAGTTGAACAGCGTGCTAGACCAGGGGTGGGCAAACTTTTTGACTCGAGGGCCACAATGGGCTCTTAAACTGGACCGGAGGGCCGGAACAAAAGCATGGATGGAGTGTGTGTGTGAACTAATATAAATTCAAAGTAAACATCATTACATAAAAGGGTACGGTCTTTTTTTCAATAGTTTTATTCATTTCAAGTGGGCCGGATTCGGCCCGCGGGCCGTAGTTTGCCCACAGCTGGTGCTATAATCAAGTTATGGGAGCCATGTTTGCCTGATAACCAGGGGAGGAGAATAGACCGCCTGGATACGCTGGGCACGGATGATTGACGTCCTGGGCGGGTGGAACGGCGTGGCTCGCGATTTCCTCACACCGCTCAGAGTGGTGTGCTGTTTAAAACCTACGGATTGTTTTATTTCGGGAATTTCCCATTTAATATTTTTGGACTGCTGTTGGCAGTGGGTAACAATTCTTGGGGGTGCTGAGTAGCTCTCTGCTCCTATGGCCTGCAGCCCCTCATGCCGCTGCTCTCTGGCTCCTTTCTCTTGGAGGGACACCCCTGCTTCATGAGCAGGATCTTCCCTAGACGATATTACACTGGGGCTCACTGATCAGCAGTGTCAAGCCTGTGAGCTGCCCTAGCGGTCTCTGTGTAAGGAGGTGTCCCTGCTGCAGATGTTCCTGCCGTGATGGAGGTTATTCCCGGCTCCTGTGCCTTCCTGGACACTGTTTGCTACAGAGTTCAGAGCACTTCCTGTGAGCGTTGCAGATGTAGGAGGCCTGCACTCCTCAGGGGGACTGGGTTAGGGGAGGCTTGTCTTCCATGAGGCATATGTGGTCAGACAGTCACCCTGGGTCCGCCCTAACCTGGAGAAACACCGGAGCTAATGGGATACTGGGTTGTGCATGGCTCCAGCCAGCAGGTGGCGCCCTGGCTCCAGAACAGTCTGCGCTTTGATCCCCATCAGCCCTACCAGTGTGGGATACAGCCCTGTATTCACAGCCTGAGATGTGGGATAAATGCTTTCCTCCTGCCCTTGGGTAGAAGCAGTTTGCATTGAGGCGTTGAATATGATGATTATAGATGATTCGTTGCTTGTGAAAGATTTACATTTTTTTTGGAACTTCCAGACACTTTCAGTTTCATTTCCCCTCAGTAGTCTTACTCTATGTATATGAAAATAATAACTTACGTTTAGAAAGTTATCACTGTCAGACTGACATTTCCTTCAGGTATGCGGACAAACCAGTCATGTACATAGGCATGCACTAGTTTATAAATATCTAACTCATACAATTAACAGAATGTGAATGAAGGCAAGCTCCGAGCATTTTGAAATATTTTTTGTATATTTTTTAAGGCCAGGACTAACTTAGCTGAATAAAGTAGAGGGCTTAGGCCATGATCGGTTTAATTTAATTAAAAAACCCACTTTTTATGAGCAACTTCTAAGTCAGGGTACTTTCGTATTCTAATCTGTCTTAAGGTGTGTGAGACATTTGTTAACTTACCAAAGCTTTTGAATCACTTAAATAAGTTAAAGGCTCTGTTGTATTCGTAGCATAATGTTAATTTGGGGGAGATGCAAAAGGGTTTGTGTTAAGTAGCACTGGGAACATTTTTCTTAAAGTTTATTTTGGTCAGTAATTTCCGGAAACTCATCTCAGATCATAAAATCATAGCATCATACATTAGAGACACAGGGAACTTCGTGGTTGTGTAGATTGACTTCCCCTATTTGGAGAATTAGGCGATTTGTCCAAGATAATGGGGGATCAATGGCAGAGTGATGCCTACAAATTAAGGTGCCTTCTACTGGGCCACATTTTACCATTCGACGAAGTTACAGTGGCCTAAATAATGTCTGTAGAATAACTGACACCAGTGAGTGAGATGTTCAACATGAGCAAACCTTCCAGGTAATTGAAACATCTTTATTGCCAAGATTTTATGTTCTCAAATCATGTCAGTGACAGTCCTTCACAAGTGCGTGGTAGTCCTCTGCCTCCTCACAGCGCCGGGCAGGACTGTCTGCTGATGGTGCCTTGTGTTTCCTGTGCAAGTGCCCGCAGACGACTGCCTTTTCTCTAATTGACTCTCTTAGCCTCTTCCTTTCTCTTTTTGATGTCAGTTCTCACTGTGTTAGTTTGTCTAGTTTTAGCGCTTTCCCTCTTTACCTTGTGGTCTCTTAATGTGTTTGTTAAAATAGTTATTGAGCACCTAGGGTGTGCCAGGTACTGCTGGAGAAGCATTTGGTAGGTAGCACGTGAGTCAGCAGGCTGAGATCCCCGCTCTGGTGGGGCACTTCCGGGGTGACAGGAGGTGATCAGAGATGGTCAGAAACAGTTGGCATAGTGAGTGAGTCGAGATGGTGGTTGGCAGGGATGGGTTGAGAGGAGGGCAGGTGCAGGGAGCATGCTGGTGCTTGTAATTGTCCTGGAAACGAGCACCAGGTAACAGAAGTGGAGGGATCCTTGTGTGAGGGGGTACAAGTGTCGGGATGCTTTTCATCAACCTTTATCACCTTTTAGTGCTTTCTTTGGGGGTTTTGTTTTTGGTTTGAATGTCTGAAATTCTAGAGTAGCTTGATAATTGACCTCTCATAAACATATCCTATATAATCAAAGCCTAATATGCAAATCCAAGTGGAATGACTGGTTGCTATGACACACACTGACCACAAGGGGGCAGACACTCAATGTAGGAGCTGCCCCCTGGTGTTCCCCGATGGTGAATGGGGAACCTGGGGTGGGTGGCGGCCGGGGGTGGGGCCAGCTGCGGGCAGCCAGAGAAGATGGCCCTGATCACAGGCCAGGCCTAGGGACTGTACCTGTGCATGAATTTGTGTGTCGGGTCTCTAGTATATTAATATGCACATACCTGTGTTGTTTCTCAAAAGCTGAGTAATGAGAGAATGAAGTGGAGTGTGTGGCATGAAATGAATGTTAATTCTTTTTTTAAAATAATCTATTATTTTATATATATATATATATATATATATATATATACATATATATATGTGTGTTTCTTTATTGATTTCAGAGAGGAAGGGAGAGGGGAGAGAGAGAAACAGTGATGAGAGAGAATCATTGATCGGCTGCCTCCTGCACCACCCCTACTGGGGATCGAGCCTGCAACCCAGGCATGTGCCCTTGGCGGGAATCGAACCTGGGACCCTTCAGTCTGCAGGCTGACGCTCTATCCACTGAACCAAGCCAGCCAGGGCTGAATGTTAATTCTTGATTAACCAACTGCATAAAGTTGGTGTGCCCACTGCTGAATCATTTATACTGAGTGGTATGAAGACGACACCCAACATGCTTGTTATGTCTACAGCCTCGTACACTTTGGGTGAGAACATGACCTGAGGGCTGAGGCCTCCAGCGTAGCAGTGTGCACTCTGCAGGCGTCCTGCCTTAGCTCTCCGCTCCCACTGCTGCCTGAGGGGCCTTGAGCCAGTCCGGTCCCTCGGCTGCCTCCTGTCAGGCCCCTCGTGGCAAACGTGAGCTGGTTGTAAGGGTTAAATGAAGGGGACGGTGCTTGGCTAATGACGATTGACTGCACCTTGGCTGCTAGGGTGCAGAAGACCACCGTTAGGAGTCGGCAGGTCAGGGCCACCAGGCAGCATTTGCAGTCAGAATGATGTTTTTCTTTGGTGGTTTTTCTGTTTTATTTCAAATATTTGTTTGAATTAAAAGATTACATAGGTTTAAATTTTTAATTAAATTAGAATTAGTCCTTTCAAAGGAAGAGGTAATATTTCAAACCATTCTGTTTGGTTCATCAGCATGTAATTTTAGTCTTTAAGTTACTTGTATACCACATAAAACCTATAAAAGGTATTATTCAGGGGAGATTTATATGTGTATTTCTTAACTGCTTTATTTGGAACTGAAGACAAGGGAACTGATGTTTCTGGATTTGCACTCTGGTGATGGAGGTTCTTGCTTTTGAAGAACTCGCTAGATCAGATTCCCATAACCTGTAGCGTACCTTGTGCTATTCCACCAACTTGTGAAAATACTCTACTGGAGTCAGCAGAGTGCCTGGGACGGTGCCCGGAGCGGTGCCCAGGAACTCATGGGGAGGACCCACAGCTGAGCTGACTGTTCCTAAGAAGCAGCTGGAGAGAAGCTGCAGCCAACGGAAAACTACTCAGAAAGAAAACTGTGTTCTTGAAACGTGGGACGTGAGGAAAAGGAAAATTCAAAGGAAGCCCGGAACGCCTGACAGTTTTTCTATAAGTAAAAGCTGCATTAATTTCCTGAGTGTTGAGAAATCTGCCTCCAACGAGTAAGCACCGTTGAGTGATTGCAAAGCTCACGTGATAGGAATCATCTTGGCGCGAGCGCCTTTGGTCTTGAGCGGCTGTAATTTAGGTCTGCTTTCCCCATTAAACCTGAGGAGCCTCATGCTTTACGGCCTCCTCCTGAGGACTTGACAAGTGAACAATGCTGCCTGTTGATGGCTAGTCCAAACAAGGAGAGTTTGTGGCTTTGCTGTGGTAATTCATTTAATATGCCAGGTAATTTTAGGGAGCTGCTTGCATGATGAAAAAGCAGGCGATTTTCTCCCAGCTAGTAGTTGTACAGGATATGTATTAACATACATGATTATTTACCCAGAGCATAATTCTGTCTTGAAGAATGTGTAAAAATAGGAATATATTTGTGTAGATCTAGAAATATAAGATAGAGGTATATATGTGTGTATAAACATACACATATATAAAAGCTTTTCTGTGACATTTTAGAAATCATTCAAAATTTTATTTTTAACCCTTTGAGTGGCAACCAATATCCTAGGAACTATGCTAAAATTGCCAAGGCATTTTTGCTGATTTAACAGCAGTTTAGGGAAAACATTATGAGTCGCAAGTAAAGGAAGTTACATATTCAAAAACTTAAGGAAACCTTTACTACATTTGTTTTCATCTTTGACATATATTGTTTGCTGATTGTATTATAAAATACTAGTTGGAAAAAAAATTGCCAGTAGCGCTCCCAGCACTTTTGGGGAAAGACGGGAGGAGCACGATTGCGCTCCCCGGGACTCTAGGGGTTAAAATGGCTCCCGTATTTCTCTCCCCTCGGCTATGGATGAGTGTGATTCTTCTATTCAACCAATTGTGTAAATATTTAATTCCTAGCATGCTTCAGTCAGTATGGTAGGTTTTGGGGACATATAGATAAATAAGACATTGTCCTTTGCACATTTTAGCTAACAAATCTTAAAATACTTTTTCAAAGTTCTTTTCATAGGTTTTCATTCATATTAAAAATGGTAAAATACTATTAATAATATTAACAGCTGTTGGCAACACCTGAACCTGTCATAATGCGGTCTTGCCCGGAGCCGGTCTGACCAAGTGTGTAAGTGGTACCTATAAGTGTGCAGTCAGTCTGTCTCATGCTGGGCTACTGTAAAAGGGACCCACAACAACAAAGCTTGGACTTTAAATTTCTGTACAGTGACTTGTTTCATGTCAGCGTTATGAGAATTTAAAATTTTGTTATACCTTGCACTTTCAGAAAGTTCTCTTAACAGTTAATATAATCGAATTGCATACTGATATAATTTAAGAAAACATTCTTACAGTCTCTGTATTTTGGTATTCCCTGGCATCGAGAGCCTATAGGATACTAGTTAATTATGTGGCTTTGGCGTGTACTAATAATATTTCAGTAACATTTACTTTAGTATTTGGGGGAGGAAGTGTCTGGTACAGTTTTTTTTAATTTTATTTTAAATTTACTTTATTGTTGAAAGTATTACAGATGCCCCCTTTTATTCCCCATTGGCTCTTTCTAGCCCGCCCCTGCCCCCTGCCTTCACCACATGATACAGTGTTTTAAACTTTAGTCTGGAAACTTGAAACATTCGCACAGTAGAGAGATTCGTATAATGAATTCTCAAATACTCATCTCCTGTCCTCACTAGTATAATACAATGGCTGGTCTTGTTTTGTCTACACGCTCACCCCATTACTTCCCTCCTGACCCCTCAGTGATTTTTAAGAAAATCCCAGACATCATGTAATTGCATTGTGCAACATTTCTGTGTGTATCTCTAAGAGAAAATAAAATCATTTGTGTTCCTTGTGAGTGCCGGCTAGGGAGAGTCCAGCAGGGCTCGGGAGCAGGCCTGACCCGCTGTGCTCGTAGTTAATTTGCATTTAGAAAGATCAAGAGTTTATGCTACTTGGGTATATCATCATTATTGTAACTCAAAGGGTTTGATGACAAGGATGTTGATTTTGTAAGTACATCTAAGAAAACATGAGTCACCATTATGCATATGTATGAGGTGAGGTCAAGTCCTGGGCTCAGAGCGAACCTGCACTTGGCTTTGTCATTTGTGCATGACTGCCTCCCCCAAATCGTATGGGTCTTTGTTTAAATGCTGGGAGGCAGCATTCTGTAAGCTTCTGTGCACCTCAGAGAAAGAGCAGAGAGGAAAGGTATGCGTGTGGCTGGGGAAGGAGAAGCTGAACAGGGTAACTGTCACCAAGTGGAGCAGTAACTTCCCTCTCACTTGGGCTCATCTAGCCTGTTTTGGGGATGGGGGAGTTGTTTGTTTTTTTAAATATATTTATTGATTTCAGAGAGGAAGGGAGAGGGAAAGAGAGAAACATCAATGATAAGAATCATTGATCGGCTGCCTCCTGCACGCCCCCTACTGGAGATCGAGCCCACAACCCAGGCATGTGCCCTTGACTGGAATTGAACCTGGGACCTTTCAGTCCGCAGGCCGATGCTCTATCCACTGAGCAAAACTGGCGGGGAGGGAGCTTTTATTTAATATCTTGAGATATCATTCACATACTACAGATTTCACCCCTAAGGTGTACAATCAATGATTTTACCACCATCATCTAATTTTTTTTCAAATTTTATTTTTATTGATTTCAGAGAGGAAGGGAGAGGGAAAGAGAGAGAGAGAGATGGAAACATCAATGATGAGAAAGAATCAACGATCAGCTGCCTTC
This sequence comes from Myotis nattereri, assembly GCF_964212035.1. Lineage (NCBI taxonomy): Eukaryota > Metazoa > Chordata > Mammalia > Chiroptera > Vespertilionidae > Myotis > Myotis nattereri. The sequence goes on from NC_138088.1 coordinate 61,259,966, forward strand.
TGCACGCCCACACTGGGGATCGAGCCCACAACCTGGGCAAGTGCCCTTGGCCGGAATCGAACCTAGGACCCCCCAGTCCGCAGGCCGACGCTCTATCCACTGAGCCAAACCAGCCAGGGCCACCATCATCTAATTTTAAAACATTTCATTACCCATTAGCAGACACTCCCTACCCTCCCCCCAGCCCAGCCCTTGGTAACCCTCCTCCACTTTCTGTCTCTAGAGATTTCCTATTATGAATATTTCATGTAAGTGGGACTGTTTTAATACATAGGATTGCTTCTTTTTGCTTCTCCTAAACCCGGAGCTTCGGAGATTCAATCAAATCCAACCTCTTTTGCTCTTGACTTTCTCCTCTCTCTTCTCGGTTCCTCTTGATTTACACCTTGTCCTTTGCTTGGCGTTTACTTGACTTTGTGGCATTTATGGTCAGGCAGATGCTGACCTCTTCCCTTAGAGCGGGCGCTTTCTTATACAAGGGCTGTGAAATGAAACTTCAAAGGATATTTTAGGACTTACTTGTTTTTATACAGATTCTTAAAAAAAAAAAAAGTTGACTTAATCTAATTCAAGTAGTCAGATGTCCCCTGTGGGCCAGATTGCCCTTCTCTGCTCTGGGTGGCTGTGCGTGTACGAGAGCATTGATGCTACATGTAGACTTTGGGGTTACCTGACGTGCTCTTGCGGAAAACACGTGTAATAAGTTTCCTTTTCTGTTCTCTTTTGTGCTCCTTACCTGGATGAACCTGATTCTATTCGAATGTGACCGCAGTTCACAGGATTCCTTTGCACCTCACCTTTGGAGGTAAGTGCACCCCGACCTCAGCACTAGCATCGCCGGTGGACGTCTTGTGTGGGCCACGCACTTGGTAACGATCACTCGCTGGATCATTTCGTTGTGACACATTCGTTCTTCAGTAACAGAAACGAGATGAATGCAGACTTTCTTGATAAGAGTTTTGATGACTTACAGAGCTATTCACCTTGCAAACAGGCCATTGCTTCTTTTTGGTACATTTTCTATTTTAATAAGTGGAGTGAACAGTATTGTGTCTCCTGCTCCCATAACTGTTTTAACACCAGCCTTCTATTCTCTGAACTGCCGAGGTGTTGACGAGGTGGAGAAGCGTAGGCAGAGGCTGACATCAGGGACGTTTTCTTTGGTTCGAAAAAGCTTTTGAAAATCTGTGGGTTGACTCGGGCAGAGCAGAGGCTGGCCTTGACTGAGCTGTTCCTGGAACGCCCTCTCGGTGCCTCGTTCACTTCCTGGTTTAGTCCTCGTGGCGGTTCTGCAGATTAGAACTGAGAAGCTGGTGATAAAATGTGAGCGGAAGAAGACACTTAGCTGTTCAGAGGACCAGGAGTCATTGTAGCTGCAGCGGATACGGAATAACTTGCAGGAGAGGCGTGAGACTGGGAAAAATAGAAAGGGAGGCGGCTGAGGTGTCGAGACGCTTGGACTTAGAGCCTTGTGGGTTCAAGATCACGCCTTCATTCCTGGCCACCTGGCCAGCCCCAGCTTCTCGAGCCGCTCACGGCAGTGAGAGGAGCCTGCTTTTCTTGCCTCCTGGCTTTATTCTCGGTGGTGTGCGCAGGAGCTCGGAGGACAGAGGTGGTGGGGCGGAGGCTGAGAGTAGCAGGTGTTACCCATATTTTGGCAGCTAAAAGCACAGCAGGTAAGGTTTGTATCTTAATGTGGGTGATACTCTGACTGCCCAGCTGGGTGGTAGCCCCTCAGCCTCGGGTCTGCCGTCTTCGTCTCAGGGTTCTCTCAGGTGTAGGTGGGCTTGGGGCATCACCGCACACCTAGAGCTGCACCAGACGCGTGCTCTTTAATAAGCCCTCGCACCCGGCTAACACTGGGACTTATGTGCGGCCGCTTTAATCTTCGGTGAAAACAGGAGGGCAAGTATCAAGATTGAAGCTTAGGGATGGTTTCTGTCACTTTCTGTGTGATTTGCTTTTTCCACGTAATGATTTGGAGTTGTACGTTGCCTTAGCTAAAGTGACCTATTTCTGATTGGACCTATGGACATGGGGAGGAAAAAAAATAAAAATTTAACGTGGCCACTGTGCTCTTTTTTTCCTTAAAGTATTTGGGAAGTGGTTGAGGGCTTTCTGTTCATACTGTTTTAGACTGGAATTTCCCAGGGGCTACCTGATGACAGTTATTGTCTGCTACCCCCCCCCCCCCCCCCAATCTCCAGGCATTGAGCTCAGGACTCGGCTCCTTGGCCCCGCGGAACCTGAGAGCCAAAGCAGAGCTAAGGCAGGAGAATGTTGGGAGTCTCTAAATGTTTGGTTTTGCCACTAAGCTTATGGTTTCGCTGTAGGAGGAGCCCCTTGACTAATCTGAGAAGCTCGTGATAAAATGTGAGAGAAAAGGCTAGTAGGCTAAGTGTCCCACCATTCGACCGGTCGCTGTGATGCTCACTGACCACCAGGGGGCAGACGCTCCGACCGCTCCGACCAGTAGGATAGCTTGCTGCTGGGGTCCGGCTGATGGGGACTGGGCGAGACGTGCCAGACACGCCCTGGAGCCCTACCGTGGTCCCTCTCCAACCCCGATCATGCACTGGTGGGCTCTCTCGGCCTGGCCTGTGCCCTCTTGCAATCCGGGACCCCTTGGGGGATGTCAGAGAGCCTGTTTCGGCCCGATTCCCGCAGGCCAGGCCAAGGGACCCCACTGTTCATGCACCGGGCCTCCAGTTTCGAATAAAAGAAAAATAATCTGGTAGAGACTGAAGTACATGAGACTTGCAGGTGGAAATGAAGGAGACTAAATTTCACTTTGTCCACAAAAGCTGCTCTGAATGAACCATGTCCCTTTGTTGCAAGTCCTAACAGTTACCGGCCACGTGAACTGATGAGATTGTCTGGGTAGTGACTCCATCAGTAACGGGATCCGCTGCCGCTTGAGTGGAGCCATGTGTGGAGCGTCGTTGCTTCCCTCTGTGGGGCTGACCCTTCACGTTCCTGTGAGTTGAGGACTAATAGAGCTCATTACGCTTTATGGGAAAAGAGCTTTTATCACCTCGTCAAGTCAGGCAACATATTTCCATTCTCGTCCCCGTTTTGTGTGGCTCTGCGGCTGCTGGTGTGCGCTCCCTGCTAGGTTTCCATCGGCCTCTCCCTTACAGACGTTTTTATTGACATTGCTAAGTCTGAATTACATTTTGTGTGGCACCACCTACAGATGTCTTCAATTAGGTGTAGGTAAGTAAAGGGATTATATATCAGAGGCCGAGAGATTCTTGAAATTCTCCTCTGAGTCAGGCCCCGCCAGCGGTGCGTAGGGGGCAGTCTCAGCCCCATTCTGGAGGGGACAGCCCAGGAGGGGCCTGTGAGGAACTGAACTCTGTGTGGCTGCGGGCTGCTAGGTTTGTCTTCAGCGGTGTCCTTCCAGCCCTTCCTTTCAGATCAGTTAAAGTCTTCAGTTGCAGTTACTTTGACTTACCAAGAAGTTGGCACCTACAGTGTGTGGGTGCTGTGCTAAGCTCCCTGCTTCCCTTGTTTCAATTCTCACGAAGTGTCTATGAGGTAGATAGTCCCCATATGCTTACGACGCGCATTGAGCCTGGAGAGGTAGGCGGGGTAAGGTCAGCATCGCAGCTGCTTGTGTGAGCGGCAGTGACGACAGGCGGAGTGGATGAGGACACTGCTCTGACACTCGTGACACATGAAGTGATGTCACGTTATTGGAAGGAAGACAGTGATGAGTTGGAGACGAGTCTGTAAACGCTAGAGCAAGCTTTCTCAATCTCGGCACTGTCGGGGTCGGTTCCGTCCTTGTTGTGGGTGCTCTCCTGAGCAGCACTCCTGTCTCTTACTCACACGGATGCCAGGAGCACCCTCCGTCCGAGCTGGAGCCAAATGTCCTGGGTGTGTGGGGGGCGGGGGGGGCCACTGCCCGAGAGCAGCCTTAGAAAAGGAAAGAGGAGACACAGTCACAGTCCAGTGGTGAGGGCGGCAGCGACGAGAGCACATCTTCAGTCTCTCGGGGTCGGGAAGAGAAGGAAAGGTGGACAGCACAGGTGAGACAGAAAACAAATGGCAAGATGGCCCGCTGGAATCCACCACTATTGACTTTATATTAAATATAACGGTCTAAACCAGCGGTTCTCAACCTGCGGGTCGCGACCCCTTTGGCGATCGAATGACCCTTTCACAGGGGTCGCCTAAGACCATCCTGCAGATCAGATATTTACATGACGATTCATCACAGTAGCAACATGACAGTTATGAAGTAGCAACGAGAATAATTTTATGGTTGGGTCACAACGTGAGGAGCTGTATTTAAAGGGCCAGAAGGTTGAGAACCACGGGTCTAAACCAAAGCTCGGCTGTGGAAATGTTTGTACCTGCACTGTCTCCAACCTGGATGTTGCTAGTGGTCACACAGCTACTGAGCTCATTAGGAGCCGAATTTTCAATTTTCTTAAATGTTAGTTAACTTACGTAGCGGTGTGTGGCCAGACCTGCATTGAAAGACACCCAGTAATTTTTCATATGATGGGGATCATATTTTCCATTTTACAGTGTTGTAGTCTTACTTAACTTGGAGAAATGTTCATGTTACTAAAAAGTCTTGGTAAGAATAGTTTTTACTTATTACATAACAGTTGCTCATATAAATGTACTGTAATTAGTTTCTTTATTTTACGGTTTTAATTTGTTTCTTTAGTGTACCAATTGCCAGAAAATTAGGAATTTGTTGCATTTGATTTTTAAATCACTTTTACAAAACTGGTTAACCCTGAATGTTGGTATTTGCAGTTTCAATATTAAACTTATTTAATTTCTTATTATAGACTATTTCAAATTTTCAAGTTTAGTTTCTATTTTTCTTAAATAATGTAGTCCTAGCTGGTTTGGGTCAGTGGATAGGGCGTCAACCTGCGGACTGAAGGGTCCCAGGTTCGATTCTGGTCAAGGGCATATGCCCGGGTTACAGGCTTGATCCCCAGTAGGGGGCGTGCAAGAGGCAGCCGATCAATGATTCTCTCTCATCATTGATGTTTCTATCTTTCTCTCCCTCTCCCTTCCTCTCTGAAATCAATAAAAAAAAATTTTAAAATAAATGAATAAATAAATAATGTAGATTTTGATGCCATAGTGGTTTCGCACACCTTTGGGTTTCTATTTTTAAAATGAATTCAAAATTTAGTATATACAGTATTTCATGAAACTATTAACAAAAGGCAAAACAAGGAGTAAGTTATTGTAAAACAATGCATACTTTTAATTGTGCTTAAAAAGAGTACCTTTGGGGGCCTCCATAAACTTGTTTAAAAAAGTTCAGGACACCAGTTGTCTAATCACGGCTTGTGGTGAACAGCTGTGTTTGGGGGAGGCGCTTTTGGCTGCCACTGAAGGAAGGAGGACACAGGCTCTGATCCTAAAGCCCCTGAAGACATTCCCTGTTCCTGTCTTTGACGTCCCCCCACCCCCCCTCCCCCCACCAACCTACAGTGTCACCTCTGGTGCCTGGCAGCTGACTCCCCCTTTGAGCCTCTAAAGTGTGTGTTTTAAGCGTAACAGGTACATGGAGGCAGATGGTCAGGAGACAGGTGCACTTTATCAGAGAGAATAGACACTCATTGGGGAGCAGTTGGACTAGAAGCCTGAAGTGGCCTATTAACATCGGTGGCACTCCGCACAGCGCCCTGGGATTGTGCTGCATGGCTCATTAATCACAGCCGGCTGCCATCTCCCGGGTGTGAGGGGGGCTTCCTTTTGTGTAGCTGGTGGTGAGCTTTATTCTACTTCTCCTGTTGTCAGCTCAATCCTTGAAATGAGGAACTTTTGAGAAATAACTTTGCTTATTCTTTCACATATCCAAATCTGTATAAACTGCAGGCATGAGAAAGATAAACTATTAAATAATTGCTATCACATCACTGACTTAAGTATGAGGAGATGAAAGCTAACTGCAGTTATTAGTTTAAATAACTTTGCTATTAAATGAATGAGCCACTGATGTAACTTCATGGACATAATCTTTTAGGATATGCCATTCAGACCCCCTTAAACCAAAAGCGAAACTGACCCAAATTTGCAGGGTGCTTTTGTTTGTACATTGTCATTTGTTTCTTACAACTACTTTTGAGCGTGAGTAGTAGGATGATTCCTATTTTTAAAGTGTAGAAACATACTTTTAAAATAAGTTAAATTATTGTCTTGGATCAGTTTGTAACTCCATGGTTTCATGATTGTCTTGCTTAATTGACTCCTCGTGGATTTCAGGTTTCCTCCTCTGTGATGTGAGGGGGTCAGTGGCTTCCTTTTCCTAAGGAATTGGAAGGCAGCCCCCGTATCTACATAAAGTGCTTTGCAGGTGGCGAAGGTCCCTGGCTTTCACATGCATTGAGAGATGGGAATAATAACTGTGGGAGGGCAAACTGCTCATTCAAAGCAGTGAAATGAATGGAAGCAGGTTATTAAAAGCAAAGTCCAGGGAATGAGAGAAATAATGGTTATTGGAAATGAGAAGGTAAATTGCAATCTTAAAAAATATTTCAAGCTGATACACAAATTTGTCTAATTAGCTTTTTTTGTTTTGTTTATCCTCACCCGTGGATATTTTGATTTTTTAATTTTATTTTTATTTTTTAGAAAGAGTGGACGGGAGGGGGAGAGACAGAGAGAGAAGCACCGATGTGAGAGACACATAGATTGATTGCCTCCTGCAAGTGCCAAACTAGGGTGAGCCTGCAACCGAGGTACAGGTGCGTGCCCTTGACCAGAATCAAACCCGGGACAGTTTGATTCTGCGGGCCAACGCTAGCCACTGAGTCAAACTGGTTACGGCCTCATCAGCGTTTGACCTGGAGGGTTCTGACAGTCAAGCTCTCCCCTCTCCATCTCCTGGCCACTGCAGGCTTGCTCTCCTGTGCGATTATTTCCAACAACAGGGAGGGCATTCCTGTGGGCCCCAGGGCTCCCCTCTGAAAGGCGGTTCCTGGGAAATGCCAGGACACACAGGGATTGGAGTCTTCCTTGTGGCGAGTTGGCGTAGTCTAGTTTCTGAAACAGGGTGTTAGACTCTATCTTTCAGCTGTTGGTGTTGGTTGAGGTGGTGTAGCCATAACAGGTAGTTCACCTGTCCTCTTGAACCTGTGTCTACTTCCAGGGAATAATAGTCACGTTAGAGCAAAGCTACATGTGGGTTTGACATAATGCATTATAGTCAGTGGAAGCTCTTAAAAGTTTGAAGATGTGTTTATTGCCCAAGCAGCACTTGAACTACTCCGTGGAAGTTAGAAACCACGGACACTGCTGGCACCTCAGTGAGTCCTCGTGTTTGTTGTGACCGTGGTCCCCTGTGCAGGTACTTCCCCTCCCCCCATGCGCTGCTCTGGGGGAGGAAGTGGCTCTGTGCAGCCCACACTTCAGCAGGAGGGAGTTCTGCTCCCCTGCCTTTCGGTTCTTCCTGATTTTTGGAGAGGTGGGAAAGGAGAGGGATGGAGAGAGAGAACCAACGCTGAGAGAGAAACATCGATCAGCTGCCTCCTTCACACCTGGGCCTGTGCCCCGGCCGGTAATCAAACAGGTGGCCTCTTGGTTCCTGGGTCAATGCTCAACCACTGAGCCACACTGGCTGGGCGACACTACTTTCTTTCAGTATTTCAGCTCGGACCTTTGGACCTCTTTCACTTCTCCCCTGCCCCTTTGATGTTCCTCCACTCGTCGGGGTTTGTTTTTCTTGTGTTGAGTCCTTCCTTGCTTTTGGCATTACCAGATATTTTAGGCTCATTTTGTCCATTTCCTTCCTCAGTCCTGGAGTCAGTCAGTCCTCCAGAGAGAAATGGTTCGTTTTCTTTTTCTGGTTCCTTTGATTGCAGAATGGAGAAACCAAGATCTGGGTGCTCGGTGTGCCTGTTACTACGGGGGCGTCATTTGTCTTAGGCCTTATCTCACAGAACAAGTAAATACATGTGTGTGTGCTAACCCTCATATGTGCACATCTGTGACAAACTGCTCGTGTGTGTCTGTTTTCACAGCCAGAGAATCCCCCTAATGGACCCGATTGTGGCTATGGCTCCTTTCACCAGCAGTACTGGCTGGACGGCAAGATCATCGCTGTGGGGGTGATTGACATCCTTCCCTACTGTGTGTCGTCTGTGTATTTGTACTATGATCCTGATTATTCGTTTCTGTCCTTGGGTGTCTACTCTGCACTACGGTAAGATTGCCTTAGACAGTTGTTAGGGTCATATAGAACTTCCAGTAATTCCTCATTTGATGATGTTTCATCATAAACAGTAGAAATCCTATTGTGATAGTACATATAATTTGTTGCTACAGTAATCTCTTCTATATTGGTATTTAGAAACACCACTTTTAGAACTGAGGCCAGTGCCTGATGGTAATTCCCAAGCTTTTGAAGGTCTCCATCCATCTGCTCTAGTGCATGAGAAGTCATTATATTTGTGGGATGTTTTTGTTGTTTAGTTTATGCATTTATTTAAGCTCCCCTGTCAGAACCACTTAATGATCCTTAAATGTGATATTTATTTTTCTTGTCATCGGTGTTGTATATATTGTTTTCATAAAGGTTAAGTGAATCTGGCACAAATGAATTGAAATATGCAGTTATGTAAAGGAGATCGATTAGGCCCGGGAGTCCTAGCCTAGGCTTGACTTGACGTCGGCTCCATATCGGGCGATGACTTCCCTTGTATGTCAGCCGCAAATATGTGCAGCACAGCGCACATACCTCAGGTGCATGATCCTGAGGGGAAGAGAGCAGGGCCTTATTCCATGAAAATGCTTGTTTCTGTTTTCATTCTTCCTGGTGCCTGTATGGGGGGGGGGGGGGCGGGAATTGAGAATAGCTGTTCTGTTCGGGAGCTTGAGTCTCTTTTTGTCCTTCGGTATCATTGTGTCATTTTTTTTCCTCTCCTTTCCCAGTTCCTCTGTCTGATGGTCACATTTTTACATCATGGTAAAATATACTCTGCAATTATTTTAATTATTGTGTACAGTGTTTTTTGTCTTTATGGAAGTAAAAGTTAATATTTTCTTTAATCACCGTTTGATTTATTTTTTTGATTTGGTCCATAATTGATTTTTGTGTGTGTTTCAGTGGCCCATGATATAAAGAATTTCTCCATCTTGGTATTTTCAACCAAGAAAATAGTGATAGCAAATTCACAATTAAACAATATTTACAACCGATCTCTAATCATCTTTTACTTTTTTTATGTATTTAGTTGCATTTTTATATAAACTAAAAAATATTTATGACTCTTGGTGATCTCACTAAAATTGGAACTGATCATTTGAAGCAGTCGCATTTTATAACTTGAGACATGTATTCTGTTGATTTCAGAAAACATACTCTTTCTTCATATCGAAATCAGTTAACACTTGGAAATTATTGCGATTTTTTTTTGTATCTATCACTTTACAGTGCATAGCTGTGTATTTGTCTAGACATCACAGATGAATATTAAGAATATTTATTCCCGCTGAAACCGGTTTGGCTTAGTGGATAGAGCGTCGGCCTGCGGACTGAAAGGTCCCAGGTTCGATTCCGGTCAAGGGCATGTGCCTTGGTTGCGGGCACATCCCCAGTGGGGAGTGTGTAGGAGGCAGCTGGTCGATGTTTCTCTCTCATCGATGTTTCTGACTCTCTCTCTCTGTAAAAACTCAATAAAAGATATATATAAAAAAAGAATATTTATTCCTGTATAATAAGTCCCATCCATGTCTCAATAACTAAGAGACATAGAAATCCTGCATTTGAGATAGTAAATAATTAATTCCCTGCAAAATGAGAGAGTTGTGTTTATTGTTTGATGTACTTTGGGAAAATTCTAGAGAGCTTTGAGGAGGAAGCAGGGAGCCTGCACAGGAGAGCACCGGGAGGTGCCCTGTCTGCAGCCCTTCCCGCCCTTCCCGCCCTTCCCTTAGCGCCCTCGAGGTGGAGCTGCTGAGCTTGTGGAGGAGAGAGAACTAGGAGATCAGTATTTCAGAGCAAAATCGGAGCCAGTAGGTCACAAGTTCCAATTCTGTTACTACCGACTTTAATGTAGTTCAGTGAAACCTGTTCAGGTAGTTTTTCTCACCAATCATTTAATATAGATTTTTGTGTTTCAATCTATAATCAATATAGATTTTTATGTAATCTAGTCTGCAGATTTGAAAAATGTTTGAATTGGCGATCTTGAGCATGGCTTTTTTTAAAAAGATGTATTTTAGCAATGTAATTCATTCGTTTAGTAGATGCTTACTTGAGTTCTATTTACATGTTCAAAAGCCAAGAACATAATTCTAGGCCCTCTGCTGTGCTGTGACAAATAAAACCACGGTGGGCTTGAGGCTGCTGTTACGCAGGGTGGTCGGGCGAGGCTCTGAGCAGGTGCAGTTGAGGAGCAGAAAGCAGGAAAGGAGCCGGCTCTGTACAGTCTGGGGTAGAAGTCCAGGGACCCTGAGGAGGGGAGGAAAGAGAAGGAAGGTGTGGTGGGCTAGGGTGTCGGCTGGCGATGGGCAGTGATGGGCAAGGAGGGCAGCGAGGCAGCTGGCAGCGGTGAGGAGGGGCAGAGGGAGCAGGGCTTGTGGGTCATGGGAAGGAGGTTGGACTTCAAGTGTGATACCAACCCAGTGCCAGCGTGAGGTTACCTGATCTGCTTAATGAATAACAGCAAGAAACCATACTAAATAGATGTCTCCAACTTTATGATGTTTGAATTTCAGATTAACCACTATCTATGCCCAAGGAAGTGTGAAACCTGAATTTAGATGCATTTATCAAAATTCAGAGGGTTTTTTTGGTGTCTTTATATTAAAAATCATCTCACAGTGTTTTTAAACTAGTTCTTTCAATACTTGGATTTTTTTTTTGATAGCTTAGTATCAAATTTTACCAAATATTTGTCATCAATTTACATACATTGTTGGAACTAGATATAACTGTTCTTCTTTATTCTTCTTTTGACAGAGAAATTGCTTTCACTAGGCAACTTCATGAAAAAGCATCTCAACTCAGCTATTATTATATGGGTTTCTACATTCACTCATGTCCCAAGATGAGATATAAGGTAACGTTGATTTCACACATGTCTGCTGTAGATCCAGTTTATGAATATCCGTGCTTTCACAGTTTGTCATCACAATAGTTTCACTTGCTTGTACATTTCTAATGGACATCAACACATTTCTTTAAGCGTCTTCAACCTTTTGTAGTGTCTAGCCCAGGGGTGGGCAAACTTTTTGACTCGAGGGCCACAATGGGTTCTTAAACTGGACCGGAGGCCGGAACAAAAGCATGGGTGGAGTGTTTGTGTGAACTAATATAAATTCAAAGTAAACATCATTACATAAAAGGGTACGGTTTGGGTTTTTTTTTTTTTAGTTTTATTCATTTCAAACGGGCCGGATCCGGCCCGCGGGCCATAGTTTGCCCACGGCTGGTCCTGTTCATCGCCTTGAATAGTGCCTTACCCATCAGCACTTAATAGTTGTCTAATGTAGTTAATCTGCAGTAATTTGCTGACCATGTAGAAATCTTAGCTGTTCTGGGTAAATTTACATGCTTTTTCTGAATGAAGCCTGGGGAAAATCAGTTCAGAAGTGAGGAAGTTGGGGGAAAGTATAATCATTTTGCCACAAGAATTAAAGCTGAGTAATCCCCATAGAACTGTTACTGGTTTGAAGGATTCCACCAGCGTCAATCTTAGACCAGGGGAACGTTGACATTTTTAGGAAGAAGACAGGTGTGGAGTCTGTCTAGCAGCTGGTTTGGTTTGTAGCGGTGGCCCTGTCGGTGAGGTTTTGTGCCCCGGTCTGCTGTTAACACTGTGAACGTAGCATTAACCAGCTTATCTCCTGAGGACATGAGTGGGGCTCCGAGAAGTGAGCGCTGGGAGCGAGGCAGGTTTGTAAGCTGTTCGTTCCCACGTGGGTTTCCTGTAGTGCCACCAGCGTGCTGAGCGCCAGCCGTTAGGTTTGTGGAAATAGTGATTTTGCTGGCATTTCCCCGTGTTTTAATATTCTCTATAGGCCAGCCATGGCCAAAACTTGTTTTAATGCTGCCAGGCCTTTGGGATCTGAAGGCGGTGTTTTGGCTGAGCTCATTATCCAGATCTGTCTGTGGCCAGAGTTAGCAGTGATTGCAGGCAGTCGGCGTGGGTGTCATGGCGTGGCCAGACATCAGATGGTTGAAACAGCAGAAAGGGCTCGGAAATGTCAGAAAAGAAACAAAAGGCTCATTAGCTGTGATTAATCATCCTTAAACTCGGTGCCGGCCTTGGCCGTGGTCTAACAGCACGGGCACAGGCGGTGCCAGCGCTGCTGCTCGTCTCAGGGAACAGGTGACCTTGCCATTGCTCCATGGACAGAGCCCAGCACACGGCTTCCTGGAGCTAATGCCCGGTGGCCACAGAGCATTGCTGTAGTGTAGGGGCTTCCGATGCCTCCTGCTGGCAGGGGCGAGTGAAAACATCACATGCTCATCACAAATTCTTGTGTTTAAATTGTTGTTTTAGGTTTTGCTGCCTCAGAGTCAAAGGCGGTTTCCTCAGGGTCTGTGTGCTGAGCTTCCGTCACTGATGGGAGCGAGTGGAAGCTCCGTGTGGTTCATGGGCCCAGCGTCTGCACTGGCTCACGTCTTCCTTTTAGCAACATGAGGAGAGGTTGGAGAATTGAAATGCATCTAACTGGCTCTGCTTACCAGATTCATGATGAGGTGTCTGTCACTTCTAATTGGAGAACCCTAAAGTCCTTGCATATTCATGAAAGGTAGATGTTAACGGGATTGAAAGCGTATTTAATCAATGTTTCTTCTTTTCCCGTCCTCCTCTACTCCTTCCCACAAAGAGGCAGAGCTTGGTGTGGAGGGAACATGATTCCTAACCTGGAAAGACAGTCCTGGGTCATCAGTGAGTTTATGGCTGTGTCACCTCTGGGGCTTCTGAAAAGCACTGATGAGCTCTGCCCAGAAGAAGGAAGCTTGCCGCTCTCTCCACAGTGTCCACAGCCTGGGGCGCTGTTTCACCTGCACGCCTCTCTCCTGCCGTCTCTCACCTGATGGGCACTCACACATCCACCTCTGCAGGTGCAGCAGGGGGACTCCTGTCCTTTCTGAGTGCACGTTGTAGCTCCTTGCGCTCAGCTGTTTGTAGCGTGATCCCTGAGTGTCCATGGAGAGCCTGTGTTGGGAGAACATGCGGACGCCAGGCACGAGGACCAGGAGCAGATGTGGTCCCTGCTTGCCAGGCCCTTGAGCAAACCATGTCTCCTCTGTCACTGTCCCGGTCCCAGAAAACTCCTTGACAACCAAGAACTCTGGCTCAAATGGCTGAGGTACGAGAGGCCTGGGTAAAGGGTTGCCCATCGCCGTTGGTCTGAGTTGCTCGGTTACTGTGGGTAATGTGACTGCTGCCGTCAGAGAGGAGCTGTCAGAAAGAGTGACTGGGCTCACGTGGCCACGTTGACATAAAGTATCCTGTACGACACACCAGAGAGGTTTCCTGGGCCCAATCCATGGCCCTGGGCAGCCATAACTCATTGAGGACACTGGACTGTCTGACATTTTCTTGAGGAGGCTCACGTGTGGCCTTCACGTCACTTAAAGGTGATTTAGTGTTTGTGCAAGGAGGAGCAGCACAGCACCTGGGCTGGCATTTCCAAAGTGTGATGCTCACTTTTCTGCTTCCCATGTGCGAGGAAGGTCTGCCTTTCGTGTATGTAAGTCATTCTGTTGTCCTTGCCTCGTGGGAATAAACAGGAACCGCAGCTTCCTAATAACCAAATGGATTGAATGACTCTGCCCCTCGCAGCTGCATTCAGTTTATCTTTCCTGTACAGAGGGCACCACCGTGCTGGCTGCTGCTTGTGGGCTGGGCGGTCATTTTGGGACCAGCTGTTGAGGCGCGGCCCGTCCTCGCTCTGGGTGGCACTAAGCTGCCAGAGAAGCATGTGTGCACGTGTGTCTGACTGGTTTCCCGGCTGTTACTCTGCCTCCGTGTTGATGTTAGAGTGAAGCCAGCTCCCCCAGAACTCCCCCTCCCGGCTCCGACCTCCTTTCCTTCTTGCATCTGCATCTGGACATGTTCTCTCCTCATGTCTTCATCCTGTGAGAGCGAGGCAGCTGTAGGATTTTTATGCCGGACCTTTCAGAACCTGCTGTCTCCATTGGTGGCATTAGCTAAAGGGAAGCCATTGTGAGCAGCATCGTTATCTCGGTGGGCAGTGCCGGGAAGCAGCCGGGAAGCAGAGCAGCCTGGGCCGCTGTGAGGACCTTCTGCCTGGTGGCCAGCTCATTCCTCTTTGCTCTTGTAAAATACGATTCCATTTCAAATGCCAATCATGTGTCTCCCCTCACTCTCTATCCTCCTGGAGCCTGGGGCCTGGCTTTAGACCCCGGCCTGTGTGGGTGTGTCTGTGACTTGAGTCAGACCCTGCTGCCGTCTGCCAGCCTGGGCTGCTTTAGTTTTCTGGATCATCGCTGAACCCTTACTCAGGTGGGTCTCTGCAGTTTCCATGTCTGGCCGTGCATAGTCTGGGCTCCTTGTCCCAAATCCACCCCTGGTTCTGACAGTGGCTTTAAAAAATTTACTATTTTACATTATGGGAATGTTACTTCTTTCATATATCCTTAAATTCTCATAATTGGAAAGTGTTTGGGTTTTTTAAGAAACCCTTCCGTCGAGGCACAGTGTAAATCTCAGGCAGTGCACAGAAGTGGAGAGCCCATGGAGACCACAGGATGAACACAGCCTGGCGCCCTCTGATCACCTCCTGGAGATGGACATTCTCTCCCTGGCAGTCCTGCTATAAAGGCCAGAGAGTAATAGTAGGTTGAAGGCCACGTGGTCTGCTCTTGTGGCAAAGCAGCCATAAGTATGTAAGCAAGGGCACGGCTGTGCTCCAGGAAGCCTCTGCTCACGACTTGGAATGTGGATTATGTAGTTCCTACAGGTCAGGGAGTGGGGGCATTCTTTCATTTCAACCTTTGACAATGTAAGAACCATTTTAGGGTTCAGGCCACGCGAAAGCGAGCAGCAGGCCAAATGGGGCTCCTGCCATAGCGTGCTGACCCCTGCCCTACAGCGTCAGGCAGACTCACTGCCGTGGATTGAAGCACAGTGAGTGCCTTTAGCCTCAGGGCCTGTGCTGATACCCAGGATGTTGCCAGGGTCTGTCCGCTGGGCACCCCGCTGGCTGCTCAGAGGCTGTGTCTGCGGAGCTTCCAGGCGGCTGCAGGTCGGCAGCTTCCAACCTGCTCCGTGCTCCACACTCTCGGGCTCGAAGCTGTAAAATTGCCATAATTTCAGGCTCTGCATACTCGTGACTTGTCAGAATTACCCTCCCGCATCTGGAAGTCGTAGACTTCAGCTTCGGTTTTATTTCTACTATTTCCAGAGAGCTCTGATGTGATAATCATGCTATTTTGATTTCTCCAAACTGTTACTAGATGTAAAGGTGATGATTGGCTCCGTAAATTTTAGGAGGATGTGGGGTGTGTGTGTGTGTGTGTGTGTGTTTTGAAAGCAGGAGTAGCTATCTTTTCTTTTTCTTTTTTAAATATATTTTTATTGATTTCAGATAGGGAGAGAGAGATAGAAACATCAATGATGAGAGAATGATTCATCGGCCGCCTCCTGCACGCCCCCTACTGGGAATCGAGCCTGCAACTCAGTCATGTGCCCTTGACTGGAATCGAACCCAGGACCCTTCAGTCCACAGGCCAATGCTCTATCCACTGAGCCAAACCAGCTAGGGCAGGAGGATGTATTTTTTTGTGTAAAGTCAAAGATAGATAACACTGTGGAAGAATGGTTGAATGGTTTGGCCGTTGGTAACTTTCCCTTTACATATGCATTTTAAAGTTAAGTCCTTTCAGCTCCAGCCGTTTTGGCTCAGTTGATAGGGCGTCAGCCTGTGGACTGTAGGGTCCCAGGTTCGATTCTGGTCGAGGGCACATACTTTGGTTGCAGACTCCTCCCAGGCCCTGGCCAGTGTGTGTGCAGGAGGCAACCCATTGATGTGTCTCTGTCACACCGATGTTTCTCTCTGTTTTTTCCTCTCTCTTCCACTCTCTAAAGATCAGTGGAAAAATGTCCTCTGGTGAGGATTAAAAAATAAAAATAAAGTTCATTCAGACCACCAATACCATATTCTTGCATCATAAACGTTTTTTGCTTTTTGCGTATGTGGTTTTATAATGGGCTGAAATGGATAAAACTATAACATTACAAAGATGTTAATTACTATCATCTTGAGGCTCTGTAAATTCTGTTCTGGCGGCGTGGTTGAGTTGGGGCCAATTGGATATTTTAAGCTGGATGGAATGAATAAGTAAGCTTTCTCAAGTTGTCATCCAAGATTGTTTGGTGTTTATAACATCATAAATTCTTCACAGTAAGTTATCTAGAATTCTGTGAATGGACTTGCTTTGCCCACTCTGAATACTGTTTAAGGTAAAAGTCGCTATGTTCTTCATAATCCCGTAACTGATGGTTGAGAACGGGAGGAAGCGGTCTATTCGTTATCCCTTGAGCTTGCTGACGTGTGGGTCCTCCCCAAGCTGTCACGGTCGCCTTCTCCCGAGTGCTTCCTTGCAGAGACACAGAATATTGATGACACTCAAGGCCGTAGGATGTAGATTCTCCCGGACTCCTGCTGCACGGGTGAGGGGGAAGGCTATCCTTAAGCTTGAAGCGTTCAGGTCACTGTGATGAATTTCCCCTCAGGCAGGAAAAAAGGGATGATTACCAAAGATCACCCCCTGGGGTGCACAGGAGGTTCCGCTAACTTCTTATTTCCCTCAGGGGTGTCATTACACAGACTTTCAGGAGTGAGGCTTTCATAGTCATTGAAAAACGTTTGCTAGGAAAATATTATAGCTTCAGATAGAGGCGTGACCAGTGAGGCAGCTCGCTGTGTGTGAAGCTGTGTTTTCATGACTGTCTGCAGCACTGGTTTGACGCGGGGCCTCTCAACTTGAACAAGAACCTTGAAAACAACGTGTTTCTCTGGGATTCAGCCCCCGATGGCGCTAAGCAGGCGAGTCTCCATGAACAGGACACGGGCCTTAAGTCACTTGACTTCTCTCTCCCCCTCCCTCTTAAATACCAAAATGAGACTGGAGACTGCTAGGGTCTAAGGCTCTTCTAGCTTTGGAATGGTCTGATTTTCTGTTCTTAAGGAACACAGGATGACACAGCTTAGCTTAAGTCGCAAACACTAAGTATTTATTGAGAGCTCAGTCCATACAAGGAATTCTGCCCAGGCACAAGGGAGGCAAGGAAACTCCAGGTTGGGGTAAGTGGGGGTGGGGGCGGGGAGGGGTGGCTCCCAGCGAACAGCAGGGCCGGCTGCACTGCGTTCTAGGGTGGGCTTAGCCCTGTGGCACTCGCTGTCTGATGTGCTTTTCCTCACCTGTTTGCCAGACTCGGTCGCCTCCCCTCCTGGTAGAGGTCCCTGAGAACTGGGATGGGCAGTGTTGTTCCCCGTGGCATGCCCGCCCAGGACGCTGGCATGGAGCCCGGCAGGTGGAGGGTATTTACTAATCACCTGCTGACCTGCAGGAGTGAGAGCCCGGGGGATCCTGTCTGGAACGGAAGGAGTCGGTGGTGGTGAGGGGATGCCGAGCCCGAGGTGCAGTGGGCATTCAGGCCCGATGAGCGGTCACCGCGGGCCCCTAGCCCGTGCCTTGTGCTGAGAGCGAGTGCCCTGGGGAGCGCGGGGTAAGGAGGCCGGCTGGCGCACGCGGGCCTGACACTCAGTGTCCGGCCTCAGCCACGGAGCAGGAGCCCTGGGTCCACGCAGCTGTAAACACCTGGCAGTACTGACGCTTTACCGCACAGGGTTCTGGGATTAGTCAGACGTAAGCTCGTTTCAAAGCAGGAAGGAGTTGATCGTGCCTTTTTATCTTGTGTCATTTCTCGTCAGCTGTAACTAAGGCCACTGGCCTCTGAAATGTGTCGTTCCACTTTACTGTAGATATTGTGGGACCAGAAAGGGGGGCTCGTAGAGAACTTACCCCGTCAGTGCTCTCCGATGGTGGCAGGGAGCTGGGCTCACCAGGGAGAACTTGGAGTCGGCTCCCATGTCTGTCTGTGGGTTGGAAGGTGTCACCTTAGGGAGTGTCAGACCCAGTGACTAGCTGCCGTGTTCTAAGCAACAGCTTAGCAAAGCAAACACCGAACTGATGCTTTTCATCAACGTGGCGAAGGCCACATTTAACATACACACAAATACACACAGACATGCATTTAAAATCTTTAACCTGCAACAGAAATTAAAGAAACTTTGAATTTTACTTTTCATTTTCTCTCTATTATTTTCTTTCTCTTCATCTTTCATCCTATTTCTTTTTTTCTTCTCTATCCTTTTCAACTTATGACCCTTCAGTTTGAAATTAAATTTGGGCTGTAAGTTGACTCCCTGAATCTTTTCTTCACAAGCTTTCTTTGTATTTTCTAGAAGAAAAAAGATTAACCCAGGGTTTCCAAAATAAAAGCAAAGATTGTGATTAAAGCTGAATTGGAATCTTTACTCGCTACTAGTAAAATAAATAGCCCCGTCTTAAGGAAGCTTTCAAGTAAGTCCTGGAGCCTTTGCCAGCCCTGGATTTTAATTAAAGAAACACAGGATTCCATCACTTCTGTTTGTCGGAGGAAGAAATATGTATTTTTAGGTTTTCAAAGCTTAGCCTGCAGCACGTGGAGCGCATCTGCTGGCTTTCAGAAATTGGGGAGCACAAATGGATGCAGATGTTTGGGCCCTTTGTCTTCCCGTCTCCGCTCTCCTCACTGCTGAGCGGTGCCGTCCGTCCCAACACCGTTTCTGAAAACAGCGCGGCTCCAGTTACTTCCCAAGCACCCCCCTGGGCCCAAGTCAGCCTCTGTTTATGTGAGAGCCGGGAGCGGGGTCTGCGCAGGGCTCCTCGAGGGCTCCGCTGGTGTTGTCTTTCAGGGGAAGAAAGGCTGGGTTTCATAACCCCGTTCTCCGCTTTCTCTGAGGTGCTGCCCGCTCTAATGGATTGCTGTCGGCTGGTTTTGTTTATGTGGTGTCAGAGCTGCTCTGTAGGCAAGTGGTCGTAGTAAAGCCACGAGGTTTGTTGTAGAAAGGGGTACCTGTCAGCTTTGCCTGAGGGAGGACTCTACTCTTCCTTTCTGCTCGGTGCTTCTCTCTCTCTCTCTCTCTCTCTCTCTCTCTCTCTCTCTCTCTCTCTTTAAACAGTATTGTCTTTTTTGTGTTCTTACATTTTTATTTAACTTGAACTTTCAAAACAAACCGCTGCTTTATCCTTTTCTCAAATACTCACAAAATCCTTCGAACTTTTCAAAATGTTTATGAAGTATTCCTGAGAGTGAAACCTCATAAAGAGCTTTGCTTCAGGACCAGAGTTCAAAGGAAAGTCCGTTTGGTTTTAATTTGAAAACTGGAAAAACAAAATTCCCTCAAAATGGCAGGGTGTGAATTGGTAACCTCAGTTTTATTGCCATCGGCCAAGCCCATCCCCAGATGCTTCCAATTAGAAGCCAGGAACGCTCACTTGGGTGGATATCATATGAAAGCCTTTCTTTACTTTTCTCTCATTTTCTTTTTTTCTTTTTCCTGAGAAAAATAACAGTCTCAAGTTCTTTAATTAAAGAAATAACTTCTTTTTTGCATGTTGTTTAAACTTATGCAAAGAAAAATGTAATATTCAGAGAGAATTCTTACATGTCAGATTTGTAAACATATATAGTCCTGAATACATAGGGGTTTACATATATCTTATGAAGGCCAAAAAAAAAAAAAGTTTTTAAAAGATGTTAAAGCCTTTTTGAAATTGAAATCATGTATTTCTGGATTTACTATAGTCAAAGAGTAGACCTTTTAACACTTGACTTTGTTTAAAAAGGGGTAGTCATTCCAGTGCTTTCTTCAGGGTTGTTACAGGGAATTTTCCATTGTAATATAAATAGTAAGCTTTTCTTTCATTTTTCATCAGTTGTACGTTCTGTAGGAATCTGGGAAGATGTAATCGGATAAAAGAAACATCCCAGATGTTTCTCTGAAATTTCTATGTTTTTTAGACTTCTCTTTATTTACATTTATTAGTTTAGATTGCTCATGGAAGTGGAAGTATGTTGTCAAGACAGTACCTTTTAATTTATTAGAATGAGATGAAATTGTCAACTGAGTCTACAAAGTGAGAATTTTGTGACTAAGGATCATGATGAAATTTTACTTTAGAAAATAAGTTCATTTCATATTTAAATTAGAATACTCTCATACATGAAAAGAAATTTCCCTGTGTTATTAACTAGCATTTAAAAGACAACTTGATTTTGAAACTGGATATTCTTAGCAATCAGCCCAGCAAAAATCATATGTCAGTTATTTCTCCCAAAAGAAATAGGAACCCAAATCTTCCAGATTGGCACAGGCCTCCCAGTGGTCCTGTGTCACACAACAAAGGCCCTGGATGCCCTGGATGCCCTGTGACTGTGGGTGGGGCGCGGGCATTGCTAGAGTCCATGAGCCTGACAGGAAAGCCGCTCTGGCTGCCTTCCTTACATGTGGTGCAACCCTCCCAGGAGCCTCGGAACGAGGGCGTACGGTGGTAGTCATGCCTTTTCCCTCATGTCTCCTCAGGGTCATTACAGACCTTCCGACTTGCTGTGTCCTGAGACGTACGTGTGGGTGCCCATCGAGCAGTGCCTGCCTTCCCTGGAGAACTCCAAGTACTGCCGTTTCAACCAGGACCCCGAAGCAGGTATGTGTGGAGCAGAGCTCGACGGGAAGCCGTGGCTCTGGTCCTAGAATTCATGTGCTGGGGCTGTGACTCCTAACAGGGTCCAGAGAGCTTTCTGTCTATTGTAGAGTGTGCATGAGTGTGTGTGTGTGTGTGTGTGTGTGTGTGTGTGTGTGTAAGAGGGACCACATGCACACACAACAAATAGCTTTGCAGAGAAATGCAGACAACTCGTGTGCTGGTGCTCCTTGCTGACTGAGTTCCTCATTCGATTCGTTTTCACATCTTGCTTGAGGGCTGACTCCAGCGTTCGTTACTTTTACTCTCAGAGTGCGTAAGAGTTGTTCCCCCGATTAGCGACCAAGATAGAAATACTGACCAGTTACTGACCAGCTGGACTGAGTAAAGTTGTGGAAGGGCTTCAGGGTGGAGCTGGGCAACAGGCTGTGATGGCTTTTGGTTTTGTGATACTTTCTTGACTTCTTGCATTTCTATGCTTCTCCTTTTCTGCCTCTTGCACCTCCTGCCCAGAAAACCCAGCACATTTTCCCCCGTGTTCCCCATGGGTGCGCCCCCTTTTTTTAAATAGTGCATCGAAGTGTGGTGGAAGCATGTTCCTCCTTGAACCCTGCTCGCTGCATTAATTGTTGGGAACTCAGTCCAGGTTCCTCCTTTATCCTGTGCTCACTGTCATTGGTGGCAGCATTCACTGCTCCATCCTGCCGCCTGGGCCGAGTGGGGGCACCGGTTCTGGTCCTGCCGTGCTACGCCAGCGGTTGGGTCCGAGCCCCACGGCTGGGGCTGGACTTTCTGGGCTACTGGGTGGTAGACGGAGAAGCCGTGAGACGCTGTGGGTGTGTGAGGGAGTCTTTATTGTAGGAGCTAGTGGCCATGTAGCCATTGCTAACAAGGAGCCACTGGACAAAAAGATCTTCAAAGCGAAGTCCCATTCAGCAGGTAGCTGCCCACGGCTAGTTAACAAATCATCTTCCCACACAGCAGCAGGAGCCTCTGTCCCCACAGCTGTTATCTGAGCAGCCGCAGCTGCCTCTGGACCCACCGCCTCTCATCGTAGCCGCCTCTGAGCTCCCTCTCCAGCACACTGGCTGGTCAGTCACATGCATTAGACTACTGAGACCAAAGTAGTGACATCATGTTTGGGTTGTAGAAGGGCACAGTGTACTGTGAGCTTGCTGTGTCCTTGGACACTCGATTCAGAGTCCTATGCTCAGAGTGGCCCTGGCACCGGGTACTGTAGGTAGAGCCTTTCATACTCTGATGGCCTTGAGCATCTGGCGACTCTGGTGTGGTTCCCACGGA
Organism: Myotis nattereri; assembly: GCF_964212035.1. NCBI lineage: Eukaryota > Metazoa > Chordata > Mammalia > Chiroptera > Vespertilionidae > Myotis > Myotis nattereri. The sequence goes on from NC_138088.1 coordinate 61,281,984, forward strand.
GTGTTAACAGAATTCAACAGTAAATCTTAAAGATCTTACTGGCTGTGTTCAATGACTCGTAAATCAGGCAGCATCCCACCTAGCAGACACCAAGGAGCTCCGAGGAGCTGTGCACAGTGGACGACTTTATAGGCAGAAGAGGGCGGGACAAGGAAGTTACACTAGCAAAGAGCTGATTGGTTGTGGCAGGGTCTGCCAGGAGTCTGTCAGGCAGCTCACCTCAGGAGTGCTGACCATGTCATCCCAGCTGGGCCGGTGTAAGGCCCGGCTCCTGGGGAGGCTGACCCTGAGAAAGCGAGGCAGTGAGTCTCGGTTTGCTGACCGGGCTGGGCACAGGGGACTCCACTCAGGGCCTGTGTTATCAGTATTGAATATCACAGTCCAGACACTATTTGAAATCAGACTTATGTCCTGTGGTTTTAGGAAATTAAAGTGCAGTTTCTGCTGGAATGTTGTGCGTGCTGTGAAGCATGGCCGTTGGAGATTGAAGTGGCGTTCGTGAGAAACCTCCTCTCTGGGCCAGGGTTGCTTCTGCTTACCCAGACGCTGACGCAGAGAAGTCGTGCTGTCGGTCAGCGGGTGCTTTCTCCCAGGTCCCGGCTCCCCTCCAGCCTCCAGCAGTCAGATCCCCACCGAAGGCACCGCCGCCACCCTAGTCTCTGTGAAGCGCAGTGGCTACGGGTGCACCAGGGCCCACCTGTACGAAAAGTTACGTTTCCCATCCTGAGTGGCTGCAGGCCTCTGGGAACCTGTTCCTCCCTCCTCTACAAATACACCCCCCCCCACCCCCACCCCCCACACACACTGGAGATTTAGGTTCTATGGTTATTTCTCAGCTAGGAAGACTGGGTAACAATAAAAACCCGGTGTATTTCCTGTTTTTAAAGCACTGGGGTGGGTTGGGGAGCTGACAGCTGAAGTAACTTGGAAAAGTCTAAAGAAATCACCAGCCGGCCTTTTGTTTTTCGTTCAGGACCTCAGGCCCCACTGTAAAGAAAGAATCTCAAAGGTTTCTCAAATGATTATTTATTTTATTTTTGTTACTCCTCACCCGAGGATATTTTTCCATTAATTTTTAGAGAGAGTGGGAGAGGGAAAAATAGAAACGTTGATGTAAGAGAAACACATCGATGGGTTGCCTCCTGCATGCGCCCTGACCAGGGCTGGGACCAGGAGGGAGCCTACAGACACAGTACGTGCCCTTGACCAGAATCAAATCCAGGACCCTTTGGTTCGCAGGGCGACACTCTGTCCCCTGAGCCAAACCGGCTAGAGCTCAAATGATTTTTAAGTCTTCCGGTTGTTTTAAATTGATAGTTGGATATGGATAGATTGAATATTTATCAATCTTGGTGTATGCGGCTGACACTAACCAACTGAGCTCCCTGGCCAGGGCAAGTAGATTTAAAAATTTCTGCATCAAAGTTACATCTTACCTCTTTTTAAAAATTACTTTAAAAGAATACTTACTGGGACACTAATAGAAATTTGTCCAAATGCATGAAACCACGCTCAGGAGATTGAAGCGACACCGTCTCCTGCAGCAGCGCGTTGCTGGGTGTGCGCCCTGCTCTTCCTTGTCCGGGCACCCTCGCTGTTAGGCCTGCTGGGAAATAGCCTGACTCATACTGACTTTGGACTTTCCATAGTTGGGTTTGATTCCTGAGTTGGGTCTGTCGTGCACTTGTCTGGCAATCCACGTTCTCCCGTTACATCGCACTCACGCCCAAGTACATGTGGCGTCGTTGCCGTCGCTGTGCCGGCCGCTGTGCAGCTCTGTTCATGAGGAACGGTTGTCGTGGTCACGTCATAATGCTGTAGCAGCGCACAAGTGAAGAGGATCGCCTCTCACCACGCGTCGGGAAAGCCTACACGTTACCAAATCTCCGAGAAGAATGAGGGCGTTACGTCCCGTGAGGATAAGTCACGCTTTGCGCTCTCGATGCGCTTCCTTTGAAGCACCTGTGTCTCCTGTGGATACAAAGCTAGGAAATCAGACAGTTGTTTCTCGCGTTTTCCTTCAAGATCAACACGTCATAGAACTGATGGCGCATTTGTGTCACTAGTGATGGAGCGCGTGTCTCAGAAAACGGGGTTTGCGGGATTGCCTTCCGTGTTGATTTCCTGAAGTCAAGTGGATGCATTAGAGAAGGAGGGGAGGGGTTCTGCAGTGACACATCCGGCCGGCTCAGCACTGGCGGGCCTGCCGTGGACAGACGCGGAGTCTGGTCTGGGGTCTCAGAGTGGCTTGTCCTCGAGCCTCTGCCGTCCCTCGGGCTGCGGGGCGTGGGCACTGAGGACGTGTCAGGCAGACGGCACGATGGCGGCTACCGAGGGGTTTTGTGAGGACTTAGGACACGGTTTTCCTCCTTTCATAACAACTAATTTATTTTTAGTATTTTAAGTGTCTGGTAAATTTGTTTAGCTTTTAAATTGGTTTTAAAACTGATTCTGTATAGTGTGCCAAGAATCAGAACCTGCCTTTATTGTAAATATGACTGGTGGTTATAAACCTGCAGAAAACAGAAATGTGTTATTTTGTCTATAACAATAATTAGTTTCTGACATTAATACAGTGTACCTATTGAAAAGGTGATTGATTTAATTTTCTGGCCGTAATTTAAGGTATGGTAAAAATATGATAGGAAACTCTGAATTTACATGTTTAAATGCATCTTATGAAATCGTTAAACCTGGTAACTTGGGCAGATGTCTGGTGGAGCAAGGACGAGAGTGGTAGGAGAGGATTATGGATGGGGGTTGACATCACTTTCTATTTTTTTCTGTATTATTTGGTTTTGCAACAAGTACTGTTTTATGATTTAAAAGGATATTTAAACATAATGTGCTTATTACTGAGTATTCAGTAATTTCATAGATGACTAATTCCCAGGAAATTCGTTGTTACTTCAGGTTAGTGAAATACTTTAAACTTTATATTGTATCGTTCTTTTTATTCTCTTATTACATGTCTTGTTGATCTCTGTTCCCTTTTCCTAAAGTACTGGCAGTTTTAAATATGGGTGTGTGTTTTTTAATTGATTTTAGAGGGAGAGGAGAGGAGAGGAGAGGACAGGAGAGGACAGGAGAGGAGAGGGAGAAAGAAACATACATTGATGTGAGAAAGAAACATCCATCAGCTGCCTCCTGTATGCCCCCCAACCAGGGTTTAACCCGCAGCCTGGGCGTGTGCCCTGACCGATAATCAAACTAGCGACCTTTCAGGGCATAAGATGGCACTGAGCCACACTGGCCAGGCTGTGAATTTTCTTCAATAAATATTATATTGGGGAATTTTTTTTGGAGATTTGAAAAAACAGTTTGAAAAAACAATTTGAAAAAACAGATGAAGCGTGTAGCTTAGAAATAGCAAAAAAACACTTAAGAAAAAGCCATGTCATGAATGCATAAACTACTGTATATAGGTAGTAGTGCATTTACCACCATAAAATATGCACAAATCTATTGTAAAATATCTGACATAAAATTAACAAACTTACACATAACCACAGACTGCACGTGGCACCATTTGCTGTGGAGAAAAATGTAAACAAACATAGAGGTGCATTCAACCGTAACGTCGTGGAGAGCTGGGTGGTGGGGGTAGGTGTGTGGGTTGTGATGCGTGTGGAGAGCTGGGTGGTGGGGGTAGGTGTGTGGGTTGTGATGCGTGTGGAGAGCTGGGTGGTGGGGGTAGGTGTGTGGGTTGTGATGCGTGTGGAGAGCTGGGTGGTGGGGGTAGGTGTGTGGGTTGTGATGCGTATGGAGAGCTGGGAGGTGGTGTAATGCATGAGCATTAATGTGCACGAAACTGAGAGCAGGAACCAGGTGCTGCCTTTTCCTTTGCTGTCGCTTCCCCCCGGGAGGGAGGCGGTGACCTAGCAAATGTACGTGTTTGCCTATTGTAAAGCACATGGGTTTTTCTGCTTCGGTTGGATAGGAAGTTATAAGAGACAACACACTGTGAAGTTGGTATGCCCAGCCAGGGCTGCAGAGCCACTGCAGGTTCACCACGGAGAACCTGCTGCAGGGAACTGAGTGCTTGTGTATGAGGCGCGCCCAGGGGCACTGAGGGACAGCCGGAGCTGGGCAGCAGCAGGAGGCCGGCCGCGCGCCTGGCTGAAGAAGAAGGGGCCGGGGGCCGGGCTGCCCCAGAAGCTGGAGCCTGACAGCATCAAGAGCAGCAGGAGCCGCTGCCGAAGCAGAGCCGGGAGGAGAGGGGAGACGCTGGGGAGAAGTCCTGGCATCTGTCCCCCCAGCTCCAGCTCCAGCTCCCGCAGCGAGGGCAGAGCGCAGGCGGGACACCCGGCCCTGGGGATGGGGATGGGAGCAGCCTTGAGGAGACACCTCCTGCCACGTTATGCTTCCACCTGGACCAAGGGGAAACCGGAAATGGCACTGGACTTCGCTCTGTGGTGTGAGGACCCTCTGGTTGCGTCCTGGGGTCCCCTGGTCCTCACCCGTCCACGCTGAGCAGGTTGGTGCTCAGTGGGGGCATGTGGTCTGCTCTCGCCTGAGTGACCTCTTTGGGAAAAGCCGCCCATCGCAGGTATCTGGGCAGGCCCGGGATGTAGTCAGCCTGCAAGGCCTGATTTCGCCTCCTCACAAGGTGATGGAGGCAGGTAGCCTGAGGCAAGCGCATGACCTGGCCTCTCAGAAGCTGCAGGGCTCTGTGCTCTGTCTCTCCTGACACTGAACTTGATTTATCCTCCTCAGCCAGTGGCTGTCTCGTGGAGGACACAGTGTCAGTTGAAGAGTCAATGCTGATTATTTAGAATTAGGAGCAACTGTCAGAAATGGAAACCTATATGGAACAGAATGTTGGCAAGGTATGTTGTTCATACCTATGATTAAAAACATTCTTATCCCTTTAAACAAAGAAAAAAGAAAAAAAAAAAGAAATGGAAACCTAGAGTAGGTTGGTGTAAACAGATCGTTATTCCTGTTTTCTGTGAAGTTCTAGACATGGCCGTCCGGGGCTGGCATGGCCGTTTGGTTCCACGAAGTCTCAGGTACCCGGAGTCCTTGGTGGTTTTGCTTTTGTTGAGCTGAGGGAAAGCTCTTCACCTCGGGCTCCCAGGCAGAGGCCAGGCTGTCCCCTGGCGTCCAGTGTGCTGCTGACACCCAGAAGGTCCTTTACCGGGAAAAAGCAGACCCGACAGTGACAGCCACAGCAGGCTCCGCCGTGTTCTCCGAGACCCTGACCTGGCCGCCCGGGTCCGCCAAGACTGCGAGTGGGCGGAAGGCTCGGCGCAGAGGGAACCCTCAGCCTGGGGTGCGCCGGCTCGAGGAGAGGCACGTCCGCGTCAGTCTGCGCAGGAAAGACCTGACTGTGCGCCTGATTGTGGTGAGACCGTGATAAGATGTGGGGGGCAGTGTTTCCACGGCACACAATTCTGTCTCCCCGACGTGCCAGGAGCACACCCTCAGCAGGGCCTTGGGCGTGTCTAACCCGCTCAGGGGTCCTCCTGCTGTGCGCCCTCCCTGAGCCTTCTGCTCCGAGGGGGATCTCAGCGCTTCTGTCCGTCTGTCCAGTGCGTGGCTGTGAGTTAGGGAAAGGAGTTTGCTCGTGCCTTTTTAATCGGTGTTTTGTTGTTGCAGTGGATGAAGGTCGCAGCAGGGACCCCGACCGGCTGCAGGTGCTGTACAAGAAAGCCATCCTGCCTTACGGCGTGTTCAAGCAGCAGCAGCGGGAGCCGGGCGAGGAGGCCGCCGTGCTGCAGTACGCCAGCCTCGTGGGCCAGGCCTGCTCCGAGCGGATGCTGCTCTTCCGGAACTGAGCCGCTCCGCCGGCCGCACCCCGTGTGCTGGGCCCGTGCCGCCCAGACGCGCCGCTGCGGGAATCCCGGTCCGCCCGCAAATCTCTTTTATTTTGACTATCATATGGCTTTTGTAAACTATTTTGTGGAAATGTACTTGTGAGAATCTCATGGTTAATGTAAAGATTTAAAAAATATGTTATGACCTAGCTCCATAATTGGGGTTTATAATTTCAGAGGTTTGTTTTATGAATAAGACATGGTAAACTTCTCTTATTGTCAATATTTTAGAAAGTAAAATTAACCCGTGAATTGTAAGTAATTTTAATTACAGTTGTGCCTGTTTGTTCTGTTAGAATTCAAAGCAGAGTGTGTCCTCAGATCCATTTAAAACATTAGTTTATGCCAAAAAACAAACAAAACCCTGACGTGTGGGGAAGAAGGTGGGGGCGCGTTTCATCGTTTAGAACACGTCTTCTCAGGAGAAGGGAACTGCTGTTCGTTCTCAGTGTCCAGTCCCTACCGAGCGTCACGTCGTGTGGGTCAGAAGGGAGCTGGGGGGCAGGTGCGAGACGGCACAGGCATCTTGACACCGGGTCTGTGGACCCCACAGCCCCGCTCACCGCCGGCGTGGCATGGTTTCTTCCGGGAAAGTTGTTGGTAGTGCTCCTGTCACTCAGTTTCCCAGTGTGGAAATTGTATTTGCCCAGGTACGTAATTTGCTCTGTTTCTAAAAGGAAGCGGGGTTTCTAAAGAAAATGTTGGCTCCTGCCTTCCCTGGCTGCTCATTCCTCTGGACTGAGGACACTCGTCGTTGGTTCTTGATTGAGAATTCGTTCCTATCCGGCTGCTTTCGTAGCTGTGGCCTCCGCTCTAGGGTCAGGGTGGAACTCCGTGTCTCGCCTTTTGATTGGGTGTCACTGGGGATGCGACCCTGGTCATTGAAGTGAAGCCTCCCCTGCCCCTCCCACTTCGTTTTGTTGGCGCCATTGCCCCTGTGGCCGCTGTCGGTGGTGGGCTGTGCTTGGAAAGGAGGGCAGGCGGGCTGTGGAAGCACGAGGATGGGTGGTTTTCTCGAGTTTTCTCCGTTGTCCTATCTCTGTTGACGTGTCTGAAGCAGAGCCCGGGAGGAGAGAGGAGAGGCTGGGGAGAAGTCGGCTGGTTTTCTCGCGCTCTCTCCGCTGACCCCTCGGTCCCGGCAGCCCCGTTCCGGCTTTGGTCTGTGTTGTGTTGCGTGAGCCTTTTGAGACTGTGCTCTAAAGCGTAGTCATCTGACTCTCACTGCTGCCTTTACATGTTCTTCTACATGCACTGAATTTAGATAAAACATTGTACAATAATTTCAGCAGACTCATAAAGCAATGTTTCAGAAGTCAAATGTCTAGACATTGAACATCCAGGAAAACTGCATATTCACTCAGAGTGTGGTCCCACCTGTCGTGTGCGGCTACATGGCCACCTGGCGATAGTGGTGAGTGAGCCGTGTCCTCTGAGAGCAGGGATTTCACGTTCTCCTGGAATCCTTCAAAGCAGGCTCCAAGGGCATTTGATTGACTGGCTTATAGCTTCCTTCAGAATCTATAGAAAACTGCTTCACTTGCCCTCTCAAGTGAAAGTAGCTTAATTTTTCTTATGATTACAAAAATGATAGTATGAGCAATTAAAACATTAAGAAAAATATAACCAAGAGAGTAAAAATAATCAGAAATCCTGCCATACAGAGAAAGATTAGTCCTGTACACTCGTACGTTATTTTAACATAAATCGGATTCTGTCGACATGCTGTTTTCTCAAGTTGTGGGCTCTGAAGGTGGACGTTCTCAGGTGGGATTGGAAGGCGTGAGTGCTTCAGTGTGGTCGGCAGGGAGGTCCTTGGTGCCCTGGGCCCTCGGATGGCAGGTCTGGGCGTCGGCTGCCTCCCTCTGAGCAGTTGGCATGTAGAATGGTGTTGGCAGGGATCGCATTGAGTGTCAGCGAGGAGACAGCTTGGACCAGCACAGGCTGGCTTTTCCGCAGGAGGCTCCTTCAGGGAGGCCGCTGGTCTGCCTGCCAGGACCTGGGCTGACCCTGCGGGGCCTGGTGGCTCAGGGAGGCCCCAGAGGGTCGGCATGAAGATTGGCTCGGTTGCTCACGTCACGTGTTGGGTTTTTTGTTGTTTTTGAGAGCAGGTAGCAGTTTCTTGAAAAGCCAGCCATGTGTTTCTCTGCGTCTGCTGCTGGTGGTGGTGGCTGGAAGGGAGAGGCAGTCAAGGGCAGTGGCCACCTTGTCAGTTGACTCACAGTCCAGCTGGGAAATCATCTCACGCCCTGGCTTCCTCTAAAGACAGAACCTTTCCAAGCTCATGGCTCTGGTCACACCCACCTTCCTGTCTTGGGGCAGAAGGTACTAGAGGCTCCCCATACGACCATCGTTACTTAAATTAGTTCTGTTCTATTGAAACTTTTGTTCTCTTATTTTTACAAAGTGTAATCTGAGCACTTCTTATATTCTTAAATATAGAGCCTATTAGATAAATATGTAATCATTTGATTAAAATTGGATAAGAAATTACTGTTCATTTTCCCTTTCAAACAAGCTTACCCTATTTTTAATCTGTTTTGCAAAATATCAGTTGTGTATGGTTGCTTGACATAGTGGAATCTATTATGTAAATGAACCTTGTCAGGTTTTGAAGGATGTATGGTTTGATTTTATAGGCTTTCTGTTATTTCAGTGTGAATAAAGGTGAAAAAGAATATGATGACCAGTTACCTAAAACGTGCCTGTCTTTTGCTAACTTTAAAGAAAGGGAAATATAGTGGGTGTAATTGGGAAAGGGTTAAGTTAGAAGTTGTTCAAACATGTCCTCTTGTTCCAAAAGAGATCCAGTGAGGCCGGACGGCTGGCTGGCATGTTACGTTTTTGCTCTCGTCTGTTCCTTCTGAGCGGCCGATTGGGTAACGCTCGAGTGGAGACAATAAAGCTGCTTCTGTCCGCAGAGGCTCCTGCCGGTCGATACACAAAAGACACGTGTGCTCCTCTGCTGACCCTGGAGTTCACTTCACCTGCGTGAACGTGTGGAGAGCAGAGAAGCATGGGCCGAAGCGTCGTGACATCGGTTTTCGGTCACTGGCTTCCCGGTCACCAGTCACTTCAGCCAAAGGACCCTGGGCTCCTTCCTCGGGAAGAAGAGGAGGAAGTGTCTCCTCCAGTGAGAACCTGGGTTCCACAGGCACATCGGAGAGCGGACCTGGTGTCACCCACAGGGACTTGCAGTGAAAGATTTGTGACAAACTCGGATCTAATTCTCTAAAGATTTAGTTTACAGAGAAGTTTTCCTACATATCGATAAAGCAGTCTGCTTCAACTGCTTGTAACAGTCCACAGTGTGTCTATGGAACACATTTACAAGTGTGTGTCTTTCCTGGTGAGTTCATGGTAAAACGAATCCAATTTTCCAAGTTATTCAAATATCAGTTACCATTCCCACGGACATTTTTTCCAGCATAGAAATAGCTTCACTGTTTTTCTTCTTTGCAACGACAGAAAAGTGCACCAAAGACCATGGAGTCGCTTACAGTCCCGACCCTAAGCACCGCCCCTTCACGGGGCGCCACTGTCGAGTGTTCTGCCTGCACGTGTGCAGCCTGTGGCTTTAAATAAAAATGGACTCATGCCATGTATTCTGTTCGTTACTCCTTATGATGTCGTGGAGCGTCTTAGGACATTGTGACGATGCAGTGAGGAAAGAATGTCATTTCCGCGGCTGCACACTGTTCCGCTGTGTCTTTTGAGACGGGGCGTGGACGTTAGTCCCCCATGTGGGTAGCAGGGCTGTAATTGACTGGCTTCACAGTTTTTGTCAGTTCTCTGTAAGACTTGGTGATGCCCTGGCCGGTTTGGCTCAGTGGATAGAGCGTCAGCCTACGGACTGACGGGCCCAGGGTTCGATTTCAGTCAAGAGCACGTACCTCGGTTGCAGGCTCCTCCCCAGCCCTGGTCGGGGGCATGCGGGAGGCAACCAATCGAAGTGTCTCTCTCACATCGGTGTTTCTGTCTCCCTTTCCCTTCCACTCTCTCTAAAATCAGTGGGAAAATACCCTCCAGAGAGGGTTAAAAAAAGACTCGGTGATGCCCGCACTCCGCATTCCGGCTCCCTGGCCGCCAGTGGTCAGTGAGCAGGAGGACTTGTCTTTGCCCTTGAAGGTCCCACAGGGATGTGACTCATACAGCTCTGCCCTACGCTCCCTGTCCCTCAACTGAGTATCTGGGAGGCAGACCCGCACTGCTGTTCTTACAGGTTGCTCACCCCTAACGTTTCCAGTTAGAACGTGTCTGTCTGTGAAGCTTGAGGTAGCCCTGGCTGGTTTGGCTCAGTGGTTAGAGTGTCAGCCCAAGGCCTCAAGGGTCACGGATGTGATTCTGGTCAAGGGCACGTACCTTGGTTGCAGGCTCAATCCCTGGCTCAGGCTGGGGCGTGGGCAGGAGGAAACCAAACCATGTGTCTCTCTCACATCAATGTTTTTTTCTGTCTCTCACCCTCCCTTCCATTCTCTCTAAAAATCAATGGGGAAAAAATATCCTTGAGTGAGAATTAATAAATACATGCATACATGCATGCAACAAACCCTAGCAATACATACATACACGCAAACATACAGCAAACCCTAGTAATACATACACACAAACATACAGCAAACCCTAGTATAATCCGAGGTGCCAGGCGTAGACGCTGGTAATGACCGGCCGAAGGGTCACAGAAGCAGCTAAAGGCATGCAGTGCCTCCCACATAGGAGACCATGTTGGCATTTAGACGTCCCCGTTCACAGTCGTTCAGACGATTCTGTGGGTCAGTGACCATTGTCCGCACACTGACCACGTCGGGCCAGTCTTGCAGAGCCTGGACCTGGTTCCATCTGGAGTCCCCGCTCGCGGAGGGGTCTGACCCCACAGGGCGAGCACTCCCGAGCGGCTGTCTCTCCACGAGGATGTGGGCAGGTTCTCGGGCCCCAGGGGAGCCTCCACCCTCGGTGCCACCGCAGACTCCGCTGTGTCATGAGGGAGAGGTTTTGAGGTCGGGTACCGTTCTGTGCGTTTCTGTTTATTTTGAGATAAAACTAGACAGCGGGATGCCTGGGACACCAGCATTGCTTCACACAGCAGCTGTCATGGCGGTTACAGCTGCACCCAGGGCCCAGGTGGCTGCTCCATCTTGTCCGCGAGTTGCTCCCGCATTTCTTTCTCCTGCGTCCTCCTCCCACGCGGAGGCCTTACACCGTCCCCTCGACTTGCCTCGGAGTCACAGGTTGTGGGGCTGACCGGCAGACCCTGAGCGACGGGTGAATGATTACTCCGACACGGTTCTGTGAAAGAGGCTAAGGGACTGCCTGGCTTGAGAAACCAAACGGCCCAACTTCGCCTGCCTCCTTAGGCTTTTATTGTAACAGCTTGAACTAACAGTAACTATTAATACTATGAGCAGGGCAAGCATCCTTGCGAAGACACGTGCGTCTGCGGTGTCCTGTAAGCAAGGACGCTGAGGCCTAAGCATAAAGATCCCAGTAAACACGGGGGCTCAGCTTGTTTGGAAAAGTCCTGCCTCCCCACAGCGGGAGCGCAGCGCACTGTCCATTGCCCAGTAGGTGGGAAACCAGCCCCCTTCAGACCGACGGGAGGGGGCGCCTGACCTAGGGCTGCGGGATGCTGCCTTGGGGCAGTGGGGACGATGAGACTGGGAAATAGATTTGTAGCTTTTAACCAAAAAATAAAAATAAAGTCTCTGTATGTTGGTGGTAATTAGTGAGCTCTGTTGTGTGAGCTGTGTGCCCGGCCCCGGGCAGCACCATTGGACACGGAGGCCGGCCGAGCTGTTTCCTGGGGTCGTCGGAAGCTCTGTGCTCACAGCAGTGACCAGTGATGGTTCCAGAGCACATGGCTCAGCCCCAGCGCCCGCGCTCCTGTGGCCAGAGGTGGGCAGAGCCGCCTGCTTACCTGGCACCTGCTGGCGACCTGGGCAGAAGCGAGCTGTGGCGGGAGAGTGAATCATCTTCATCGTGGAGAGGGAGCTGCTCAGGTGGCCCTGAGTGCAGTGGAGACGCGTCCGCTGTCCCTGTCCTGCCCTTTCAGTTGGTTTCCCCAGAGCCACCAGGGGGCAGAAGGAGACCGTCTCACCCTCTTCTTAAACTTCTGACAACCCCATGGGGAGAGGGGAGCTTTCCTTTGGCCCATCTTGGCCAGTGTTTTTGATATGGATTCTATTGCCCATTGGGCATGTCTTTGATTGCTTTATTTTTTCAGATTTGGGTTGTCTTTGAATTAATTCTCCCCTCTGCATCTAAGACAGTGGTGAGAGGAAGTTACAGATATGTAGCGTCCTGTATCGATGAATGACTTTGGGGTTGGACCCCGGCCCCACACAGCATCCCCGCCTCGCCTACGTTGTTCTCCGCGTCCAGACTAGCTGGGCTGGTGCGGGACGGTGGCACCTCGGATTGGCTTATTGAGAAAGCCTTCTGCAGCCTCCCGTCCCCATCCCCCACCCCACCCCCACCCCTGGCAGTTTAACCTCCCTGAAGTCGCCCTTCTCATCCGTCCCTCTCCTGGTCCCACATCACAGCGACCCATCCCGGCTGAATGAATGAACCCGCCTGGCCAGCCCAATTTCTTCCACCTTTCCCCCTACATCTCCCTCCTGAAGCTCCACCTCAGCCTTTTCCTTCCTGGTTCCTGACCTCCGTGGGGTCTCCCTCCCCTGTCGTGCCTGCCCCTTCCCACTCCACAGGTTCGTGCCCCCAGGTCACACCAGGTGCTGGGACAGGGTGCTCAGTGAGGCCGCGCCCACTGCGAGGACTCCACTGCTGGCCCTTCCCTTGGTCCTGGTTCTGGTGACTCTTCCCGAGCTGCCCCAGGACCCGCGGCCTGGCTGCCGATGCTTTCATCTGCCGAGGAAGCGAGCGCCCCGCTCCCCGCTTGGGGGGGCCTGCACGGGAGCCAGTGTCAGTTCCCAGGGCCAGACCCACCTCTTCCAAGAGGGACGGTGAGGTCCACGCAGTGAACCTGGTGTCATAGGTTCTGTCAGACCGTTTCCCAGCGGAGACTTCGCTACTGGCCCGGCGTTCCCAGCCCGTGCGGTGCCGGACCCGGGCATCTCGGGGGAAGTCGCGGGGCTCACATTGGCTTCCGGGGCACAAAGGGCGTGAGAGTCGGGAGTGGCAGGTCTGGGCTGTGCCCTGCCGTGTATCAGACTTCCCACCCCGTTTCGAAGGGAGAGAACAGTAAGAGCCGGTGTCAGAGCATTTCAATCAGGACCAAGTTCCCCAGGAGGCCCCGCAACCCAGACCTCCCGGCTCCTGCCACACCCTGTAAAGATAAAGGTTGAGCCCGGAGTGTTTGTTTTATTCTGATGGCTGGTATTTTGTGTCGCTAGTAAAATCCTCAGGCATCTGGCCCGAGAGGGCGCCTCGCTTTTGATACGACTGCTCGCGGCCGCCCCCCAGCAGGTCACGTCTTCCTCGGCTGAGGGGCTCCTGTGGGAATCCCACGCTCGCTGGGCATCGCCCACGGGAAGGGGTCCGGTCAGTGGGGCCTGGGTTTCCAATTCCTCCTCATCTTAAAACCTTGTACTGTTACTGATTTTGGAGAGGAAGGGAGAGAGAGAGAGAGAGAGAGAGAGAGAGAGAGAGAGAGAGAGAGAGACATCGATGATGAGAGAGAATCATTGACTGGCTGCCTCCTGCATGCTCCACACCGGGGATCGAGCCCACAACCCTGCATGTACCCTTGACTGGAATCCAACCCAGGACCCTTCGGTTTGTACGCGGATGCTCTATCCACTGAGCCATGCTGGCCGGGCCAAGTTCAGTTTTTTAATGGTGATGGTGTGGTCTACAGAGAGTCCAAACGTCGTTTCTCTTGTTCCATATTCACAGCCATTGTGGTCACTGCCTGGACCCATATTTTAAGCCGGGGTTGGAGATGGGGACATGCTAATTGCATTCTATCTTGATTTGTTACTCATAAAGAGAACTTACTCTCAACTTTTGCCCCCAAAGTACAGTGCATGTAGAGAAGCCAGATCAGTTCCTCATTCTTGCTCTTTATTTAGCGATTTTCGAAATAAGGACTTGGTCTCCTAGCATATTTCAAAGGTAGCCAATGAGTTTTTCCTAAGTTTCATAGGAACTTGCGGGTAGAAACAGAGAAAGTGGTTTAAATGCATTGCAGCCTGTTCCTCCGGTCACACAGGAAATGAAGGATACGTGTTTGATCCTTTCACGTACCAGTTTTCATGATAATAAATTTGCTCCTTATTCTTTGAAGGTGACCAATTAGGGGTGTGTGTGTGTGTGTGTGTGTGTCTGTGTGTGAGTGATTTAAACGTACTTAACGTATCTGAACACAGTCGGTGAGTGTTAGTCCGTTGCAGTTATATCCTCTTCAGCTCCTAAGGTGCCGTCTTTGGCCAGTGGGAGGCTCCTTCGTCATCCATTCATTCGTTTGCTCGTTCCTTTAACTGGGCGCTTTGTGAGGCTGTTGTCGGCCAGGCACAGAACAGGTGATGTGAGCATCACACCGGACTTGGTCGCCGTCTGGTCTACAGAAAGCTCACGGTCTGTAGTGAGCAGCACATACAGGTTGCAACCGGAAGGTGGTGTCACGAGCGCTATGGAGATGAAGAAGGTCAGGGCCTGGAAGTTGTACCTATCCCTCCTGGTCACTTACCAAGGGTCAGAACTTAGTCACATGACCACACCTAGCTGCAAGGGAGTCTGGGAAATGCAGTCTTTAAGTGGGTGACTGCGTGTCTTTTCACTCTGCTCTGTGCAAACCCCGTGTGGACCATCAGTTCTCCAAGTTTCAGGTGCACACGGATCACCTAGCCAGTGGTCGGCAAACTCATGAGCCAACAGAGCCAAATATCAACAGTACAACGATTGAAATTTCTTTTGAGAGCCAAATTTTTTAAACTTAAACTATATAGGAAGGTACATTGTTATTAACTTAATTAGGGGACTCCTAAGGCTTAGGAAGAGGCACACTCAAGGGGCCAAAGAGCCACATGTGGCTCTCGAGCCGCAGTTTGCCGACCACGGCCCTAGGGCTCTAGTAAAAGTGATTCTAACTCAGGAGGCGTGCGGATGCTGGGTGTGGACGTTCTGTGTTTCCCACGAGCTCCCAGGTGAAGCGGATACTGTGGGTCCGTGGACCACATTTAAGCGCCACGGCTGGAGGGTACAGACGACCCCGTCGGAGGGACTGTCTGCTTTCAGGGCAGCCTGGCCTTGCAGCCGATGCCGCCTTTATCTTTCTGTCACTGTGGCTGCCGCTGCTGTTTGGGTAAATGTATGTGGAGGATGTTGCTTATTTGTATTAAATACCCAGCCATGTGTCCGTCCAGAGGGGCTCAGGGGTTGAGTATTGACCTAGGAACCAGGAGGTCAGGGTTTGATTCCTGCTCAGAGCACAGGCCCGGGTTGCGGGCTCCATGCCCAGTAGGGGGCGTGCAGGAGGCAGCCAATCAAGGTTCTCTCTCATCATTGATGTGTCTATCTCTCTCTCCCTCTCCCTTCCTCTCTGAAATCAATAAAAATGTATTTAAAAAAATAAATGCCCAGCCCTGTGCCAGCGTGCAAAGTGGAAGCAGAGGCCTCTTTGCCCCAAGAGCTTTATGTGCACTCGCTTTTGTTTAGAATCTGGAGTTTTCTCCTTCGGACCAGAAAGTCTGAGTAATAGTATTCCCAGCAGAATAATTTAAAAATGAGTTATTTTCTAAGTAGAAAACAAATCACAGGAGCACACAGTTTCCTTGGCGTTTTGAGTACTTAGACCTGTGGACTCCGTCCAGTTATCTTCAGACACTTTGGAAGTGTGAGTAATTACACTGTGCACCCGTATAAATAGGGTTTTTATTTCCTAGCGAAATCCAAGCACTTCGAGCCCTTTAAGTGCGTTATCTTTTAAGTGTCATTAATCAAAATAGAAGCGCGCATCCCGCCGCCTTCCTGGCCTCCCGGCCGGGTGAGCCACCCCCTCTGCCTCCCACACTGCCCCCACCTCTCCGAGGAGGCGGCCGACTGCCCGGGCCTCGCGCCCCCTGCCTCCCGCGCCCAGAGCTCTTCCAGTCTCCACGGGGATTTTGAGGTTAGGGTGTCTCCGTCTGTTCCGTCCCCAGCACCTGGCCTTTTCTGCTTGACCTGCCGCCCTGGGGGCCGGGGCCTCATCTCCCTCCAGAGGCGGGTCCTGAGGAAGGTCGCAGGGGGAGGCGGGTGGCAGCGCGGGTGGCAGCCCAGGCAGCGCGTGCTCCACGAACCTCAGGGCCTCACTCTGAGCAGCAGGAGGGCGGGTATCACTGTGGAGCCTGAAGTGACGGCTTCCGTGATGCTCATGCCCATCCCACAAGTGGGGAAACCGAGGACTCGCCTGGGGCCGCACAGTGAGCTGCCGAGTCAGGACGCCCGCCCAGGCCCCCGGCCCCGCACCTCCGTCCTTAAACGGGTTCATTTCCGTCGGATTCTGCTGTGAAGGGAGGACACGCTTTGGGATTCGTTCAGACTTGCGTTTGGGTCTGTAAATCGCGGTTCTATTTAGCTCCTTTTCACAGTCCGGATGTGCCTTTACCTGGGAGCGGGCGGCGGGCGGGCGGGTCTGGCAGCTTTGCTTTCGAGGCCTCTGCCCTGCAGTCATTACCTCCTCACGGCGGGGGGCGCGGGCTGCGGACAGGCCCCACGTTGTCTCCGCGCCGCATTCGGGGGCATCTGGGCTTTCGTGCTTCTGGTCCCTCTACCGAGAGGAGGAGAGGAAAGGGACGCACGTGGGCACAGGGAAGGGGGACAGAGAACCCGGGCCAGTGGGCGCCTCCCCCCACCTCCCCGGCCGTCTGAGACCGGCCACCAGGGCGACTTCGATCGCGCCTCGTCCGCAATGTTTTCCTTCAGATCCTGTTTATTTCCCCTTCCTCCAACTTTAAGATATATATATATATATTTATTGATGTCAGAGAGGAAGGGAGAGGGAGAGAGAGAGAAACATCAATGATGAGAGAGCATCACGGATCGGCGCCTCCTGCACGCCCCCCACTGGGGATGGAGCCCGCCACCCGGGCCTGAAGAAGCCAGGCCCACGCACCCTCTTCTGCGAAATCGCTGGCGGGCGAGGGGCAGCGGGAAGCTGGCCGGGGAGGGGGCGGGCACGGCCCCCGTTGGCTGGGCTCCTGCGGCCGGGCTGCTGGGGAGGGATTCTCCCGCGCCCCCGGCGGCTCCTGGAGCCCGAAGAAAAGCACGTGCCCCCGACTTTCCCTGCGAATTAAAACGTTGCACGGGGTGAAGAGGCCGAGTTCCATCCGCGATGTCTGTTCCCCTGCGAACCCCGGACGCCCCGCCGGGCCCAGCTCCCCGGGAGTGATTGAGTCGCAGCGTGTTATTAAGTTTCCACATGTAATCAGCCCGGTATTTTCATGGAAACTTTCTCCTTTCTTTTCATAAGCCTGTGGTTTGGTTTAAAAGAGCTCGGGGTGGGTGCCCTGCGTCGCCATAGCAACAGGCAGCCGGTCTCCACGCAGCCCTGGTCCCCGCGAGGGGCCGGCAGGAGGGGCGTCCGTGGGATGAGGACGCCGAGGGGCCAGAGGCTGTGGGAAAGCCTGTCCGCCGCCGATGGCTCCCGTGCTGCGCCGTCACATCCCACGCGGCCCCACGGGGTTAAAAGCGAGGGCGACGTTCGGGTGGGTTTCTTGTGAATGAAGAGTTCACGGTGTGTGATCGCCTGTCCGCCTCGCCTGCTCCCCCCGGGCGCTGAGGGCCAGCAGCGGGCAGAGGGGCGGTGGGGACAGACCCGGCCGCCCCAGCGTGGAGAATGGATGACACGGGCCGGGAGGCGCCTCTTAGCGACGGGAGGGACCGCGCCAGGGCGGGTCTGCTTTTCCGCCGGTCGCCCGTTGGTGGTGTCGGGAGGAAACCCCGACGCCGGTGATCCTGGCACCCCGTCCTCGTCTCTGTAAGGTGGGCAGGACCCGCCAAAATGGGTCCCTCCCTGCACCTGGGTGTGGAAGCCCTGAGCCCAGCCCCTGGGTGACTGCACTTGATAAGAGGGTCTCTGAAGAGGTGATAACGTTACAAGGAGGCCATTAGGGCGGCCCTGGCCCAGGCGGCCCATAGCCCATGGGTGCCTGCACCCCACACCCACACCCCACACCCACACCCACACCCACACCCACACCCACACCCACACCCACACCTTCACTCACCTGTCACGCTCCCCGCCCTGAACCGTTTACAACCCACGGGAGAGTCGTGAGCGCGTTCGTGTAAAAGAACATCACTTATGTGATAAGCAATAAACAAGGAAACGCACCCAGAAAACCCTGAAAAATTCCCAGTGGTGGTTTCTGGGTTATGGGGTCATGCATGCGTTTTCTGCTTTCCGAATTTTTACCATCAAATGTGTTTTGCTTTAGGGGGAGAAACAGAAAAGGATTTAAAAAACGGCACCTACCTAGTCTCCAAGGCCCGGCTGGGGATGCCAGGAAGCTGCCTGGGGTGGTGGGAATGAGGGCAAGCTCGAGCTGTTCAAAGGTTACGTGCAGGCCCTGCTTCTGTGACCCAGGAGCCAGCGTTAGCTGTGGGAGTCTCAGTACTCACATCTGTGAAATGGGGTCGTGTCTTTCTTATCAAATGTGGGGATAACATACAATTTCCGTAAACTGCAGTGGAGAGTTAATACATTTTAATTGCCTTCCCTTTATTTTTTAAAATATATTTTTATTGATTTTTAGAAAGGAAGTGGGGGAGAGAGAGAAACATCAATGATGAGAGAGAATCATGGATCGGCTGCCTCCTACACGCTCCTCACTGGGGATCAAGCCTGCAACCCGGGCCTGTGCCCTTGACCAGAATCCAATTCAGGACCCTTCAGTCCACAGGCCGATGCTCTATCCACTGAGCCAAACCACCTAGGGCTCTTATTTTTAAAAAAATGTTTTTATTGACTTCAGAGAGGAACAGAGAAGGAGAGAGAGAGAGAGAAACATTAAGGAAGAGAGAGAATTATTGATTGGCTGCCTCCTGCACGCCCCACATTGGGGTCAAGCCTGCAACCCGGGCATCGAACTGTGACCTCTTGGTTCATAGGTTGACGCTCACCCCTGAGCCATGCTGGCCGGGCTGCCTTCTCCTCCTCACCCTCCATCGAGTACTCGCTTCTTACCTTCAGGCGGCTGTCGTGGCCCTACTGTGTGCACGCAGCACCGCCTGGGTGAGATGGAGAATGGGGAGCAGGAGGTGCTGGCCGCCATGTGCACCGCCCCCCTCCGCCAGCACAGGCCCTGAGCGGCTGTTTTGGGAACAGAGGTTTACATTTGATCTCTGCATTGGAATAAAGAACCCGCCACATCGTTCAGGGAATCCAAGATGCAATGAAAAGCAGCCTCGACCAGAACAGGAAAAACACACAGAGGGAAAGCAGTAGCCGTGTTACCCTCCTTCCAAGTCATAACCGTCAGGACACTCAGTTACGACTCCCCGTCCCGCTGTAACCTCCTCAATCGCACGTCTGTAACGGGGGCCGTGAGAGGCAGCGGCGCCGGGCCAGGCCGAGCCGGCCGCACACGCACGCGCCGGGCAGCCCCCGCGCTGGGGCCGGCGCCGGCTCCTCGCGGCCAGGCATTCGCCACGGCAGCGGCCCTGCGTGCGCGGCGCCGTCACCCCCGGCCCCCAGCTGTGTCTGTGCCTGGCCCGTCGGGGACCGGCCGGGAAGCCGCCCACGGGCCTCTCGGTCACGGGTCTTTGTGGACATTTTCCAAGCAGCCGTGTTTCAGGAGGACGCGGGGATAAATGGACGTTTCCGTAACAGAGGCTTCTGTTCATCCTCACCCAGCGACGTTTTCCCACTGATTTTAGAGAGAGTGGAAGAGAGAGGGAGAGACAGAGAGAAACATCCACGCGAGAGAAACACATCGATGGGGTGCCTCCCGCCTGCACTCCGACCAGACCTTGACTGGACTCGAACCCGGGACCCTTTGGTTGGCAGGCCGACGCTCTAGCCACGGAGCCAAACTGGCCAGGGCTCATAGCATTTTGCTGGAGTTTACAAAACAGTGTTTGTTTTCGGTTAAAAGCAGTGTTTTCAGGCCGGGGCCAGCTGTCTGTCACACAGTGGACGGCACCCCAGGGCTGGGGGCAGGGGGGTGGGGAGGAGACCCTGGGGCTTCGCAGGTCAGAGACGATGCTCCATGCGCCCTGGGCACCAGTCCCCACCCCCGGGCTCCCTGGGCACCAGCTCCCACCCCCGGGCTCCCTGGGCACCAGCTCCCACCCCCGGGCTCCCTGGGCACCGGCACCCACCCCCGGGCTCCCTGGGCACCAGCTCCCACCCCCGGGCTCCCTGGGCACCAGTCCCCACCCCCGGGCTCCCTGGGCACCAGCTCCCACCCCCGGGCTCCCTGGGCACCAGCTCCCACCCCCGGGCTCCCTGGGCACCAGCTCCCACCCCCGGGCTCCCTGGGCACCAGCTCCCACCCCCGGGCTCCCTGGGCACCAGCTCCCACCCCCGGGCTCCCTGGGCACCAGCTCCCACCCCCGGGCTCCCTGGGCACCAGCTCCCACCCCCGGGCTCCCTGGGCACCAGCTCCCACCCCCGGGCTCCCTGGGCACCGGCTCCCACCCCCGGGCTCCCTGGGCACCGGCACCCACCCCCGGGCTCCCTGGGCACCAGCTCCCACCCCCGGGCTCCCTGGGCACCAGCTCCCACCCCCGGGCTCCCTGGGCACCAGCTCCCACCCCCGGGCTCCCTGGGCACCAGCTCCCACCCCCGGGCTCCCTGGGCACCAGCTCCCACCCCCGGGCTCCCTGGGCACCAGCTCCCACCCCCGGGCTCCCTGGGCACCAGCTCCCACCCCCGGGCTCCCTGGGCACCGGCACCCACCCCCGGGCTCCCTGGGCACCAGCTCCCACCCCCGGGCTCCCTGGGCACCAGTCCCCACCCCCGGGCTCCCTGGGCACCAGCTCCCACCCCCGGGCTCCCTGGGCACCAGCTCCCACCCCCGGGCTCCCTGGGCACCAGTCCCCACCCCCGGGCTCCCTGGGCACCAGCTCCCACCCCCGGGCTCCCTGGGCACCAGTCCCCACCCCCGGGCTCCCTGGGCACCAGCTCCCACCCCCGGGCTTTCTGGGCACCAGCTCCCACCCCCGGGCTCCCTGGGCACCAGCTCCCACCCCGTGCTTGCAGACGGCCTCCCCCCCACGGAGTCGCAGGACAGAGGTCCTGGCTGGGGGGTGAACTGGTTCCCACTCTCAGATCTGGAGAGGGACTCGCTCTCACACCCTCAGCTTCGGGCCCAGGGAGAGGCCTCTGCTCTTTAAAACACTAGTTCATTTGTATTGATGTCAGAGAGGAAGGGAGAGAGGGAGAGAGAGAGAGAGGGAGAGAGAGAGAGAGAGAGAGAGAGAGAGAGAGAGAGACATCAGTGATGAGAGGGAATCACGGATCGGCTGCCTTCTGCTGGGGCATGGAGCCCACAAGCCGGGCCTGTGCCCTGACCGGGAATCGAACCGCGATCTCCTAGAGCAGGGGTGGGCAAACTTTTTGACTCGAGGGCCACAATGGGTTCTTAAACTGGACCGGAGGCCAGAACAAAAGCATGGATGGAGTGTTTGTATGAACTAATATAAATTCAAAGTAAACACCATTACATAAAAGGGAACGGCCTTTTTTTTTTTTTTTTAGTTTTATTCATTTCAAATGCTGGATCCAGCCCACGGGCCGTAGTTTGCCCACGGCTGTCCTAGATCATAGGGCGATGCTCACCCCTGAGCCACACCGGCCGGGCAGCCTCCACCCTCTGTAAGACGTGAGGAGAGCCCGCGAGGCCGCGCCCAGTGCCTGCCCCGCACGGACTGCCCCGTGCCGGCTGCCCCGCTGTCCTTGGTCCTTCAGTCCCGCTCCAGGGCCTCTCCTGTGAGCGGCTCCTCCCGGGTCAGGGCGGGCGGGCGGGCGAGGCCCGAGAGGACCCTCGACATGGGGGCTGTGCTGAGCTCGCCCCACTTTGCCTCCTGCGTCTCACTGGGCCCGGCACCTTCCGCCTGTTTCCTGCCCTTGACCAGCGGGCCTTCCCCCAGAGGCTGACAAGGCCCCTCCACAGCCCGGCCGTCTCCAGGTGACCGTGTGGCTCCCGGCAGCACCTCCAGCCCAAGGGGGGACCCCGGGAAGTTGTGTTTTAAAGCCTCATCCAAGCAACCAGCAAAGCAGAGACAGCACCACACGCACACATGACATACACGTATAACACACACACAAATACGTGCACACACGTGCATATACCCATGCACGTATGCCCACATGCACACATGCGGAAGACACATACACGTGTGCGCACACATGTGCTTGGGCGTGTGAAGGTGGGGGGAGACCTCCACAGGCACGGAGCCATTGTGTGCTCGCTTCTCCAAGGAGGCGGCTCCCGGAGCTCGGCCACCCGTTTGCAGGGTTGTGAGCTGCGTGTACTTTTCATGTCATTCCCTTTGGGGAGCGTCTCCGGTCGCTCCTGGCAGCACGTTAGAGGGAGAACCTGGCGTCCGTGGGCGAGGGCGGCATGAGCGTGAGTGACGGGGAGGGCGGTGGGCGGGCTGGGCAGGGCCACATTGTTGCTAATGGAAACGGAGACCTTCCCAGGAATCTGAGGGCCAGGGTCTCGGGTGGTCTGAGCCTTTCGTGGGCCGGGCCCCATCTGGGCGTGTCCGGAGGCTGTGACTCCCATGGGGGACAGACAGGCGGTCTGCTCCCTGCGCTTGGGCTCGGACACGCACTGAGGCTCCCGGCCTGACGCGGGCCCCTGTCCGCGTGGCGCTGGGTGCGGCTCCCCGCGTGACTCACACTGACCGGGGCCGGGCTCTTCTCAGACCCGCAGGGACCCGCCTGCCGCGACCCAGCGCCTCCGTGAGAGCCCTGCCCACTGCTCGCTGGGCTCTGCCCCGGGCGGGCGCCGGCACGGGCTGGGGCGCAGGGCGTCCGGCGTCTCTCCTTTGATTCCGGATCTTGCCGGGACCTGAAGCCGCGGAGGGAAGCATGTCTCCCGCAGCCGCTCTGTCTGGGCGCGTCCTTCCTGCCATCCCAGGAGGCTGCCGGGAGAATGTGGGCCCCGGGGCGACAGCGGGGGGCGGGGCGGGGGTAACCGGCTCCGCAGGCCTGGGAGGCAGAGGCTGTGTCTGCTGTGCCCGCCGCCTCCGCCTCCGATGGAACGGGCTGGGGAGGCTCATCTTCACTGGTGCCCTGAGCTGGGGCCTCTGCCTGAACTCAGGACAATAAGACAAAGGAAAGAACTTCTCTCTGCTTCCTGGATAGGGGGCCGCACAGCGTTTTTAGAAACGCTTTAAAGTCTAGAAATGTTGTGCCCGGCCGGCGCGGCTCAGGGGTTGAGTGTCAGTCAACCTGTGAACCAGGAGGTCAGGGTTCGGTTCCCTGTCGGGGCGCAGGCCCGGGTTTCGGGCTCGGTCCCCAGTGTGGGGCGTGCAGGGGGCAGCCGGTCCGCGATCCTCTCTCATCAGTGACGTCTCCCTCCCTCCCTCCTCTCTGACGTCAATAACAATATATTGATCCCTATAAAGAAGGCGCCTCGTCGTCAGCATCTCACCAGGTCCGCGTCCTCAAGTCCAAGCAGGACCAGCGCGTGAGCCAGGCCCCGGGAGCTGGTGCTGCTGACGCCGGGGCCCGGGACGCCCTCGGACGGTTTCCGTGGGAATTTAATTAGGCCCCGGCGGTCGGTTTGCCCCCGAGGGAAAGAGCTGAGCACTGAAAATCATACCAACACGTCCCCCTGTTATCTGCATGGGGAGCCGGAACCTGCCCGTACCTGAGAGGGAAGACACACGTGTTGTTCCAAACCAGTTCAGACCAGCCCGGCGGCTCGCGGAGCTGCTGGCTCTGAGCCGTCACCAGCCCGGATGGGGGCGAGCAGGTGGGCAGGAGAGACCGGTCCCGTCGGGACCTGCCGGACCGGGCGCATCTCCCAGGGGCCGGCCCCGCAGAGCGAGGCCTCACGTGGGCTCTTTCCTTCCAGGGACGGCGTTTGAGAGGTCGGGCCTGAATCCTCCGGATGGAGCTGTTTCAGTGCCGATGATCCTCCCGGTAAAGGAGACAGGGCTCCGTTTCTTCTCGCTGCCGGCGTCCAAGTGCACGAAAGCCCGCAAGGACGGCACCACCTGTTGTAGCGACGGGGCGGCTGCGGGTGGCGACTGGTCTACTTTCTGTTAATTTTCTCCGCGCGCCTCGGCCGCTCACCCCTGGGAGACGGGCGTGCCGCTCTCTGGGGGGATCTTTAGGGCGGTTTGAGGTCCTGATGACAAGGCCGGTAGGATGCCTTTGAAAGATGGTGGGTGTCAGGGAGTTGTCCTAATCCCCACCCTCTCCTCCTCCCTTCCGAGCTGCGGGCTGGACACGCCGTGACCGGCATCACTTCCCTTCTAGCCGCACCCAGCCTGTTGTTCTCGTCGCCCCTCTCCCGCTTCTGCGGCGCCACATGTGATAGGAGAGTCAGAAACGCGAGGCAGAGCCCAGCACCTGCTCAGGGATCAGGACCGATGTGGAAATGGCGGCATCCACGTGCACAGAGCAACGGGGCTGTTACAAAGGGGGAAACTGAGGCAGGGGTCTTCGTGATAGGCTGTCTAGCTTAGATAACAACCACTTCCTGGAGGCATGCCACGGCCGTGCCAGGGTAGGCCCGTGTGGGCATATGTCAGATGCTAGTCAGTGAGAGCGCGTGGAGACGCCCCGGCTCCTTGAGGGGTCGGGGGGAGATGGGGGAAGGAAGGAGGAGGCCCCTCTGAGCCGCAGAGGCAGACGGAGGGGGGGGGCAGGCTGGAGCCGCAGTTTTGGGAACAAAGACGTAATTCTCACAGGTCCCTGCGCCCGGCCTTGATTTACAAGGAAGTGTTACCATCGCAGCGACCATCCCACTGTGCGGCGGGGTCTGAGCTCCCGTTTTGCAGGGACGCTACGTCAGGACTCCCAGCGGCCAGCTCCCTCGTCCACGCTCATGAAGAAAGACCACGAGTTAGAACGGAGGCGGTGACGTTCCTAGTTCCTAGTCCTTGGCTCACCCGCCGAGCTCCCGGCCGTCCTGGGGGGCGTTAGGGGAGAGGGGGCGGGCCGGGGTGAGCCAGGCACCCCATCTGCCCCTCTGGGCCTCCCCCCCCCCCCTCGTGCCTGCACATCCCACAGCAACTACTGTCGGCCGAACCACGTTCCAAACCCGCTCTGGGCGCAGACTGTACGGGTGTGACCAGACCCAGGGCTTCTGATAGGACGGGGTTGGCTCCCGGCCGTTGCCTAAAAGGGGAGGGGCGATGGCAACCTGGGGACCCGGTGCGAGAGGCCAGCTTTCCCAGAAAAACAGCGTTTTACCCAAAGTGCAGCCGAGTTAAGCTGTGCGGGGGGTGGGGTAGGGGTGGGGGGGCGCTTCCTTGTTGCTGCTGGGGGAGGAGGCGGAACCAGAGGAAGTTCTGGTCTTCGGTCGCTGGGAGGGAGGCACTGTCCTCCCAGCTCCCTGGTTGGCGGAAGGAGCGAGCGGGGTGGGGGGGGTCCCCTCAAATGCCTTGGGAGCCCCCCAGCCCCTTTGTTGTGCCATGACTGTCAGCAGCGAGGGAGCGAGCCCCCTCCCAGGTGCCCCCGCCGGCCCCCACGTGGCTGCGGTGCCTTCGGCTCGATCCTCACGCGGTTGCTACGCGTGGACGGTCTGTTCTCACCCAGAGGAAACTACAGGGACGCCGAGGGGAGGCCCGGGAGGCAGGCCCGCTCTCCCTCTGCGGGTGCAGGTCAGGACAGGGACGGTGGGGCTGGGATCAGGCTGCGCGAGGCGGAGAGGCGACGCCAGGGGCAGGGACCCTCCTGTTGGGAGAGGCTCCCTCGGGTGCCCTGAGGAAGGCACCGCGTTGGAGCTGCCCTCCCAGCGGTGGAGCGCTCTCCGCGGGTCCCTGCGCGGCTCGTGCCCACGTGGGGGGCTCCGTGTGTGCGCCCGTGGCTTCCGGCGGCGACAGAGGCGGCGAAGGGGGCGGCTCTCCCGGGTGGGGCCTCCAGGACCGGCTGTTCTGTCGGGTTTGTCCCGCGCGCTTGGGGGTGGCGGCCGGTCTCCCTCGCTCGGACCCGCCTTGGGATCGTTGTGTATGAGGGCGACCTGCTCCTTGGGGCAAACGGAACCCAGTCGGAGCCGTAAAAGCAGGACCACAAACAGCAGTGCCCAGCGGTGCCCACGGTGCTGAGGGCCCTCCAAGCCACGCACACTCCTCCTCCCGGCAGCACGTGGAGCCGCCCCCCCCCCCCCCCCCCCCCCCGGCCCGCAGAGGCCCCGTTAGACCCGGAAGATGGTGGCTGAGAATCGTCACCCAGACCGACTTTGCAGCCTCACACGCCCTCTCTCATCCCTTCCCACCTCCTCATGTTCCAGCCCCTGGAGGCCAGGCTTCCCCACGAAGACTCGCTTCCACCCACCCACATCCTGTCCCCACGCTGTACCGTCCTCTGCACACGCTGACACGTAACCTCAACTCCCTCTCACGGTGTTATTTCATGGATTAACCTGTCATGTGTGTGTTTGGCCGTCCAAACTGGATTGTGAATTTCAGTTGTTCAGCAGACATTTATTCAGTGTCTTCTATTCTATGGGGCACTGACTCCGGTGCTGGGTTTGGGCCCCCACTACACCTGGGCCAGTGCTATACGCAGAAAACATGCTCAGTGAGCACTGAATGGAGGGATGGGTGATGGATAGACAGATGGAGGGATGGATAGATGGAGGGATGGATAGATGGAGGGATGGGTGATGGAGGGATGAAAGGATAGGTGGGTGGGTGGATGGATGGATAAGTGGATGATGAAAATGAATGGATGGATGGATGGATGGATGAATGATGGATGAATGGATGGATGGATGGATGGATGGATGAGTGGATGGATGGATGGAGGGATGGAAGGATGAGTGGATGGATGGATGGAGGGATGGATGGAGGGATGGGTGGATGAGTGAATGGATAGATGGATGAGTGAATGGATGGATGGATGGATGGATGGATGGATGAGTGGATGGAGGGATGGAAGGATGAGTGAATGGGTGGATGGATGGAGGGATGGATGGATGGATGGATGGGTGACTGGATAGGTAGACTTGGGGTAAAGCAAGCCCTTTCAGGAGTCCTTCTGGAAAGAATGTGCAGCCTGGTTTCTCCTGGTTTCTGGAGCCAGCGCGGAATGCCGGGGCGCGCCGTTTCTTGCCTTGTAACCTGGAAAGGCTCCGTGTGTCCCGGCAGCAGTTTCCACACCCAGGGAGGCCGCTTTCCGCTGACTCTGCACCGTTTCCGGCAGGTCCCTGGCCTGGCTGGCGCCTTCGGCTTTTCCTGTCTTGGGAGGCTGAGTGGGCACGGGACCAAACCCACCGTTCGTCCAGCAGGAAAGAAAGAGCACACGGCCCTTCTCTCCCCAGAGCTCCCAGCATCCTCCTCGGGCCAGCGGCCGTGGCCTCCTGGAGCCCCTCGAGGAGGGACGTGTGTGGGGGGCAGGGGAGGGGGTGCAGGCAGTGGCAGGTGGAGGCCCAGCTCGCAGCCTTCAGGAGGCCGGGCCGGGTGGAGGGCCAGGGCTGTGGAGTTGCCTGTGGCGGCCCCTGGGTGTTTGTCTTGGCTTCCGGGGGCAGTTGAGCAGCTGCCGGGAGCGCCGGCCAGGCGTTCGCTTGGTGTCCTCGCCTTGCATCCTGGTTCGGGACGGGCTCCGCGCTCTGCCCTCCTGAAGGGCGAGGGAGCATCGCCCTGAGACGGCAGCTGAGCTGGGAAAGCCACACCCCGAGGCTCGGCCTGGCTCTCTCTGCTGCAAACCAGAGCCGCCCGCTCAGAGGCCCACCGCCTGCCTCGTTCCTCCGCTCGCGCTCCTCCTGCCAGAACAAACAGCAGAGGCAGGCCGCCTCCCTCCTGACACCTCCGAGTGCGAGCGGGCGCACACCTCAGCGTAGCTGTTACGCCGTGATTTCTGCTGCCAGTTTCTGCAGAAGTCCTCCCCCCACACCCACCCCCGCCCCCGTCGCTGCACAACGACCTTCAAAACGACAGATTTAAAATTCACTGTGAAAAAGTCACCCCTGGCCCAGCCGGCGCGGCTCAGTGCTTGAGCGTCGACCTATGAACCAAGAGGTCAGGGTTCGATTCCTTGTCAGGGCACGTGCCCGCGTTGTGGGCTTGATCCCCAGGGGGGCGCGTGCAGGAGGCAGCTGATTCATGATTCTGTCTCATCATTGATGTTTCTATCTCTCTCTTTCTTCCTCTCTGAAATCTATAAAAAGATATATTTTTTAAAAGTCGCCTCTCATTAGAAAGTGGATCCACATGAATATATGCTCAGCTACCTTTTAAAAAATATTTTTATTGATTTCAGAGAGAGAGG
The DNA here is from genome assembly GCF_964212035.1 of Myotis nattereri. Lineage (NCBI taxonomy): Eukaryota > Metazoa > Chordata > Mammalia > Chiroptera > Vespertilionidae > Myotis > Myotis nattereri. The sequence goes on from NC_138088.1 coordinate 61,310,130, forward strand.
GAGAGAGAGACGAAACATCAATGATGAGAGAGAATCATGGATCGGCTGCCTCTTGCACGCCCCCAACTGGGGATGGAGCCCATGACCTGGGCATGTGCCCCGACCGGGAATCAAACCCAGGACCCTCCAGTCCGCAGGCCGATGCTCTATCCACTGAGCCAACCTGTCTAGGGCTATTTCCTCTCTGTGGAGAGCTGCTGAGGCCCCGTGGGAGGGAGGCCTGGGGGGATGCGGGGGGGGGTCACCTGGCCCAGAGAGGGGAGAGAGGGGAGAGATTCCAGGTGTGTTCTCTCTCTCTCTCCCTCTCTCTCTCTTTCTCTCTCTCTGAATCAGATGCGAATCCACTGACCACCCTCTCCCCTCATTTTGGGGACCCCTGGTCCCTGGAGAAGCCCCAGACGCTGGCAGATCGGCAGGTCAGATCTCTCGTTGCCGACCTTCCCGGGGGCACACCCGTGGGGCGCTGTGATGCGGGCTGTTCTCAGGCCGCCCTCCACGCAGCCTGGTCCGTGGACCCTGTGACTTGGGCCTGGGTGCCGCGGACGCGGCCTTTCTGCGCGCTGCCCCGCACGGTGTCTGTGCTCAGGCGGTTCTTATTTCCAAAGGCGATTCAGCTTCGTCGTGTTTTAGTTCTGTGCGCGGTCCGTTCCGGCCATTGCTGCTGTTTGAGGCTGGGAGGGAGAGTGGCTGTTCTGCTCCAGGCGTTTGCTGGAAGCCGCGGCGGCTCCGTGGACAGTGCACACGCGGAGCTGCGTGGTCCTTGGGCCGTGGAGGGGCCCCGTGGGAACCCGGAGAGACTGACCGCAGCCGGCTCCGGAGGCGCGACGGGTCAGACCGCAGCCCGTGTGGTGAAGGAGTGAGACACGGCGTGCAGGTGAGAGGACGCGAGGTCGTGGCCGCTCAGCAGGAGCTCAGAGAGTCACGCTGCTGGGCGGCCGAGAGGGGACGGTGGGGCTCCCCGAGGCGGGAGCTGAAGGGAACAGGAGGGCTGGTCGGGCTTGGTGGCCAGGGACGTCCAGGACCCGCAGCCGCTCTGTGCACGTCCGTCCGGGGGAGCCGGGCTTGAGGACAGCCGCTCGGGGTCAGGGCACAGGGTGACCCAGGAGCCAAGAGCGCCGGACTCCCTCCCGCTCTGCTGTGGGCCTCTGGGCATCTTTTCCTCTAAATGTTTCCATTGGTGTCAGAGCGGGAGGGAGAGGGAGAGACAGAAACATCCACAATGAGAGGGAATCATGGACCGGCTGCCTCCTGCACGCCCCCACTGGGGGTCGAGCCCGCAACCCGGGCCTGTGCCCCGACCGGGAATCGTACCCTGACCTCCTGGTTCCTAGGTTGACGCTCAACCCCTGAGCCACACGGCCGGGCAGGTGTAGCATTTTGTACCACAAAACACCTTTCCCTGGAATACAAGTCCCCCCGCCGCCCGCCCAGCAGCAGGTGGAGGGCGGAGCCGTGCCCGGCTGAAGGGGCCGGAGGTGCTGTGCTCTCCGAGGAGCCGAGCCCAGGGCCCCGGGTGCGTGGGTTCCGGTGCCCCGGTCGCTCCGCCCGCGTTGCACCTGCACGGGGCGCCCCGCTGCCCACATCGCTGGAAGGGACGCTCCGTGTGGCTTCCACGCTTGGCTCATCCCACGGGAATTCGAGGAATTCGGGGCGGCCTCACCCCAGAGCCGCTGGCCTCCCCGGCTCACCGAGCACATGACTCAGGAGCATCATGAGGTCAGACCCACCGCGGCCGAGACTCCTGGTGTCGGAGATTCCAGAGCCGTCGGTTCCGGTCTTTCCCAGGATCCCCACCACCAGCCTCTCCTTCCGCTCCGTGTACGAGCGTCTCCACGTGCACACACGCCCTGTCATGTCTGTCTAGGGCCTGAGCGTTTGCTTCTTCATATAATGTGTCGCGACATTTTCTCTTCTTGTCTTTTAGGGCAGCCGTTTGTGAGCGTAAAAGCCGTCGTTGGCGCACAGGCCCGGGAGACCCGAGGGCAGGTCCGCAGGGCGCCCGCCTGCTGAGGGGGACGAGGAAGCGGGCGCCGGCGCCGCCTTTACTCCGCTCACCGAGGCGCGATGGCGATGGCCTCCAGCGTCCGTGAGGCCAACTTCCCAGCGACGCTGCGGCCCACGGAGCAGCCGCCTTTCCCGATGGGGACCGAGGCAGGGAGGGTTCGTTGCTCAGATCAAGGAACTAGTAGTGGGTCAAGCCTCGGCCTGGTTGGCAAACTTTAAAAATATACAGGGCGTCCCCACAAAATGTCTGCACACTTTATTTTTCTAAAAATATATTTTATTGACTTTTTACAGAGAGGAGGGGAGAGGAATAGAGAATAAGAAACATCGATGAGAGAAACATCGATCAGCCGCCTCCTGCACACTCCCCACTGGGGATGTGCCCGCAACCAAGGTCCATGCCCTTGACCGGAATCGAACCCGGGACCCTTCAGTCCGAAGGCCGATGCTCTATCCACTGAGCCACACCGGTTACGGCAATGCCTGTACACTTTAAACGGTTATCAAGTCAGTGTCAGTTAAACCCGGAAAGGAGTGGAAATAAGTGAGTTATCAGCGGTTAGGTGTGTACCTACTATTTGGGGGTCACCCTAGCGAGAGGGGCCTCTTTAAAGATGGCACGTTTGTCCGGCCAGTGTGGCTCAGTGGTTGAGGGTCAACCTATGAACCAGGAGGTCACGGTTCGATTCCCGGTCAGAGCACAGGCCCGGGTTGTGGGCTTGATCCCCAGGGTGGGGCCTGCAGGAGGCAGCCGATCCATGATTCTCTCATCATGGATGCTTCTGTCTCTCTCCCTCTCCCTTCCTCTCTCTGAAATGAATAAAAACACAAAAAAAGGAAACATTTTTGTGCAGAGAGAAGAAGTGCAGGTGAGGAGAAGGGAGCGAAGCGTCAGTTACGACCTGTGCCCCTGGCCCCAGCGCCTCCCGTCCATGGTGCCATCGCTGTTTCCAGCACAGGCAGGGGTGGGGCCGCCGGCTGAGGCCCCGAGGCTGGAGGACGGAGGCGAGGAAGGGGCGGCCGTGGTCCCTGGAGCAGGCGCTGGCAGGGCGGCCGGCCACAGAGCCACAGAAGGAATTCACGAGGGTTCTGCTTCGTTTTTCCAGGCGCCGCGCTGCGGACCGGCTTCCTGGCCGAGCCCTCAAAGGAGCTCCGCAAACGGGGTCCAAAATCAACAGCTGCAAAGCCTCTCCGGCGGTAGCCTCCCCGGTTCCCCCACGCCCCGCACTGCCTCTCCTCCGCCCGCACTGCCCGGCGGGCACAGCGCAGGCCTGGCGGTCTGGCCGAGGGTCGGTGGCAGCTTCAGGAACGGGCTGTAGCGCTAGCCAGTTTGCTCAGTGGCTAGAGCGTCGGCCTGCAGACGGAAGTGTCCGGGTTCGGTTCCGGTCAAGGGCACGTACCTGGGTTGCAGGCTCCCAGCCCTGGTCCGGAGCATGTGGGAGGCAACCAATCGATGTCTCTCTCACATCGATGTTCCTCTGTCTCTCCCTCTCGCTTCCACTCTCTAAAAATCAATGGAAAATGTCCTCGGGGGAGGATTAAAGAACGGGCTCTACACCGACACCAGACGTGACGGCCAAAAAGACTGACCCGCGTCCGGCATCCGGGGTAATGGAGCCCCACCCGCTGTCTGTGGTGCCTCCCGGAGACCCGCCTCCTGCGTGGCCCTGCCGAGGAGCGTCTCCTAACTGCGGGTGGCTCTCGCTCGGGCCGACAGCGACCGGTCACTGAGCAGCTGCTACGCACCAGGCCTGGCTCTCGACCTCGGGCCCTTTACCCTCCTTCTCCTCACACCAGCCCGTACAGTGTCTCCCTCTGTCGCAGACGGGCACACGCAGGGCCAGAGAGGCCATGAAAGTGCCCAGCGAACGAGGGCCTGGCGGCCTCAGCTGCCGTTCAGGTTCGATTCCGCCTTCTCCGGAAGTTGGTGCTGATTCCATTTTACGGGAGCAGAGAATTAAAAAATGTTTTTATTGATTTCAGAGAGGAAGGGAGAGAGCGAGAGAGAAACATCAGTGATGAGAGAGAATCATGGATCGGCTGCCTCCTGCACGCCCCCCACTGGGGCTGGAGCTGCCACCGGGGCCTGGGCCCTGACCTCCTGGCTCATCGGTCAATGCTCCACCCCCGAGCCGCGCCGGCCGGACCACAGATACTTTTAATGTCACATTTCATAACAACCCCATTAGTGGTTTCTAACTAACTGTTCAAGTTGGGAGACGACCGAGCAAAAGTTTCAAAACTAGCGGCTCCGGCTGTTGGCAGCCCCGAGGACGCTCGTGGATTGTGGGTAACATCCGAGAAGCATCAGGACTGATCCGACTGACCCTTTCAGAGAGGCTGCTCCGCCCTGACGAGGGGGGCGGGAAGAAAAGTCACCAGTAAAGCAGGCGACACCCAGTGCCCGCAGGAGGCCTGCGTGGAGGAGGTGGGCTTTCTCTGGGCCCTGGTGTGGGAGCTGGATTGCGGCGGATGGGGAGAGAGGGCGCGGTGGACGTGAGCCTCACAGGGGCTTGGCAGGCGGCAGACTCTACCGGTGCAGGGTTTGCCCGAAGGGGCGGGATTTACCCAAAGGGGCAGAGCAGGATCAGATGGGCGGGAGGATGGGCCAGGTGGTGGGGGTTTAAAGCCAGGGGGCAGGAGTCGGGCTGTTGCCCTGGGGGCACTCCGTGGCAGAGCTCCAGGGCCTGCCCTGCCCCCACACTCTCCTCCCTTGTCTCCCTCTTGGCAGCTGTCTACCCAGTGGCTGGGGCCCAAGCCAGGGAGCTGCATCAGTCCCACTCCCTCACTGTCCCCTCCTCCCCACCCCTTGCAGCCCCTCAGATCCTGTCATCTGCTTTCCGATCTCAGGCCACATGCAGCCCGCTCATCCCCTCTCCAGCTCCCTGCTGCTCCAGGCCCCTCCATTGTGTCTTGGCCAGAGGAGCACAATGGCTTCTTCACTAGCCTGGCTTCCCTCTCCCCACGGGGCCAGAGCGATCCTTTCAACTGTAAATGAGATGGAAGCATCACTGTGCTTCCACCGTCCTGTCTCCTCCTCCCCCTCGCACTGGGGATGAATCCCAGCTCCTTCTCCGGGCTTGTTGAGCCCTGAAGGGCTGGCCTGCCAACCTTCTCCCTGTCCTTCTCCATCCCCACCCCCTTCTCCATCTCCACCCCCTTCTCCATCTCCACCCCCTTCTCCACCTCCACCCCCTTCTCCATCTCCACCTCCATTCCCTTCTCCATCTCCACCTCCACCCCCTTCTCCATCTCCACCTCCATTCCCTTCTCCATCTCCACCTCCACCCCCTTCTCCATCTCCACCTCCACCCCCTTCTCCATCTCCACCTCCATTCCCTTCTCCATCTCCACCTCCACCCCTTCTCCATCTCCACCTCCATTCCCTTCTCCATCTCCACCTCCACCCCCTTCTCCATCTCCACCTCCATTCCCTTCTCCATCTCCACCTCCACCCCCTTCTCCATCTCCACCCCTTCTCCACCTCCATTCCCTTCTCCATCTCCATCTCCTTCTCCATCTCCATCTCCACCTCCTTCTCCATCTTTATCTCCTTCTCCACCTCCATTCCCTTCTCCATCTCCACCCCCTTCTCCATCTCCACCCCCTTCTGCATCTCCATCTCCACCCCCTTCTCCATCTCCACCCCCTTCTGCATCTCCATCTCCACCTCCTTCTCCATCTTTATCTCCTTCTCCACCTCCATTCCCTTCTCCATCTCCACCCCCTTCTCCATCTCCACCCCCTTCTCCATCTCCACCTCCATCCCCTTCTCCATCTCCACCTCCATCCCCTTCTCCATCTCCACCTCCTTCTCCATCTTTATCTCCTTCTCCATCTCCATCCCCTTCTCCATCTCCATCTCCTTCTCCATCTCCACCCCTTCTCCATCTCCACCTCCATCCCCTTCTCCATCTCCACCTCCTTCTCCATCTTTATCTCCTTCTCCATCTCCATCTCCTTCTCCATCTCCACTCCCTTCTCCATCTCCACTCCCTTCTCCATCTCCATCTCCTTCTCCATCTCCATCTACTTCTCCATCTCCACCCCCTTCTCCATCTCCACTCCCTTCTCCATCTCCACCCCCTTCTCCATCTCCATCTACTTCTCCATCTCCACCCCCTTCTCCATCTCCATCTACTTCTCCATCTCCACTCCCTTCTCCATCTCCACCCCCTTCTCCATCTCCACCCCCTTCTCCATCTCCATCTCCTTCTCCATCTCCACCCCCTTCTCCATCTCCACCCCTTCTCCATCTCCATCTACTTCTCCATCTCCACCCCCTTCTCCATCTCCACCCCTTCTCCATCTCCATCTACTTCTCCATCTCCACCCCCTTCTCCATCTCCACCCCCTTCTCCATCTCCATCTCCTTCTCCATCTCCATCTACTTCTCCACCTCCACCCCCTTCTCCATCTCCACCCCCTTCTCCATCTCCATCTCCTTCTCCATCTCCATCTACTTCTCCATCTCCACCCCCTTCTCCATCTCCACCCCTTCTCCATCTCCATCTACTTCTCCACCTCCACCCCCTTCTCCATCTCAGTCCTGCCCATGGTCACGCCGCCACACCCCCCTCAGGCCCAGCTCAGGGCCTTTGCATTTGCTGTAACCTCTGCCCAATGATCTCATCCCCACGTTTTTTCTACTGCTCATGTTTTATCATTCAGGTCTCTGCTCACACACCCTGCTCTCTGAGAGACTTCCTCACCTGCACTATCCAAACAGCCCCCCACCCCCCAGTCATTCTGTGCCCTTCCCCTCCCTGTTTCCTCGGAGGTCGTTGTCACGGTGGGCAGTTATGTCACTGCGTGATCCGTGCCTGTGCTGTCTCACCCCCTGGCGTGCTCTCTGTGAGGCCGGGATTCCTTCGGCCTTGCTCCTTGTCAGAGACTCAGATCCAGAGGAGGCTGACTGGGGACTCATGGCCGCCTCGCCATCTGGCAGCCTTCTCAGCATAATGTCTCTAAATGCATAAACCGAAGTGTATAAGATTATAAAGGAAGCCAAGTATATTGCAATATAATTGAATCAATATCAATATATTTAAAACATGTGGTGTAATAATGTATGTGCTTCTATATTAATACATTAAGCAATGAAATTCAATATGGGTGTAATAACTACTGTAATAACTGCATTTCAAGGTAACGGTGAGGGTAAGTGCTATTTTACAACATCTGCAGCAACTGAAGAATGCTGCAAAGCCACTGGGGTTCCCGTTGGCGACAAAGGTCACAGGTACTGGCGATACCGCTGTGGTTTGGGACCGTGGTTGTCATGGACAGGAATGCTGTGTGCTGATTTGAAGTTCATAAGATGCAAGGTGTCACTTTATTCCATTTAAGTTCAGGAACTCCCTGAATTCACGGGCTCTGGGGGGAGAGAGGGGGTGGACGCTCTGTCGTAGGTGCTCAATGAGTATTTGATGGAGAATAAACGCAGGCCCAGCCAGCGTGGCTCCGTGGGTGAGCGTCGACCTATAAACCAGGAGGTCAGGGTTTGATTCCCGGTCAGGGCACAGGCCCAGGTTGCGGGCTTCATCCCCAGTGGGGGGCGTGCAGGAGGCAGCTGATTGATGCGTCTCTCTCACTGATGTTTCTATCTCTCTCCCTCTCCCTTCCTCTCTGAAATCAATAAAATATATTTAAAAAGAAAGACCATGTTGGCTGCTGGTGGAGGACAGCCTGGGATGGAGCCAGGTGCAAGGGGAACGCATGAGGGGCCACAGTGCATGCTGGGAGGTCGTGGAGGAGTCAGAAAGGGACCGAGCAGGGGTCACCAGGACCAGGGCGGGCATGGAGACCAGAGGTCAGCGAGGAGGTGTGATTGCAGGGCTGGAAGCTGGACGGACGGACATGGGGAGGAGGTGGCCTGGCAGGGCGGCTGCAGAGGCGGCGGTGACATGCGGGTGAGAACGAGGACCTGCTGGGTCACGGAGCCACTGGGAGCCCACCGCCCTCAGCTCTCTCTCCTGCATTTCCTCGCAGACAAGGACGCGGGGCAGGCGGTCCCTGTCCTGAGACGGCCTCTCTGTTGTCCCCACACAAAGGGGCAGTGACAGCTCGGCTGTTTGCAGCTTCTGGTGCCAGCGAGCGAGCTGCCTTCCTGCCCGGTGCCCGCCGCGTGGGGACCGCATGATGCGAGGCCTCGGCTCCAGGGCGGGTGGGGAGGGGGGATGGGGCTTGTCCCCGAGTCACAGAGAGGCATTGAGGCCTGGGGGCGGCCTGGGGAGGCGAGGGCCAGGCGACGGCACTGGGCTGGCACTGCTGCCCTGGGCCCAGGAGCAGTGAGCCGGCTTCTCTGTGCCTCAGGCCCACCTCCTCCCTCCTCCCCTCCTCCCTCCTCTCTCTGTCCCTTCCTCTTCTCTCACTTCCCTGTCACTCTTGTTAGGTGCAGCTTTGCAGCCTGTACCGCAGGCAACCACTGTCCCTGCCCCCCTCCTCCCCCAGAGCCGTGAGCCCTCACCCTAGCTCCTCACTGGCTGGTACCCCCACCCTTGCACCCTGCACCCCTGTCTTCAGATCAGCCTGTGCCTAGTCTACTTTCTGCTCCCCTCCCCTCCCCTCCCCTCCCCTCCCCGCCCCTCCCCTCCCCTCATCAAAACCTACCCGTGCCTGAGCCCCAGCCCCTCCCGGCCCTGCTGGCGGGTGGATGGCTTGGCTTAAGGGCTTGTTTACTGAACCCAGTTTTCCGGTTGATCCTTCTCCTTGGGGCCCATGTACCCGCTGGAGCCGCTGACTTAACGTCCCTCTCCTGCCCCCGTGGCACTGCCAGGGCTCTCCGTGCTCTGACCGAGGGCTTCGGGTCTAGAGGGGGAGTCCCCTGGCTTTGGGGCTGCCCACCTCCCTCAGGCGGAGCCCTCACTCTCCCAGGGGCCCGGCCGGTGTTCTGCCTCCTCGAGCCCAAGGCCAGGGTGGACATGACCTCGCCCAGCTGCCTGTTCTCTGCCCCCCACCCCCACCCCCGCACCTGGAGTGCGCCTGCTTCTTACCCATCACCCCTTCCCACTCTCCCAGGTTGACCAGTTGTCTGACAAGCTGGTTCCTGCCAAGGCTATGGCTTGCGTTTCATGGAGCTTCTGTGTTTTATACGATTTTTTTGTTTGTTTTAAAGATATTTTTATTGATGTCAGAGAGGAAGGGAGAGGGAGGGAGAGAGAGAAACATCAATGATGAGAGAGAAGCATGGACCGGCTGCCTCCTGCACGCCCCCTACTGGGGATCGAACCTGCAACCCAGGCCTGTGCCCTGACCAGGAACTGAACCCTGACCTCCTGGGTCCTAGGTCCATGCTCAACCCCTGAGCCACGCCGGCCGGGCAAGCGTCTGTGTTTTAAATGGCAGCCCAGGGGACACCCTGGTCTCATAAGAGGGGCACTTTGCCAGACGGGCAGGGGCCTGGCGGCCTTGCTCAGAGCGGCTACGCCTCCACGGCCGCTGTGCCAGCGGAGCGGCTGCAGAGGGTCCCGGGATGGAGGAGCGAGGAGCGGGATGACGAGCCGCGTCTGCACCCCCCTCCCTGCTCCCCCAGGTGAGCCGACCGTCCCTCCCTCTGCTTGGCTCCTGCGGCGCCTCCGAGCGCGGGAGCCCACGGCCGACACCCAGGTACGTTGTGAGTGAGGGACCGCGTCAGAGCCCACCGCCGGACACGGACACGGAGCTGCGGGCTGCCCCCCAGTGTGCGACCGCGGTGAAGGGGTTCACCCAGAGCCAGCGCCCCCTCCGCAGGCGCCTCCCATACCCTGTCCTCGCGGCTTCGCTTCCGGACGAGGCTGAGCCGACTTCTCGACTTCTCGGGGGGACTCTGAGCAGGCGCTGGCTGCTCCCCACGGCTTCGCAGAGTTTGGCGGAAACATCACAAGTTTCATAAACGAGGGTTTCTCGAACTTTTTAGTTATTATTGATTTCTAGAGAGAGGAAGGGGGTGAGAGAGAAGCACTGATTGGCTGCCCCGCTGATCTGTGCACTCGCTGGCTGTTTCCTGTACGTGGGACGGAGCCACAGCCTTGGCAGAGCAGGAAGACGCAGACGCGTGAGCCGTCGGACCTGCCGGCTCAGGGCACGGACGTTCATGTGCCTGCGAGCGTCCTGCCCACCTTGTCGAGAGGCTAGAGGTCAGCTCCCCACACCTGGGCGGAGCCTGAGGCTGTGCCTCCAGCAGCTCCCAGGTGAGGCGGGGCTGTGTGTCCTCAGAGCAGAAGTGGGGGTGGGGGGAGGCCCCCCAATCGGAACGGAGGCCCCACAGCTTTATGCCCGTGCCTGGGCTGTGTGTGCCGGCTCGGCCTGATGGGAGCTTCCAGAACATCCTAACAGGGCTTTCCCATTGCCCCTTGGGGAGAGAAGCCGTGTTCCTGGGTGGCATTAGGGGGCCCTGGGTGGCTCCTGGTGGTGACCAGAGCAGGCGTGGGCCTGGGATCCAGGGCGGAGCTGGGGGGGCGGGGGGGCACAGGGGGGCGTTTGGGCCTCTCACCTGCCTGGGGCTCTGCTCAGTCACAGCTCACTGCCCGGGTGACTTTGGGGTCACATGACTGCCGCCGGGGCTGCACTGGCCGCAGGGGCAGGAGCGGGGCCAGTTTTCCTCCCAGGGCAGCCCCTGCCCCACCTGCTCCCCCAGCACCTGGCGGAGGCTGGTTACCTTGGCGAGTCTGGGGTGCACCGAGGCATCCAGAACATTCTAGAAGCGGAAGAGGATGCTCACCCTGCTCCCAGGGGATGTGGGGAGTGAGGCGGCTTCCGTCGGGGGAGCCCTGCAACCTCGGCTCCCTGTCACCCCCTCTGTACCCTCGGCAGCCACAGGCCGTGGGGCCTTCCTGTTTCCCTGTAGTTTATGGGGTGGGGAGCCCCAGGTCCTGGGTGTTGTTGCTCGGGGAGGAGGCATGTGGTTGGGAGGGACTCGCGGTCTGGGTTTCGGACGCACCTGTGGCGGGTGGGACGGTGTGTGTGGAGGGGGGGGCGGTGGGTGCAGGGACTCCCCAGTCCGCAGCGCCTTGAAAAGCTCCTGGTCTTCAGGCGCAGGGCCGAGGGCGGCCACCAGGGAAGTCGGGGGGCGGGGAGGGGGTGCCTGAGGATCCGGGGACCGCCGAGCGGAGGTGCTGGGCGCCGCGCTGGACTCCTCGGTTGGTGGGAACAGAAACTTGGGCTTTGGGTGACGGTTCAGTGGTGAGGACGTAACCGCTGATGGATGTTTTAAAAATCCTTTTCCTCGTTCGACATCGGGCTTATGTTACCATCTTTGTGCGACTTTATTTATTTCTGCCACCAAATTCGTCAGAATTCTCCCTAAAAACACCAGAGCAGTAGCTTGGCATGATGCTCCCCGTGCGTCTCAGAGGGCGAGAGACCCTCTTTTCCCAGCTGCACAGGAGTCCCGGGTGTCGCTGCCCACACTGTCCTCCCGCCGCCTCTGACAGCCCGGGGCCGTGTCCAGACCCGAGGGCTGCGCATTGTGCTGCGATGCACGCAGACCATCTCAGAGCGAAGGCGGGAGGGCAGGGAGGGGTGAACCAAGGAACCCGCAAGCGTCTGTGCATCACCACGGGCACAGGCAACAGCGCGGAAAGGCCTGGCGAGGGGGCGGGAGGGAGGAGGGGGTCCCGGGTTCGATTCCCGGTCGGGGCACAAGCCCAGGCTGCGGCCTCGATGCCCAGTAGGGGGCGTGCAGGAGGCAGCCGGTCCATGGTTCTCTCATTATTAATGTTTCTTTTTTCTTTTTTTTTTTTTGTTAATCCTCCCCCGAGGACATTTTTCCATTGATTTTTTAGGGAGAGTGGAAGAGAGAGGGAAAGACAGAGAAACATGAGGTGAGAGAAACACATCGATTAGTTGCCTCCTGCCCACACCCCGACAAGGGCCTGAGGTTCGTGCCCTTGACTGGAATCGAACCCGGGCCTCCTCGGTCTGCAGGCCGATGCTCTACCCACTGAGCCAAACTGGCTAGGGCTCATCATTGCTGTTTCTCTCGCTCTCTCCCTCTCCCTTTCTCTCCGAAGTCAATGAAACTGTTTAAAAATACATTCTGAGCATCAGCTGTCGCGGTGGGTGCGCATCTGGGCACACCGGTGCACGCAGGTGATTAGCTGGTGATGGCGGGAGGCGCGTGGGCGCAGGGCAGGCGGCGCGTCCTGACCGAGGGCGGCTTCGGCTCCCGGGACCAGGACGAGCGTGAGTTCCGGAACAGACACGCAGAGAGAAGACGAGGACCTGGAGGGAGTGTTCGTATCACAACCGACATCAGCGCGCTCAGCGCCCCGGAAACCACGCAGTCGACCCCCTGCAGCCCGACCCCCCCCCCCCCCCCCGCTCCCGCCCCTGCTCTGTGTGGCCTCGGGCTGCTTCTCCGCTTCTCTGAGGTTCACTGTCGTCCTTTGCAAAGTGTGACCGGGCAGAACCGCGGTGACAGCGGTGCCCTCTCGTCACCGTGCCTCCCGGTGGAGCCGGTGTGGTTGGGGGCAAGGAGCTGAGTCACTGCAGAGCGACGCTGACCCTGGGGTCTGAGCCGGCACGACCGAGCCTGAACCTGCTCACAGGCAGCGCCACTCGGGACGTTCTTTAAAAAAATACTAATAATAATTGTTTGGTTTTTTTTACTGATTTCAGGGAGGAAGGGAGAGGGAGGGAGAGAGAGACCGAAATATCAGTGATGAGAGCGAACCACGGATCGGCTGCCGCCTGCACGCCCCCAGTGGGGATCCAGCCCGCACCCCAGCCTGTGCCCTGACGGAACCGAACCCTGCCCGCCTGGTTCCTAGGTCACCACTGAGCACGCCGGCCGGCCCATCACTCTTAACCGCCGGGGCTCTCCTCGCCCGGCGGTCCCGTGGGCGCCTGCCCTCCCGGTGTGAGTAACCATGGCTCCGGCTTTGCTGCGAGGCGCGTGTGGCCACTTTCAACAGTTAATGTTAATGCTGTCACTGCTGGTAAACGCCGCCCGTGGACAGAGGAAAGACATGTCCCAGGCCTGTGCCTTGTGAACAGTTTCACTGATTTTGTTTTTTTTTTTAAATATATTTTATTGATTTTTTACAGAGAGGAAGGGAGAGAGATAGAGAGTTAGAAACATTGATGAGAGAGAAACATCGATCAGCTGCCTCCTGCACATCCCCCACTGGGGAAGTGCCTGCAACCCAGGTACATGCCCTTGACCGGAATCGAACCCGGGACCCTTCAGTCCGCAGGCCGGCGCTCTTTCCGCTGAGCCAAACCGGTTTTGGCCACTGATTTTGTTTTTACTGAATTTAAATTCTTTATTGTTGACACATGGCAGGCGCCTCCCATTCCCCCCGCCCCCCTCGCCCACCCGCCCTCGCGATGCTTTCACTCCCGGCTGCTCCATTGAGTCCTTCTCCCCGAGACCTACGTCCGGAGGACGGTCAGGCCCCGAAGGCAGTGACGGGGGAGGCCGGGCCCACTCGCGTGTCTCAGCCTCGGCCCCGGCGCTGGGCGTCGCCGTGAGGATTCACAGAGGGCGGCCTTCCCGCCTCCGCTGTGGCCCCAGGAGGCTTCCAGGGCCAGTGCACGGCTGCAGGAAGCATCGTTGGTTTGCCCAGCGCCGTGCGGGGAGGCTCGGCCCCCGGGCGCCTGTGGGCACATGCGGGCACCTGCGGGCGCACCCAGGCCTGGAGCCCTGCGGGCATGAGCTGGGCCTTTTTAATGAGACCTGGGGAGGCCCAAATAATGGGAAACATTAGCTTCAGCCAAGCGCCAATTAAGTAGGTGGGTTGGGCGCGAGCAAGTTCCTGCTTGACGATTGCTCTTTACCGTCTGCAGATGGGGGTCAGGTTCCCAGAGATGCCCAGCCCGATGCCAGGTGGCCCTCCCCGCCTTAAAGAGACAGCACAGCTTTTCCAGGTGCGACCGATGCTCCACACGGGACCTGGAGATCACGGGGAAATCTCTCTCTCCCTCGCCCTTCCTCTCCGAAATCAATGAAGAAAAAGTTTCTTTAAAAAAGCTATTTCTGACCTCCTCCTCCCCCCTGCCCTTCCTGGGAACTGCTAGCCCTGCCGTCTGGGTGGCCGGGGCCTGGGTGCAGCTCAGAGGTCCTGCTGGGTGGTACCTGCAGCCGCTGGGAAGTCAGGCGGATGCGGGGTGAGTGAGAGCCCCCCCTCCACCCCACCCCCCACCCCTGCCGCGGGCTCCCCGGTTCCGGTTCCGAGCTGCACCGTGAGGATGCGAATCTGCTGCAGGAGAATCACGCCCTGACAGGCTCACTTCACCCAGGTCATGGGCACGGCGCACGGTGTCGGCCGGGGGTGGAAGGTGCGGCAGGAAGTGGGTTTGCCATCTGGTCCCCCAGTGGACGAGAGCAGGTGTTTGCCTCGATGGGGCTTCCTGTTGGCATCAGGCACCTCCAGAGTCAAGAGGAGGAGAGAGGAGGTGGCCAGCCCAGGCCGGGGGTGGGGGATGTCAGAGCCATGGCCCCGCCCGCTCTCAGCCTGAAGGGAAGATGGCGATGCCTGTGTTTCATGACCTGGTGCCCCACACCATGACCTGGCACCCCCAGCCATTGGTCCCCCTGCCAGGGCGATGTCCCCCCAAGGCTGCTGTATGGCTGATCCTGCCCCCAGGCTGCTGTGAGTCCTCAGCGCACACACTGGTGTCTGTGGCACCCCGTCCTCACTCTGGCACCGGAGGACGGAGGCGGGGGGAGGGGGTGGTGGTGGCAGAGGCCTGGCTAAGGTGCCTCAGATCCGGAAAAAGGGGACCAGGTTAAGTCTCTGCCTTTTCCCCTGACCTCCCTGCTGTCGGCTGAGCAGGGCCAGTGCAGCGGACACTGGTGGCCCCCTGGACCGTGGGCGTGTGCGTGGCCCGGCGCCCTGGGCTGGGGAAGGCGGGGGGCGGGGTGTGGACGGGAGGCTCTGCTGGGGAACCCCCTCCCCAGCCCCGCAGGAGCGTTTCCTCCGAGCGGAACCTCGGGGGCCCATACCCCGGGCCTACGAAGCAGCTGAGAGGCAGCAGCGTGGGGCCCCGGCCTCGATGTGAGGAAGATTCAAACATCACCACTTTGTTTATTTTGTTAAAGTTTCTGAGCGAGTGTGTATTTCTGCATGTTTAGAGACTGGCAGCCCTGGAATACGAAGTTTATTTATCCACCAGATACCCATCGTATAAACAGCGCGGACGCCTCCCGGCCCCAGGCGGTCGTGGCCCTCGCTGCTGCCCCCCCCCAGCTCTGCCCTCGGCCAATACCCTCAGGCCATGCCCCTGGGAGGTGACCGCCCGCATGCTGGACCAGGCGCCGGAGACCAGGTCCCATTGCAAGAGGGGGCAGTGTCCAGAGCCTTGGCTGATGGCCTCTTCAAGGTCACTTCAAGGTCTTCATTGAACAAACCCACACGGATCTCCCAGACCCGGGCTGGACGCTGGCGACAAAACAGGGTTAGGCTGGCCCCGGGGACCCCTCGCCCCGAGGTCAGAGCCTGGGCACCGCCTTTGGGGGGATGGTGCTTCCCTCTCGGGCAGCTTTCAACCCCAGTGACACTGCCGTCTCTTCCGTTCCCAGCAGCACAGCTGTCCCCGTCCTCTCGGCTCTGCTCTCATCTGCGGGGGACGCTGCCCAGGGCTGTTTCTGGAAACGAGCGAGGTCCGAGGTCAGGATACTCGGGTGTTGTTGTTTTTTTGCTTTTTAAAAAGATATCTTGCCCTGACCGGTTTGGCTCAGTGGATAGAGCGTTGGTCCCGGGTTTGATTCCGGCCAAGGGCATGTACCTGGGTTGCGGGCACATCCCCAGTGGGAGATGTGCAGGAGGCAGCTGATCGATGTTTCTCTCTCATCGATGTTTCTAACTCTCTATCCCTCTCCCTTCCTCTCTGTAAAAAATCAATAACATATATTTTTTTAAAAAATTAAAAAAGATATCTTTATTGATTTCAGAGAGGAAGTAGGCGGCGGGGGAGAGAGAGAGAAAAACACCAATGATGAGAGAGCATCATCACTGACCGGCTGCCTCCTGCACACCTCCCGCTGGGGACGTGCCCGCAACCTGGGCCTGTGCCCTGACCGGGAATCGCACCGTGGATCCTGGTTCATAGGTCGGAGTTCAACCACTGGGCCACGGCGGTCGAGCGAGATCTCTCCATTTGAAGAGCATTGAGGGCGGCTCAAAGGATGGAGACAGCTCGGATGAGCAGGGAGAAGGGAGGGAGGGAGGCCCCAGGTAGCCGTCAGCTGGGGCACGTGCAGGAAAGTTTAAACCAGTGATGGCGAACCTCTGACACGCGTGTCACCTCTGACACGCGAACTCATTTTTTTTGGTTGATTTCTTTTTGTTCAATGGCATTTAAATATATAAAATAAATATCAGAAATATAAGTCTTTGTTTTACTGTGGTTGCAAAGATCAAAAAATTTCTCTATGTGACACGGCACCAGAGTTCAGTTAGGGTTTTTCAAAATGCTGACACACCGAGCTCAGTGGGTTCGCCATCACTGCCCTATGGAGCAGCCGGAACTCCGGGTAAAAAAGGCACAATTCTTCAGCGTAAGTGCGTCCCGTGCAGTATTTGTGCAGGCAGCATCGGGGAACGTGCATTCGAAAACACGATCCGCTCTCTGTCTGAAATTCTAACTGTACGGCGTCCTGCTTCCTTAGCGAACGTGTCCGCCCCGGCCGCGCGCTGATGGTGTCTGTGCCCCTTGGAGGAGGGCGCCCGCCAGCGCCTCGCTTCCCGTTGGGACGCACAGGGGACCTACCTACAGGGAGAGGATGGCCCGTCGCTGGTCCCGGGCAGGACACAGCGGCCTCCGCTGGATGCGACAGAGGCCGAGGGCCGGGAGCTCCCACGGGGGCGGGTCTGCCGAGGGCCGGGAGCTCCCACGGGGGTGGGTCTGCCGAGGCCGGGAGCTCCCACGGGAGCGGGTCTGCCGAGGGCCGGGAGCTCCCACGGGGGCGGGTCTGCCGAGGCCGGGAGCTCCCACGGGAGCGGGTCTGCCGAGGCCGGGAGCTCCCACGGGGGCGGGTCTGCCGAGGCCGGGAGCTCCCACGGGGGCGGGTCTGCCGAGGCCGGGAGCTCCCACGGGGGCGGGTCTGCCGAGGCCGGGAGCTCCCACGGGGGTGGGTCTGCCGAGGCCGGGAGCTCCCACGGGGGCGGGTCTGCCGAGGCCGGGAGCTCCCACGGGGGCGGGTCTGCCGAGGCCGGGAGCTCCCACGGGGGTGGGTCTGCCGAGGCCGGGAGCTCCCACGGGGGTGGGTCTGCCGAGGCCGGGAGCTCCCACGGGGGTGGGTCTGCGTGATCCCAGGGGGACCGTCCGAGGCGGGCGAGCGACTCCTTCGCCTGCACAGCCCCAGCTGCGGCGGAGCCCAGACGGAGAGGTGAGCACTGAACCCAACATCGCCGCCTGCGAACGGGACCAGAGGAGCTCAGACGCGGGTCGCGAACAGAACCAGCAGGAACCAGGCCGGCGCTGGGGCAGGGCTGCGGAGCGCGGGTCCGAGACGCTCCCGCTGGAGATACACCCGCCGCAGTGCGTCCACCGCTCGTCCGGAGCCCGGCCCTCGGGACAAGCCGCCCGGGACGGGCCAGCCGCGCGGGGAGCGCGGGGACTCCTGCCGCGGACGCCCAGGCTCAGCACCTGCGCCCGGTGCAGGCGGGTCCCCCGGGCCGTCACGCCCCCTGCACCCGCCGGCCTCCCCTCGCCGCCCCCCTGCACCCTGTGCGCGCACCGGCCGCCGGCGGCCACACGGGGGCGCCGCCGCCCGCCCGGAGCCCGAGAACAAAGGGAGCCCCGGGACCTGAGCCACCTGCTCCGGGGCGCCCCGGCCTCGCGGGCACCAGCCCCGCGGGGAGCTCCTTTCTGCTCCGCGCTGCTCCGGGATCCGCGAAGGAATCGCCTCCCCGATGGCCTCCCCCCCCCCCGACTCCAGCCCCGGGACGGGACACGGGCGCGCGGGGACCCCACACGGTTCCGGGGTTCGTGGTTTTACGCCGCGCCCCGCCTGTGTGCGTGTCTCCTGCCCCGAGTTCACCGGGGTCCGGCCGCAGCATTTGCCTCCCTTTGGCTTATGAAACGGAACCTCTTTTCACGTTTGACAAAGCAGACACCCCCTCAGGAACAGGGTCACCCAGGAATGGGGGGGGGGGGGTAGGCGGTGGAAACCAGGCCGCCTGGGGAAGGCAACCCCGCCACACGGCCCGGCGGCCCAGGGCGCTCACCCTCCAGCTTGTAAATAACCCCATCGCCTGTCCGGCTGTCCGGCTGTCCGACCGTCCGCAACGCCCTGCAGACGCCCCGGGTCTTACTCGGAACCAGGAGACCCCCCAAGAGGCCAAATCGCAGTCTCCATCCAGCCCCAGGCATCTGTCAGGCAGAAGGCAGCACAGGACACTGCCGGCCGCCAGGCGGAGGGCCAGCCCCAAAGCGGGGCTTTCCTGGGGGTTAGAGGGAGTGGCTCCCAGGGGACCCTGCGCCCCAAAGGGCCATCGGAGGTCAGTTTCCTCTCCCGGCACTGCCACCTCGGTGCAGCAGCCTTTCTTTTTCTGGGGTCCAGCTCTGAGCGCGCGGACTTGGGACCCGAGGATCTGGGGGGGCCGCAGTCCTCACGGACAGGAACTTGGGGCCACAGAACCTCCCACGGAGACCAGGCTTAAAGCCACCTGCGTTATCTCTCCGGCTGCCAGCAGGCACCTGGCGGTGGAGCGCGCATGGGGCAGGGGTGGCACCAGGCAGCGACAGGCCGTCCATTGCCCGAAGCAGCGCCCGGGGTAGAGGGCTTCTCGGGGAGACGGGGGTCAGCAGCGGGGTTCCTGGGCTGTGGTTTCCAATAAGTGGACTTGACTTCCTGTAACCTGGTCGCTCTGGGTGATGGGCGGCACCTTCTCAGAGTCTCTGGAGCCAGGGGTGCTCAGAGGGGCCGGAGCGTAGACACACTTACCTTTTCAACTAGAAGAGGGAGCCCCAGCCGGGGTGGCTCAGTGGATAGAGCACGGGCCGTGGGTACCAGTGAGCGTGGCACAGCCTCCATTTGGCGGCCGTTTGCACGACTCAGGCCACCCACCCAGGCCAGGGTTCCCCTCAGGTGGGTCTCCCGCGGGCACGCCAGGCCGTCCAGCTGGGCAGAGGTGAGGGGTGGAGAGGATGGGCTCAGCAGGGAATGGCCCGGACCTGTTAAAACCGGGTCCGTAATGACATCCAGCTGGCGTGGGTGGGTTCTAGGATCGACCCGGAAACCCCTCAGTCCTCCCGGTCGCCCCCGGAGGGGGGACTAGCGAGGACCCATCAGACTGATGGGAAACTTGTGGCCTTCTCCCTGCACAGAGTCTCCAGAACGAGAGGGGCCTCCGATAGGAAAGGCCTTGGCAAACCTCCATCCACGGCGCCCCTCGGTGCCCCTCCTAAGCCAGCCGGGCACGATCAGGTCACCCCTGAGAACGCGGGGGGCTCCGAGAAGTCGAGTCACTCGCCCACACAGCCTGGAGCGAAGAGAGGCCGCCTTGCCCGCTGGCACCGGGCGGTCAGGCCTCCGCGGGAAGCCAGGCCTCTGGGCTCAGGATCAGGGTGCGGCTCCGTGCTGGGCCCCATGATTTTGCTTCGGTGAAGTACCATCAGCTCCCTGAAGAGGGGACGGAGCTGTGGGGGGCTCAGGCCCTCCCCTCCCTTCCCCCCCGGAGCCCAGGATCCTGGGACTGTCCCGCGTTCTCCTTCCAGATGCTTCTCTTACGCTCTGGGCATCACTGAGATGGCGCTTTAGGCTTGAACTTCACGGGGCTGCAGGGCTCAGGACCACATTGGAAGGCGCATTAGCACTTAATTAGCTTTTATTCTTCTAACTTCTCTATGGGGGCGAAGGACCGGCCAGCCATTAGAAAACACGTTCTTAAAGGAGAAGTTCCAGTCCTTGAGGGGGGAGAGGCAGCGGCCCCACCCTCTCCCCTTCCCCCCAGAGCCATGGGCTGGCGGCACAATTCGTATTGGGGGACCGGCCACGGCATTCTGCCGTCCTCACTTACTTTTCATGGTTACCTTTTAAATTGAACTTATGGGGGTGCCACTGCTTAACAAAATTTAAAAAATTGCTTTATTGTGACCTTTTCACAGAGTCCGTCCCTCGTCGGTGTCCCCACTTTCCCCCCAGCCACTGATGGACACATCATCCCTCGCTCGAGTGAAAAAGAGACAGGGTCCCGGGGCTTTTGAAAAAAAAAAAAAAAAAAAAAAAGGTGACGAGGCAGGACGTTTGTAAAGAGGGGAAAGTTGTGAAGAAAAGGGTTCCAGTGGGGGGTGGAGGGCTCATGAATGCGGCCTTGTCTGGCGGCTCGGGCTGAAACCTGGGCCCGGCTCAGTTCAAACTGTCCCCTTTGGTTCTCGCTGGCTTTTCTGCCCTCGGCCCTGAGCCTCCGCCGCCGATCGGGGCCTGGTTCCCTATTCACGCGGCGGAGGAGGCTCATTAATAGGCTTATTAGCAACACCATTCACCCCGGCCATTGACACAAGGGTCCCAGCCGCTGGAAGAGGGACGAGAAGAAATTGTAAAGAGATTACGTTCTCATTCAGAAGCCGGGCTGGTGGGAGTGCTCTCCCGGGCCCTCTGAGGTCCTTGACGCCTAAACATGAGGACAGAATTAGTTTGTGCTGTTGTTTTTCTCTTTTCAAATTCCAAACGTGCTTTTACTTTCCTCAGAGCCGAGGAGTTTTCTGCCGTGGGCTTCGCGCCCTGAACCACGGACTCCGCTCCATCCCTGCGCAGAATGAAGTCTGCAGACGGCGCACGGACATTCAAGTGGACGCGATTTGTCATTTTCAGGGCAAGGCTGCCCTTCTATTCAGGGAGCCTGGGTGCTGGGACGGGGCTTCCTGCCCCGGTAATTTATGTGAGAATGTGCTCACAGCCTTCTCCACGGCGGATGGGTGTGCTGTCCCAGGACGGAGCGGAATCTGTCCAGTTGCCCACTGGCCGGGAATATAAAACGCAAGGCCCAGCCTCTGTTCCCACAGGCAGACACTCACATCTCTTTTTGTGACCCTGAGTCTGAGAACTTGAGACGTCTTGGTAGCCAGGCGGGAGTGGATGGCTAAGGGTCCTGAATGACAGGTCTGGGCCTGACTCAGGTTAGAAGATTTGGCCAAAACCACACCCTCCCCCCCCCCCCCCCCCCCCCCCCCCCCCCAGCAGGCAGGCCGGGCATGTTGCTTGAGAATCAGGCTGTCAGCCCTGCTGTCAAATTTCCGAAGTATAATTCCCTACCGGTTTGCTGGAAGCATTTCCGTGGACCTGATACTCCTGGCTTTTACGTCATTTGTATAAACGGCTGTCTATGATGTCTTGTGAAGAAGAGAGGTTGCTGACGACGAGGCACCTTGAGAAAATGCTGTTGTAAGTGTTGTGAGCGGTGGGATGCTGGGCACCCACGTCGACTGGGGTTCTAAATGCGGGAAAGGTCAGTTTTCCGGCCCAATTGGGTCTCACTGCCCCACCTTTAGGCCTCAGAAGCATCTGAGGCTTCTGATGAGCTTTTTGGAGGAAACATCATGAAAGGGTTTTAGCTGCACGTTAGCCTTGAATGTAAGCCTGGCTACATGGTGCTGGGTGAGTGAGAGGCAGAGAAAAGAAAGTCGATTAAAAAATAAATGACGGCCCTGGCGGGGTGTCTCGGTGAGGGTGGCCCCAGGCACAGAGAGGCTGATGGTTTGATCCCCAGTGGGGGGTGTGCAGGAGGCAGCCCATCCATGTGCCAGTAGCACATCAGTGTTTCTCTCTCTCCCTCTCCTTTCCTCCCTCTCTCAAAATCAATTAAAACTCATTTTTTATATATATATTTTATTGATTTTTTTACAGAGAGGAATGGAGAGGGATAGAGTTAGAAACATCGATGAGAGAGAAACATCAATCAGCCGCGTCCTGCTGATTTCCTTACCGGGGATGTGCCCGAAACCAAGGTACATGCCCTTAACCGGAATCAAACCCAGGACCCTTCAGTCCACAGGCCGACGCTCTATCCACTGAGCCAAACCGGCTAGGGCTCAATTAAAACTCTTTTTTAAATTTTTTTAAAATATATTTTATTGATTTTTTACAGAGAGGAAGGGAGAGGGATAGAGAGCCAGAAACATCCATCAGCTGCCTCCTGCACATCCCCACTGGGGATGTGCCCGCAACCAAGGTACATGCCCTTAACCGGAATCGAACCCGGGACCCTTGTGTCCGCAGGCCGATGCTCTATCCACTGAGCCAAACCGGTTCTGGCAAAACTCTTGAAAAAAAAAAAATTGCCCCATAGACACAGCCAAGTGAAAACGATAAATGGAAGAATTTAATGAGTTACAGCTTGGCAGTCCGTGGAAGAACCTAGGATACAGAGCGGGAAATGGACTTGCTCAAGGTCACACAGCTGTTGGCAGCAGAATCGAGTCTTTAACATCTTTTTAATTCCTGTTTATTAACTCACGTATATGGGACCACACAGCCTCTTCTTGGCTTTTCCTAGGGGGTCAGATTCAACGCCAGGCTCTGCCAGGGGCGGGCGGCGTGGCCCGACTAAGTCCCGGTCTCTCATCCTCACTTTCCTCGTCGGAAACGGAGGCCGTGACTCCACAGGGGGCGTGCCCGCCCCACGCAGGCCCGCCCCACGCAGGGCCGCTATGAATACTCGCTGCAGCTTGCGTTGCTATTGTTTGGGGTCAGAACAGGCCGCGTCCTGCAGACACGTCCGGGCGGCTCCCTCCCCGCCCCACGCTGCACTCGCAGGACCTGCCTCCGACCCGCGTGGATGCATTTGGGTCTCTCGTGGGGGCCGGGGGGGGGCGTCCTGTCATTTGTTTTCTGACTTGAAACGAAACAACGCCCCGCCACCGCCCGGCCAGCGGAGGCCAGTCCGCCTCCGGGATGGAAGGGGCCGGGCCGGCCGCGCGGGGGAGGCCGCGGCGTCTCCGGGTCCGACCGCGGCCCGGCCCCTCGCCTTCCCCGCCGGCGCCCCGCTCCGGCCGCTCGGAGGCTCCGGAGCCGCGCGGGGTCCGGGCGGCGGGGCGCGCGGCGCTGATTGGCGGAGCGGGCGCCCCGTCCAGGAAACGGCTCGGGTTTCAGGGGGCGTGACCCGCGGGGGGCGGCGCGGGCGCGGCGGCGGCGGGGAGCGGGGAGCGGGGAGCGGCGCGCAGAGCCGAGCGGGCGGGCGGGCGACGGCGGCGGGTGCGGAGCCACGAAGCTGGGGCGCCGCGAGGTCTGCGCGCGTAGCTGGCCCGGCGCGGCGACTGCTCTCCGGGCCGGCGGGGCCCGCGCGCGCCGAGGCCGCCG
Organism: Myotis nattereri; assembly: GCF_964212035.1. NCBI lineage: Eukaryota > Metazoa > Chordata > Mammalia > Chiroptera > Vespertilionidae > Myotis > Myotis nattereri. The sequence continues at coordinate 61,333,360 of NC_138088.1, forward strand.
CTCCCCTGCGCGCTCCGAGCCGCCGCGAGCGGCGAGCAAAGTTTGGGGGAGGACCCGCCGCGCCCGCGTCCTTTCTTCCCCTCGCGCCCCGCGTCCGAGCGCAGCCCGCGGCGTCATGCCCGCGCCCCCCCGCAGCCCGCGGCGCGCGTGAGGCTCGGAGCCTCGGCGCCGGCCGGGACCCCGGGACCTCTCGTTCGCCGTTGGAGTTTCCCGCGACTCGTCTCCGCCTCCGCCTCCGCCTCCGCCTCCATCCCGACCCAGCCGGGCGCGCGGACCGAGCCGATCGCCGCGGAGCGTTGCCATTCAAGGTAATCGCCGCGCCGGGCGCCTCGGGAGCCTCGCCAGCGGGGAGCGGGCGCGCGGGAGCCCGGGCGGAGCCGGGGGAGCGGGGCGCCGAGGCTGCTCCGGTCCCTCCCTCCTCGGGGACGGGGAGCGGGGTGCGTCTGGCCGCTGGGGTTGGGGAAGCGCGGCCGCCACCCCTCCAGCCAGATGCGGACATCGGTGCCCGCGCTGCCGCCCCGTCCCCGTCACACCCCCGCGGGCGCGGTCCCCCGGCCGGGCGCGACCCTCCGACCCCAGAGCCGGCGGCGAGGCGGGGCTGCCCGGCTGGTGGCACAGCCCGCAGGTCTGCGCTCAGAGGGCATCTTCGGGGTCCCTCGTTCCAAGCCCCGGGGACGCCTGCCCTGTGCCCTCCAGACCCCGGCGGGGGCCCGTCCCCGGGAAGGAGCCGCTGGAGCGGGGCGGGCGGCGTCGCCGGGGGTTTGGCGCTGCGCGGGGGAGGCGGCCCCTCGGGGGACGGGGCTGCTTCGGGTCTGCGATCGGTGCCCGGCGTCCCTCCGCCGCCGCGCCCCCGGGGCTAGGGGGCGACCTGCACCGGCTGTTGGCGTCCCGGCCGCTGCGCGCGGCGATGTCGAAAGCGCAGGCGAGTTCCCACTTGCGCGCTCGTTCCTCCCGCGGCGGCGGCTGGGGATCCGCCGGCCCCGACCTCCCAGCGCGGGGCCCGCCCGGGGCCACGGCTCCCTCCGCCCGCGCCTCGCAGGCTCTTCCCCGGCGCCCGCCTTCCTCGCGCCCGGGTCCCAGGAACCCTGCCCTTCACGGCGGACCTGCCGTCCCACGCGGGGCACCTCTGCTGTGCTGGGGGCGAGTCGCTACCCACGTTTGAAGCCCCATTGTCCCCGGGGCCCCAAATCCCTGCGAATGGTCCTCGGGCCGGGACTCATTTTCATCTGAAAAGCCCGGTTAGTTTGAATAGAGCCGCAATCAGGCCGCTCTCGCTTTCCCTGGAATGCCAATTAAAATGCAGATTTCTGCGCGTTCTCCAGCGCGGGAGGAGGGGAACGGGGTATTCCAGGCAAACAAATGGAAGAAATGCTGCCTCGGAACCGGGCTGGTGCTGGCCGCGGCTCCGGAGCCCCAGGTCCGCCTCTGCTCACAGGCGGCAGGGAGCGGGCTGTGCGCCCCGGGCAGCCCGCGTTTTGTATTTTTTGAGGTTTCGGTGTTTTTTGAGGCATCATCCCGCTGCCCCATCCCATCTGACCCCTTGATAGCGACCTCTCGGCTCAGCCCTGGGAGAAGGGCAGTGCCAGCCAGGCCTGGGCCTGGAGACAGAGCTGCCCCCGGGGACCTGGGCACCCCCTCCCCCCAGGGCACTGTTCACGTTCCTGATACGAAACCCAAGAACAAAGCGCAGAAGGGCTCCCCGCGAGGGCGCCGGACAGACGGACAGCTACCGGGGTGGGAGCCGATGAAGGGGGCCGGGTTGGCTTGCCTCCTTGGAGCTCAGGGGTGTGTGGGGATGTTCTGGTTCCTGGAGGGGGCCCAGCATAGACCCGTAGGGCCCACCCCCCAGCCAGGCTCTCCCATGGCCCCTTGGCCTGCTTGGGGGGGGCGGGCAGGCTTGTGCCGAGGTGGGAATGGACTAGGGAGCGGGTGGTCGCCAGGAGCCATCCATCACGGGGGTGACAACTCCTGCCCCCTGAGAAGAGAGTTCCCTTTCAAGGGGGAAAATAAACACGCGCTTTCACTGAGGCCTCAGACTCCAGGAAGGATTATGGTATTGAAGGCAGGAAGCCGGGATTGTGGCAGCCGCGGCCTGCTGGGCCTGTGTTCCCAACACCGACGGGCCCTAATGGTCCTGCCTAGGAGGCCCCGTCCCTGCGTCCCCTCCGTCCCCCGCGTCCCCTCCATCCCCTGCGTCCCCTGCGTCCCCTCTGTCCCCCTCCGTCCCCTGCGTCCCCTCTGTCCCCTCCAGCGAGGAGCTGAGCAGACCTGCCACCTCGTCCTCCACCTCCAGGGGGTTGAGGGGGGCTGCCGTGGCGTGGACCTGGAAATGGGGCTAGAAGTCGCGTTTCGGGTTCAGTCTGGACGGGATGAATGAGTGGCCTGGACTGAGCCGTGGTCACTGTCCACCTTCCTTTGCTCAGAGTCAGGAGGGCCCTCTGGGCGGGACGGGCAGGTGAGGCGGCGGGAAGCCGCTGGGGCTGAGATCTGCCGGGACTGAAGGCTGTTGGCAAAGTTGTCCGAGGCAGCACATTCCCAGGCGTTCTGCTGAGCAAATCAGTGAGAATGTTTGTGTTCCTTACCTCCCACATGTGTGTGGAAATAGATACGGAATTATCTCTGGAGGCTTTTAACGTTAAGAGGAAAGAAAAGGTTGGGGGAAAATCCTGCAAGCTATCTGTAAACACAGTGTGTGCACACACACACACACACACTCACATGCACACATACACACACACGCACACATACACTCACACACATGCACACACACACGCACACACACTCACACATGCACACTCACATATGCACTCACACACATGCACACACACACACACACACACACACACACACACACTTTTGCTGGGAATCACACCATTTCAGGTCTGCTGTCCAGAGCAGGCTTTTTCCCCCCGGGAATGGGAGCACCTCCTTTTTTCTCACCCGTTTTAACCTCCAGTCCCGGCTACAAGGAGCTGCTTCCCTGCGGAAGCTTTGGGGAGGCCCCGGCCGCGTGGAAATCCCGTCATAATTTGAACCATCAAGTGGGCTTGCAAAAGGCATGGGTTTAAGGGATTTTTATATGAAACCTGTAGGCGCTCCCCCGACCCCCAGTCTTATGAAATGTGGTTCATTCATAGCGTTCACAGAGCCTGATTGTTGTAACCAGATTCGCAAAGTCTGTGCATGTCGGCTCTGCACTGGAGGAGGCTGGGCCAGTGTGTGCCGTTCTGCGGGTCCGTGAAGCTTGGAAAATTCCCTTCGCCTTAGGACCAGAGCGGGGAACCCAACAGGACGCTGAGCGCCCCCGGGACCCATTCTGCTCTGAAATGGCAGCCAGTAGGTCGGCCTCCTGCAGGCCCCAGGCCCGGTCTCGACCGTGTCCACCACTTACACATCGTCATCATCAGTCACCCCTGGGCTGGGCGTCCCGTTGGCACAGGCCCGGTTTCGCCCGCTGGGGGCAGCGAAGGCCTTGGCTGGGCCCGGCTGCGTGGTCACGGGGGCGGGCGCCGGGGGGGGGGGGACGGGTTCCGGCCGAGTTGCTTTCAGATCGGCCGCTCTGAGTACATTGCACTGCGGCTCCCGCGCCGTGAGTGGCTGCTTGGCGACAGGCTGTGGCCGCTTCTGCACTGGAAAATGAATCCTGACGAGTGTACACGGGCGGGAATTTTGGGGAGCTTCCTGGGATTCTTCCTGTGTTGAGCGCCCCGCTCCGTGCCAGCTCCCAAGAAATAAGTCCCTACGGCCGCCTCCACCTCCATGGTTCAGCTTCCTTTGTTTTTCCCCTTAAATATATCTTTATTGATGTCAGAGAGGAAGGGAGAGAGCGACGGAAACATCAGTCATGAGAGAGAACCATGCACCGGCTGCCTCCTGCACGCCCCCCACTGGGGACCGAGCTCACAACCCGGGCCTGTGCCCCGACCGGGAATCAGACCCTGACCTCCTGGTTCCTAGGTCGATGCTTGGCCCCTGAGCCACACGGTCGGGCAGGATTCAGCTTTCTGACCTGCTGGGCCCGGGAGAACTTAGGGGCGGTTATGCCGACCTGAGGACCCCCCCCCCTTTCCCAGTTGCCCTTGAGGCGGAGGTCACGTGGCTCCTGCTTCCCTTCCCCGTGGGGAGGCGATGCTGGACGGGAGGGGCGACTCTTGGCCTCACAGAAGCGGTGCACGGTCTGCGTCCTGGGCGCACGGTGACTCTGTCTCCTAGAGTATGCCTTTCCCAAGGCCAGCCCCCCAGGGGCTGAGGACCTGCCTGGGGGGGCGCCTGGGACCCCAGGAGGGGCTGAGGACCTGCCTGGGGGGGGGGACACCTGGGACCCCAGGAGGGGCTGTGCACCTGCCTGGGGGGGCGCCTGGGACCCCAGGAGGGGCTGTGCACCTGCCTGGGGGGGCGCCTGGGACCCCGAGGAGGGGCTGTGCACCTGCCTGGGGGGGGGCGCCTGGGACCCCAGGAGGGGCTGTGCACCTGCCTGGGGGGGACACCTGGGACCCCAGGAGGGGCTGTGCACCTGCCTGGGGGGGGGGACACCTGGGACCCCAGGAGGGGCTGTGCACCTGCCTGGGGAGGACGCCTGGGACCCCAGGAGGGGCTGTGCACCTGCCTGGGGGGGGACGCCTGGGACCCCAGGAGGGGCTGTGCACCTGCCTGGGGAGGACGCCTGGGACCCCAGGAGGGGCTGTGCACCTGCCTGGGGCGGGGCGCCTGGGACCCCAGGAGGGGCTGTGTACCTGCCTGGGGGGGGGCGCCTGGGACCCCAGGAGGGGCTGTGCACCTGCCCGGGGGGGGGGCGCCTGGGACCCCAGGCGCGGAGGGAAGGCGTGTGCAGACGCTGGAGAAACACTGGGCACATTGGAGAGGCGACTGGGTGTGAGCATGAGCCCACCCGGCCGGAACGGGCGCAGGGACATGCACTGACCCGCCTCTCTCTCCTCCAGGGGCTGCAGCCCGCGTGGCGGGACCGGCGGGACCCTCGCGGCGTCTCCCCAGCCGCAGGCCGAGGCGCCGGCAGCCCATGCGCGCAGGGCCGGTGTGCAGATGGGAGTGCCGTCCACGCGGGGATGCGGCAGAGGACGGGGCCTCGGCACCGCCGCCCTGGTCAGCTGGGCCCGCGTCGGCTGCCTGCTGGCGGTCACCATGGCAACCCTGGCGCTGGCCCGGCCCTCCAGTTTAGTGCAGGACACCACGCTGGAGCCGGAAGGTGAGTGTTTGCATCTCGGGCGCCGGGTCGGTGGGGGGTTTGTCCGGGGAAGTGGCGCTCGGGCCGCGGCCGGTTCCGAACCTGCTGCGCTTGTGGGTCCTGTTTTGCAAACGTCCTCTGGGTTCGTAGCTTCTGTGAAGTCGGTGTCCCGGGTTATGCGGTGAAAGAAGAGGTTGGAAAGGGGTCTCAGGGCCAGGGAGCCGGTCTCCTGACCCGGGGTCAGGGGTTAGGAGCGCAGGCTCTGGGCCCGGCTGCAGGCGCAGAGGTGCGGTTTGCTGGTTTCTGGGGTGGGGTGTGTGTGGGGGTTCTCTGTGCTTCAGGGTGGGGGGGGCGGCCGGTGCTCACTTTCCCCCACCGCCGGGGAGAGCCGGGTAGGGGCCTGCGATCCCCACCCCCCCCCCACCCCCCCCAGCTCCCGGCAGCGGCATTCCCATCCCAGGGAGAGTCTCGCTCACAATGAACAGAATTGCGCTCGGAGCCGCTCAGGGACGTTGCCAACGTCTGAAATGCTGACGTTTTATTTTCATTGTCTCAGAACAGAAACGAGCTTCCTAGCCCAGCCGCAGAGGCCGGCCGCGTGGGGTTTTGTCAGGTGTCTGTGAGCCGCCGTGTTTCGTGGCGCCGAGCGCCCGCCCGCTGTAGGCGGCTGGGAGAGCAGGGCTACCTGGCGCCTCGCCCGGAGGCCTCCGGGTCCCGCAGGGCCTGCGGTGGCCGCGTGGGCTGGACACGGACCGGAAAGGCCCGCGAGAGCGCAGGTGGAGGCGGGTTGCTCAGCGGGCCCTCTGGTCGGTGCAGCGTGGAGATCTGTCGTCGGCAGGGAATATCGGCGCCCGGCTGTTTCTCGGGCGGAAACGCGAGAACAAGGCGGCAGGCCCCGGCTCTCATCGCCGCCTAATGAGCCTGCTTGCGGGAGCCCGCCTGCCGCCTGCTCCGTCCGGGGCCGCGGGGTCAGCTCAGGGCTCTGGGAGCGCCCCCTGAGCGCGAGGCTGGACCAGGACCGGGCAGCCCGTCCAGGACAGGGCGGGAGGAGGCTGCGGTCCTGTCCCAGGTGGGAGCGCTGAGCGAGGCCCTCCCCACTCCCAGGACCCCCTGCGTGGGTTGTGAAGAGAGAGGGCAGACCGCTTTCTAACCCGGAGGCCATCAGGGAACCCCCAGTGAGAAGCGCCCTTTCCTGACGCGGAGGCTGTAGTGAGCAGGTGTGGTGACCTCACGGGGGCCTCCAGGCCTTGGGGAAGGGAATCTGGTAAGAGTTGGTGTCCCAGGTTGTAGCTACGACACCCATGGGACTGCCTCCGTGTGACACCAGCATGAATGCAATTTGCAAGGGTGATGCGTTTTAAAAAAATCGACTTTAGAGCCCGGCCGGCGTGGCTCAGTGCCTGAGCGTCGACCTATGAACCAGGAGGTCAGGGTTCGATTCCCGGTCAGGGCACAGACCTGGGTTACGGGCTCGATCCCCAGTGTGGGGCGTGCAGGAGGCAGCCGATTGGTGATTCTCTCGTCATTGGTGTTTTTCTCTCCTTTTCCCTTCCTCTCCAAAATCAATAAAAATATATTTAAAAAATAAATAAATAAAGATTGACTTGGGGGGGAGGGGGGGACATCCATTTGTTGTTCCATTTGCTCATACCTTCATTGGTTGCTTCTTGGCTGTGCCCAGACTGGGGACTGAACCGGAACCTTGCTGCGTGGGGGCGATGCTCTCAGCGGCTGAGCTGTCCAGCCAGGGCCGCGCTGATGTTTCCAAAGGGCTCGAAAGGCTGCTGGTTTCTGAAAGCCAGGCCTGGACTCCTTTAATTTTGCTAATAATTAAAATGGATGTTTCCCTAATTGCCGGTGTTCCCTGGAGTGCGGGGCTTGGCGCCCACGGAGGCCGCTGAGCTGGGACTCGACCGCGGGAGCCCAGCGCGGCCCCGGTGAGGGAAAAGCTGTCCTTTTCCATTTAGACTCGCAGGGCAGCGTTATGGGGAGTTTATTCCAACATAAAACGTAAAGCGGTCCTGGCGGACTCCTCGTATCGCATTTAATTATCGAGGAAAGTTTAGAGTGTGTGTGCGTACTTGCTGGAGGGGGGAGGCGGGAGGGGAGGACCCCTGCGGCTCCTGGTGCGACAGCTCGGATCCAGCCTGTGTTGTTGAGAGCAGGCCTCCCCCACCCGGAATGGGGGGCGGGGGGCAGGGAGGCCCAGGAACGCCCTAACCTGTGGGTCCTGTGTCGCATGTGTCCTCTGGGCATCTTTCTGGGCTCATGTTTCTGCGAAGTTTGTGTTCAGGGCTCTGAGAGGTTAAAGGAAGGAGAAGGCTTCGTGGGAGGAGGAAACGGCTCTGGAACCCCTGGGTCTCAGCTGGTCTTTCTGTGCCTGAGGGTTTGGTCAGATGACCTTTAGGGCCGGCATGAAGGTCAGATGAGGTCAGCCTCCTCAGAAGCCTTCGGGTTACCTGCTTGGAAAGGTGCCGGAGCCCTGGTTGGTGGCTCAGGGGTTAGCGCGTCGGCCCGAACACCAGGGGCTGTGGGTTCGATTTCCGGTCAAGGGCGCATACTTGGGTTGCAGGTTCAATCCCCAGCCCTGGTTGGTGTGCTTGTAGGAGGCAGCCATTCTCTCTCTCCCTCCCTCTCTCTCTCCCTCTCTCTCTCCCTCTCTCTCTCTCCCCCCTCCCCCTCCCTTTCTTCACCCCTCCCTCCCTCCCTTTCCCTCTAAAAACATCAATGGGAAGAAAAAGGCCGTTGGAGCCTAAAGAGCAGTTAGCACAGGGCCTGGCATCTACCCCCCCCCCCCCCCGTCATCTCCCAGGGAGCCAGGCGGGGCGCCTGCGGGTCCTGTGGCCGCGGAGGATGTATCGCAGACCCTGGAGGAGAGCCTCCCCGTCTCCAGGAGCTGTGTTTGCTTCTGTGGCGTCCGCTGGGCTGGCCTGTTAGCGCGCTCATGGCAGCCGATGGAGCCCCGAGATGGGTTCTTCCCTGGAACGAGTTTTGCTTTGGTGTCAGAGGTTATTCGGAAGGAAATCTGCTGATAGACGAGAAAAGAGTTTTTGACAACGGAGAGCCCGACTGCCTGAGGCAGCTCCCGTGGAGGCCGCGTCACGCCAAGTCTGTGTGTGAGTGTGTGTGTGTGTGCATGAGTGTGTGTGTGTGAGTGTGTGTATGTGTGTGAATGTGTGTGTGTGTATGTGTGTGAGTGCGTGTGTGAGTGCGTGTGTGTGAGTGCGTGTGTGTGTGAGTGTGCGTGTGCGTGTGCGTGTGTGAGTGTGAGTGTATGTGTGTGTGTGAGTGCATGTGTGTGAGTGTGTGTGAGTGTATGTGTGTGAGTGTATGTGTGTGTGTATGTGTGTGTGAGTGCGTGCGCGTGTGTGTGTGAGTGCGTGTGTGAGTGCGTGTGCGCGCGTGTGTGTGAGTGTGTGTGAGTGCGTGTGTGTATGAGTGTGTGTGTGAGTGTATGTGTGTGAGTGCATGTGTGTGAGTGTATGTGTGTGTGTATGTGTGTGAGTGTGTGTGAGAGTGCGTGTGCGTGTGTGCGTATGTGTGAGTGCGTGTGTGTGAGTGTGTGTGAGTGCGTGTGTGTATGAGTGTGTGAGTGTGCGTGTGCGTGCGCACGTGCGTGTGTGTGTATGCGTGTGTGAGTGCGTGTGTATGTGTGTGTATGCGTGCGTGAGTGTGTGTATGCGTGTGTGTGTATGCATGTATGTGTGTGCGTGTGTGTGAGTGTGTGTATGTGTGTGTGAGTGTGTGTGTGGACACGGACCCGTCCGCGTGTCCATCGCTGCCCGTCTGGCCCCCTTGGTACTGCAGCTGTGACTGTGGCTACAGTAACTTCAACCTTGACCTTCTATTGCACAAGGGCCTTATCTCGAAGACGTGGTTTGATAGCTGGACGCTCAGTGTAGATAACGCTCTTGGGCTCGACCAGAGGAAACTGTCCAGGGACAAATGTGACGAAGTTCCAGGAAGGAGCCTGAGCCCTAACCCGAGAGGGTCCTCGTCTGCTTTTCTCGGCTCGCCCGCCGCATCCGTGCCATCGCGGCCTCTGCCGTCGTCTCCGTGGTCACAGTAGGGCTGGGTCTACTCCGCCGACTAAGAAGCAGTCGCCGGGAGATTGTAATGGTTAATATTCCGGATTAAAAATGCATATTGCCCATCGGTCATTCCCTGTCGGGGACCAGCTGGAGGGCTGCGCTCAGCTCTGGGGGAGGGTCCTGCCAAGGGCTGTTCCCTGGATTAATATTCTCATTATTTAAAGGACAGTTAAGCTTGATGACCCGGGGGGAGGGGAGGCCACTCTTACTTTCAAGTTCTCCCCGACGTTGTCACCTCCTCCGGGTTAATTAAGTCACTGTTGACATTAATGCCATCGTTGTTTACACCAGCCCAGTAGGAGCTAAAATAAAAGGGCTTTTCCAACCCCAAACCTTTAATTACTTTCCCACCCTCCGCAAAGTGTGATTCTGGAGAGCAGCGACCGACAGGGAAGATAGTCCTGTGTGTGTGTGTGTGTGTGTGTGTGTGTGGTTGTTGTTTTTAACCAGTTTTTTGGACAACCGTCTAAGAGTTGATGCTGTTCTGGACCCACGGGAGCTGGTCCCCAGCTCAGCAGAGGGGTTGAGTGAGGGATCCAGCCCCCCCCCTCCCCCCCCGCCAGACTCTTCCCGTACGGTTGGCGTCCTTCGTCCGACTATCAAAAATGCCGTCATGTCAGCCATACGCATTTAATTGGAAGTTAAAAGAGAAGGAAAAAAAGGATAGATCCGCATACCAGGAGGGACTGATTTACCACAATCTTCTGTTCTGCATTATCTGCATCTCTGCTCCCCGGTCCGAGTGTTAATATTTAAGAGCTGACTGTAACCCGATCGCCAGCTCGGGAACAAGGACTTATTCTTGGTCAATTAAGCCGAATGCAGGCTTGTGCAGTTAAACACACAATGAGGCACACATTCTTTATTAGTATATAAAGTATTTCACAACTCGCAGACAAAGAGCTGTGTTTAATGTGACTTCTAGAGCAAAACCTTGGCAAGCCCGGAGAAACCGGTATTTGTATACTTTCGATCCCGGCTCCCTCTGACCCAGATTCAGCTGGGTGTGCGCTTCGCCCATTTATTTTTAACCAGATCGAGCATCGACTCCCTGCCCCGCCCCCCGCCCCCCACGAGGCCACAACAGAGGGCGTCCGAGTACTCCCGACCCAGTTGAGGGTGAGAATTCAGATACCCAGAGCAAGCCCATCGGAGATGTTTCTGGCATTGGACCTCGTGGATAATGACACGGTTGTGAAATAGCCGAGGTGGTGTTTAAACAGGAGCAGTTTTGTTTAATGTTCACGTTCTCCGTAAAACGTCTCCAGCAGCCCTCCCGTCCGCAGCCCGTGTGGGTGCTCAGGCATCCAGGGCCATCGCCAGCGGGCTGCCTGCCCCCTCTCTCCTCGGAGCGTGGCTTCGTGGCACACTTCCGCTTCAGCCTTAAAAGAACAATGTGGGAACCCGGTTTTGGGGTGCCCGTGTGCTTGTCTAAGTGGGAAACACAGCTGGGGTGCTGCTTCCCACCGTGCTGGGTGGATTCTTAGCAGGGTCACTTGTCCTGGTAGGCAACTCAGAAATTATTATTATTATATATTGATTAGAGAGAGAGAGAGAGAGAAAGAGAGAGAGAGAGAGAGAGAGAAACATTAGTGATGAGAGGGAATCATGGATCGGCTGCCTCCCGCACGCCCCCCACTTGGGGATCGAGCCCGAAACCCGGGCCTGTGCCCTGACCGGGAATCGAACCGTGATCTCCTGGTTCATAGGTCGACGCTCAACCCCTGAGCCACGCCGGCCGGCCCAGAAATTATTGTTTGAAAGGTTTGTAGGCCACCCTTCCCCACTGCCTCTGAGCCGGTGTGTGTCTGTGTGTGTGTGTGTGTGCGTGTGTGTGTGTGTGTGTGTGTGTGGCTGTGCGTACCTGTCCGTGTCTGTACTGTGACCGGGTTCTCCTGGGGATGGCTTTAGCCTCAGGGTTAGCATTTTTTAAAACCCTTTTGCTGTATCCAGGTGAGACGCACAGATGCCAGCCTTCCTGGCATCGAAAGCCTCGATGTTGCTAACCAGGCCACACCCGGCCCACCTCCTTCCCCCGCGTTTCCGCCTTCGTGGGTTCCTTTTACCTGACGGGGACGGCGTGGAAGGCGGCCGGAGCTGAACGTCCAGCCCGCTACGTAAGGGCCGGCCTTCCGAAGACGGGGGTTTCTGGTCCTTCCACCCGAGGGGGACAGGCCCTCAGGACTCGGCTCGGCCCTGAGCAGGGGCCTGGAGCCGAGCCGGCAAAGCGGTGCCCACCTCCTGTCCCACCCGGGGAGTGTTTCCTTCTGGCTGCTGTGGAGTCTCCACAAAGTGCCCCTGGCTCCTGCTGAAGCCAGGGCGCCCCAGCCAGGTGCAGCCCCGGCCGCGATGGGTTGGGGGGTCTCGGGGGAGGCCGGGCGGGGAGCCCGAGGCCAAGCTGGGTGAGCTGCTGGCACGTCTCAGAGCCCAGCAGGCCCGGGGCTGCCTCCTCCTGAGTCACAGAGGCCCGTGTCCCAGGTGGGTGTTTTGTCCCCCGCCCCTCGCTCTGACCCATTGCGCCCCCTTTTCAGGGCCTGATAGGAACCCAAAGTCTCAGCCGCACGGGCGGGTGGTGCTGGCAGGATCCCATCGGCTCCGCAGATGTGACGGCACGCCTCCACCTGCGCACCTTCACGGGAAGGAGCCTTCCTCCCTGGGCAGACCCGCCCCCGCCCCCCCCCTCCCCCCCCCCCGTCCCTGCCCGTCAGGGAACAGGCGGTTTCCAGCCGTTTGGGTTCTGGGGAGCCAGCACCACGATGGGGTCTCACACAGAGCGTGTGAGCCGCTCGTTCTGTCCAGGGCAGACGGCCACTGCGACCACGCCCACTGCCCCCGGGGGAATCGCCTCCGAGAGTAAAGCTCTCGGAGTCCCGGTGCCACGCTGGGCACACTCGCTTCCCTAACCCCTCGTCCGACCAGGGAATGTCCGTCTGAATAGGAGGCAGGGACATACAGATCTCAGGTCTTGGTGAGCGTGTGTGACGAGGTCAGGAGACAGCTTCCAGGGGACCCACAGACGCAGGAAGGAGAGCGGTGGGTGGACTCACTGGTGTGGTCGATACAACACTTCGCCCAGAACAGCAGTTCTCAACCTGTGGGCCGCGACCCCTTTGGCGGTCGAGCGACCCTTTCACGGGGGTCGCCTAAGACCATCCTGCTTATCAGATATTTACATGACGATTCATCACAGCAGCAGCAGGACAGTTATGAAGTAGCCACAGAAATAATTGTGTGGTTGGGTCACAACAGCATGAGGCGCTGTGTTAACGGGCCGCGGCGTCAGGAAGGTGGGGAACCCCTAAAGCTGCCTGAAGAGAAGTCACAGGCAGCAGACACGCCCGCCCGGTCATCGCCGCTCTGCGATCCTCTGGCTGGGCCTCCAGTGGCCTGAGGCCGCCGGGTCAGAGGCCCGTCCCCTGCGCCAGGAGGGAGCGGGGGCTGCTGAGTCCCAGGCAGCGACCCAGGCGTTTGGGACCGGAAGGCGCTGGTCCAGTGACTCGCCGTTCGCCCCTCCGCCCCCGGCTTCCCCGTCCCGTCCCGATGCCCCTGGGCCCCAGTGACTGCCAGTTTTCTTTCTTCCGTCTTCTTCTTTTTCATCCTTATCCAAGGATACTTCTTTCTTTTTTTTTGAGAGAGAGAAAGAGAAACATGGATGTGAGAGAAACACATCGATGGGCTCCGTCCCGCACCAGCCTGACCGGGTTTGGGGATCGAGCCTGCAACCTTGACCGGAATCGAACCCAGGACCCTTTGGTCCGAGGACGGTGCTCTGACCACTGAGCCACACCGGCCGGGCTGGGTTAGTTTTCCTGGCACATGGAGCTTCCCCCCAGCGCTTCCGACTCGAGGGGGGTCGCGGCCACCTGCACAGACGTGCACCCGGGGCTCCGCGGCCGGCCACCAAGGAGATGACGCACGCCGGCCTGGCCTGGCCTTCCCAGGGTCGGGGCCGAGGCCAGAAAACACAGAAAGGGGGAAAAATTCCAAGAAGGAAAGGGCAGAGGCAGCTACACCCACACTTCCTCTGGCGCCAGGAAGGGGTCCCCGGGGGAGAAGAGCCCATTTGTAAAGCAAACCTTCGGGAGGCGGGCCCCTCCCCACCCTCAGCCCCCACCCTGGGAGGTGTGGCAGGGAGGGCGCCCCGGGCAGGCCTAGTCTGCTCCCTGACCCTCCTCTGCGGCTGCAGGTTCTTTCTCTTTAAAAAATTATTTTTGCATCGATTTCAGAGAGGAAGGGAGAGGAGGGGAGAGAGGCAGAAACGTCAATGATGAGAGAGATTCATGGACTGGCTGCCTCCTGCACGCCCCACATGGGATGGAGCCCGCAACCTGGGCACGGGCCCTGAGCTCCTGGCTCCTAGGTCCGCGCTCAAGCACGGAGCCAGGCCTGGAGGAGGCAGGAGGTGGCCAGGGAGCCGGTGGACCTGGGCGGTGATTTAGCTCCGCTCTCGGAGGGAGGCCTGTCATGGAGAGGGGTGCGGTCCTGGTTTCAGAAGAGCCGGTCCAGGGGAGCCATGGAGCCACGGGAGCCGGCAGCCCTTCTAGGTCTGGAGCGGAGGCTCCCAGCCGGGTTGGGAGGGGCTTGCTGGGGGCTAGAGGCAAACTCGGCAAAGTTTGTTTGTTTCTGCAGCGGTTACCTCTATGCAAATGCGCGGCTTCGAGGGAGAAAGGTTGACCCTGGTGGCGCCTATCTTAATTTGGAATTTCCTGAATTAATGCGGTTTTGGTCCTGGGCTGAGGATTCCCCTGGGGGTAATTTTTCTTTTCTCTGCAAATCACCGGAGGAAAGCGATCCCCGTGCCCCCCTCCCCCCCCCGCCCCCCCCCCCCCCCCCCCGCCTGGGACCGGCCCTCCCTCCGCCCGAGGAGGGGACACCTCTGGGGAGGTCACTGGGCTGCCTCTGTGGACCCTCCGGCCACGGCTGGGGGCTCAGCCGGCCAGGCCCGGACTCGCAGGGCCGAGCTGGGGATCAAACCCATTCAAATGAGCAGCACCATCTGCTTCTCAGCCCCCAGCTGCTGTCCCTGCGTTTGCCAGTGGCCGGGACAGGACGCTGCGGGGCGGGGGTGGGGCCACATCTGCGGCTCGGAGCAGGGCTGGGACGGGGTCCTGCTGGGCGAGCAGAGGCCGAGCCCTTTAAGTAAACTTGCTGAACAATGCGCCCCGAGTCCTCCTCCGAGCTCGAGCCGGGAGGCTGCCTGGCCCTCCCCACTGACTCCTGACCCCGCCCCCCTGACTTTTCCTCGTCTTCGTCCGGAGCGACTTTAAAAAGCCTCGTTTTCGTTTGTTCAGAAAGTTCTGACTCAAGAGGGAGGGCCTGTCCCAGGGGCCTGGGGAGAAGTCAGAGGATTTGGATGTGGACGGACCTGAAGGGGTGCGTCGGGCAGATGGGTCCGCGGAGCGTCATCCTTACGGCTGCTGACGGCCCTGTTGGGGGCGGGGGGGGGGGGCTGATCCCGGTCCCGGCAGCCCAGCCGCTTCCAGGAGCCGCAGGTGACGAGTGAGGGAAGGCGAGTGACCCTGAAACGTGCCTTTGGTTTGGGGTCCGACTGCTGGCTTGGGGCTCCCTCTCCAGAAAGCAGGCCGTGCACCCCACTGGCTGTCACCCAGGTCCTGAGCCTGTGAGCTATGTGAGGCCCCCTCCTCTTTGGGGTTTGGGGCTCAGGGGTATTCCCAGCATGCTGTGGGGCTGTGATCAGTCACCCCAGTCCTGCTGGGATCCTGTTGTGAAGGGAATCCTGGGGGTTACCGTGGCCGCCTCTGCTGGACGGTCAACAGCAGGTGGTTCTCCTACAAGCTGCTGGCCTCGTCCTGGCTACAGGGATCGGGCAGGTGTGGGAGGCGTCGACTCTCACAGGCCCTGGACGCTGGTTCTTGGGCACGTGCCAGAAGGCCCCACGCCGGTGACTGGCGTATCTGACGGGACAGATTTGCTCACTTGAAAGAAAACCCTGCTTTACAGTCAGAGGAATGCAGATTGAGGTTCCTGTGAGGTTGGAAAAAAACAGCCTGCCGATCAGTTATTAATCTGTAACCAAGGAGGGGCCGGCCTGCCTGCCCCCCAGGACACAGGGGCCCCGGCCGAGGTGAGGGGTGCTCCCCAAAGGCCCTCCCCGGCAGCCTGCGGCTTGTCCTTGAGGTGACCTTGGCCGGCAGCAGGCGATCCTGTAGCCTGAGCTGTAAACCAGGACTCGGAGGTTCGGGATGTGCAGGGGCCTGCCAGGCAGACACGGTCCATCGCAGACGCCTGTCGGGGTCCTGGAGCCGGCCTCCCAGTGGGGCCCTGGGACCCCACCTCGGCGTTACCTGGGAACCTGTGGGACTCCGGACCCCGGGCGCACCCCACTCCTCCCGACCCAGAGACCGTGCAAGCCGTGTTTCCACAGGCCGTCCAGGTGGCCTTTACGCAAAATCAGGCCTGATGCCTGCCCTGACCCCTCGGGAACTCTCGGGGGGCAGGGGGGCGTTGAGGGAAGAAGACAGTCTGGCTGCGTGTGTTGTAGGTGGAGAGCCAGGCCAGGCCGTGGAGACGGGCACAGGCGTCGGTCCGAGAGGGCACCGGGGTTTTCGGAGGAAGTGGTGTTTGAGCTGGGCTTTGAAGGCTGAGTAGGAGCTTGCCGGGCCGAGCATCGCACAGGAGATGCCAGTCGAGGGCACGTGCCTGTGTGGACAGGCAGCCCAGGGCGTGAGCCGGCGGGTGGGCAGGGGTCGGGCCTTAATGGGGGGAACGCTCCTTGGTTCTACCTGTCGGGGTGGAGGGGTCTGTCCCCTTTTCTTTCTTCTCCTTTTGGAAAAATATTTTTATTGATTTCAGAGAGGAAGGGAGAGGGAGAGGGAGAGAGAGACATCAATGACAAGAGAGAATCATGGACCGGCTGCCTCCTGCAGGCCCCACACGGGGGATCCAGCCCACAACCTGGGCCTGTGCCCTGACCGGGAATCGAACTCCTGACTTCCTAGGTCGACGGTCAACCACTGAGCCACACTGGTCTGGCTTCTTTTCTTTTCTTTCTTTTTTTTTTTTTAAGTGGAGGTTAGATTTGCTTTTCAGAAGATCACTCGGGTGGTCCCTGCTGGACCCATGGGTTAGGGGCGGGCAGAGGGCATTTGCAGAGAGGGTGGAGGTGTGGAGTGGGCCTTGCCTGGCTGTCTTTTGAGGTGGAATCAATGGGGGAGGGGCTGTGGGGCAGGTGGGATGGGAGGCAGCGGGGAAGAGGGGCTCCGGGCGGACGGGGAGCGTGTTGATTCTAAGCTGACTCCAGCCAGAGGCAGCGGGAGGAGGGGCAGCTCTGTAGGCGTCCAGGTGCCGTTCCCTCGGGCGGGAAGGGCAGGTAGAAATGGGAGCCTGCAAGCAGGGACTTGAGTGGCGCTGGCAGGGAGGAGGGGAGCTGCAGAGGTGGGGGGATCGGAATGTCCAGGAAGGACTGGCCGGTGGAGCTCTGAGCATCCACAGGGGCGCCACCTGGGACAGGTGAGGAGGCTCCCGAGGGCGAAGGGCCTCCGGGAGCCAGTCCTGCTCCCCACGGCGTGCACACTGACCCAGGCAGCCACTGGGGACTCCTGTGTGCGCCCCGACCTGTGTGCGCCCCGACCTGTGTGCGCCCCGACCTGTGTGCGCCCCGACCGGGCTCAAACCTGCAGCCTCGGCAGATGGGGCCAACTCTCCAACCCACTGGCTCCCGGCCGGCTGCCCGGCGCCCTTCTGTCCGTCCTCCTGCCGGCGACGCTCTTGGTGGGGGCGTCCGTGTTCTGTGTGTGCGGAGCGCGGTGTCCCCCTCCCGCACGAAGAGCAGGCGTGTTCTCCGTCGAAGCCGCCGTGCGCCGCCGTGCGCCGCCAGGGTTTTGTTCTCTGCACGTCTGTTCTTGTCACGGCGAAGCTTTGGGTGTCTGAGCGGGAACACCCGCTCCATCTGGGGGGCCCCGAGCCAGGGCGCGCCCAGGCGTCCCTTCTGACAGGATTGTGGGGGCATCAGTGCCTTTATCTCCTTTTTTAAAAAAAATTTTTTTTATTGATTTTAGAGAGGAAGGGAGAGGGAGGGAGAAACATCCCGGATGAGAGAGAATCATGGATCGACTGCCTCCTGGGGGTTGAGCTCGCACCCGGGAATCGAGCCGTGACCTCCTGGCTCATGGTCGACGCTCAGCCACGGAGCCGGCCGGCCGGGCCCCTTCTCTCCTCCGGTGGGTAAGTTTTGATGCCAACTGGATGGAAGCTGTGCCGCGGCTCCGTGTGTGGAATGCGATGCCCGGAGGTGCCCGCCGGCCCGACTGCCTTCTCCCCTCGCAGTTTAAATCTGTCGTCCGCGCCCCACGGAGCCTTGGACCGGGCGGGTCGCGGGCGTCCCATCTGTCCTCTGTTTGCACTCGGGCGCCATTCAAACACCACACGGCAGAAGCTCGTAGGCAAACATCGTAAAGGGACCGCGAGCTCTGCTGGCGCTGGTGTGGCCGCCGAGAGTCACCGGAGTCGCTCCCTGCTCAGCCCTCGTCCGAGGTGACGTCGCGGGGCACCTGGCGGGACGGTGGGATGGAACCCCGAAAACCCAGGTTCTCTGGGCCCCACGAGAGCCCCTCACGCAGCCAGAGTCTGTCTCCCGAGCGGTCGATGCGTACAGCTTACAGCTGGGGACATCAGTGTGATGTCACACCGGACTGAGGTCATGACCTCTCCCACCCTGAGCCGCCTCAGGCTCCTTCTCCTCCCAGTCGGAGCCGTTCAGCCCCCCATCAGCCCCCCAGGAACAAAGGCCTGAGGAGATTTTAGGGGGGAGGGGGCGGGGCCCCAGCTCAGGGCAGGCGCTCGCTGCACCAGGTCATCGCAGGTGACTCCCCTCATTTTCTGACCGGCTGCCGGGGGGCCCCGCCTCATCCTGCTATTTTATCTTATTTATGTATTTAATAGGTTTTTATTGATTTTAGAGAGGGTGGGAGAGGGAGCGAGAGATGGGAACGTCAATGGAGAGAGGACACAGCAGGGACTTGGTGTTAGGGCAGCCTCGTAGGGGGCGGGTGGGGGGCGGGTGGGGGGCGGGTGGGGGGCCTTAGCAGGGAGGCAGGACCAGGGGAGGAGCCGCAGGGGAGCACAGGCAGAGGCCGAGCGGCTGGAGCCGGCGTGCAGAGGTGGGCGGGGAGGGGCCAGCTTCCCGCGTGGCGTGTCGGGCAGGCTGGCGGCGGCCGGGGTCAGGGTCCGGCTTCGGGTCGGGGTCCGGTGAGGCTCCAGGGAGACCGCCTCTCGCCGTCCGGGGCGTTTTGCTTTGTGCTTCTGGCCTTCGGGGCTCTAGGCTTTTATCGTGTTGAGAGAAACGGCCCGGCTGCCCGCCCAGCACAGACTCCCTCCTTCGGTCCAGCCAGGTCCCAGGAGCCTGGGAGCTCGTGGGAACCCAGGCGGCAGCTTCACGACGGACCCGTCAGCGTCTGGGGCAGCGGTGGGCAAACTTTGACTCGAGGGCCACAGTGGGTTCTTAAACTGGCCCGGAGGCCGGAACCAAAGCATGGATGGAGTGTGTGTGTGAACTAATATAAATTCAAAGTAAACATCATTCCATAAAAGGGTACGGTCTTTTTTTTTTTTAGTTTTATTCATTTCAAACGGGAGGATCCGGCCCGAGGGCCGTAGTTTGCCCACGGCTGGTCTGGGGCCTGAGGGTGTTCAGAAGCTGGGCTCCGAGACAACAAAGTCTAGCACAGCGAATAGGGGTGTGTGCGTGTGTATGTGTGTGCGTGTGTATGTGTGTGTGTGTGACTGCGCGTGTGCGCGCGTGTGTGCGTGTGGACACGGCCATCAGTTGTGTTGAATGGAAGTGTTGGTTAAACACACGTTCTCACATAGGAAGTGCCATGTGAGTGCAATCTCCGGGTTACAGTGCATGCAGGCTGTGGGTGGCATGTCCTTGTCCAACGTCCTTGTCCAATGTCCGTCCGCGCTGGGTCTTGGGTTCTGGCCGGGCCTGTGGTGATGGTCACTGTGGGGCAGCTTCTGTAGGTCTCCCTCGGGTTCCTGCTTCGGACCCTCAGCTCTGCCTGAGGGCCCTGTGCTGGCTCCTGGGGTGCTGGCTCCTGGGGTGCTAGCTTCTGGGGTCCTGGCTCCTGGGGGTGCTGGCTCCTAGGGTGCTGACTCCTAGGGTGCTGGCTCCTAGGGTGCTGGATCCTGGGGGTGCTGGCTCCTAGGGTGCTGGCTCCTGGGGGTGCTGGCTCCTGGGGTGCTGGCTCCTGGGGGTCCTGGCTCCTAGGGGTGCCGGCTCCTGGGGTGCTAGCTCCTGGGGTCCTGGCTCCTGGGGGTGCTGGCTCCTGGGGGTCCTGGCTCCTGGGGGTGCTGGCTCCTAGGGGTGCTGGCTCCTGGGGTGCTGGCTCCTGGGGGTGCTGGCTCCTGGGGTCCTGGCTTATGGGGGTGCTGGCTCCTGGGGTCCTGGCTTCTGAGGGTGCTGGCTCCTAGGGGTGCTGGCTCCTGGGGTGGCAGGGAGAGGCCAGCCTGCTGGGGCCCTTTGCCAATGAGACCTGCTCTCCCGGGAATACGGGGCCTCCACTGACCGTGTTGGACGTTCTCTCCTCTTCCTCCTCCTCCTCTTCCTCCCTCCGCCTCCTCTCCACTGTCTCCGCCTCCTCTCCCGCCCTCTGCAGAGCCGCCAACCAAATACCAAATCTCCCAGCCCGACGTGTATGTGGCCGCGCCCGGGGAGTCGCTAGAGTTGCGCTGCCGGCTGAGAGATGCCGCTCGGATCAGTTGGACTAAGGATGGGGTGCACTTGGGGCCCAACAATAGGACAGTGCTGATTGGGGAGTACTTGCAGATAAAGGGCGCCACACCCAGAGACTCTGGCCTCTATGCGTGTACGGCTGCTAGGACAGTGGACAGTGAGACTGGCTACTTCATGGTGAATGTCACAGGTGAGTGGGCCTCGGGCCCCTGCTGTCTCTTCTCCGTAGCGTTTTCTGCGTAAAATTTAAAAGTTTATTTATTTCTATCGATTTCAGAGAGAGAGGGAGAGGGAGAGAGAGAAACATCCATGATGAGAGAGCATCATGGATCGGCTGCCTCCTGCACGGCCCACACTGGGGAT
The DNA here is from genome assembly GCF_964212035.1 of Myotis nattereri. Lineage (NCBI taxonomy): Eukaryota > Metazoa > Chordata > Mammalia > Chiroptera > Vespertilionidae > Myotis > Myotis nattereri. The sequence continues at coordinate 61,353,689 of NC_138088.1, forward strand.
GGAGCCGCAACCCAGGCCTGTGCCCCGACCGGGCATCGCACCCTGACCTCCTGGTTCCCAGGTCGACGCTCACCCCTGAGCCACACGGCCCACGGGCTCTGGGTAACGTTTTATGGGCCAGTCGCGCCGCGGTGGGACCTGCCGTGGATCGGGCACAGAGCTTCCGTGCGGCTCGTCGCCTGCTTTGGAAATTCTTTCTGGGGACCAGGGAGGCTGGTCATTAGAAACGACGGATGCTCATCCTGTCCGGTGCTGCTCAGTGGTTAGAGCGTGGGCCCGTGGACTGAAGCGTCCCGGGTTTGATCCCGTGCCCTGGTCCGGGCGCGTGCGGGAGGCAGCCCATCGGTGTGTCTCCCTCCCTCCTTCCACTCATTAAAAATCAAAGGAAAAATATCCTCAGGTGAGGATTCACAGCAACAGGACTGGATTCTCTCGTGCCAAGTGACGCTTTTCTTGGGAGACAGCACGCTTTTACAGAAGGAAGCCCCTGCCCCCCCATCCCCCCATCCCCCCACCCCCCAACCCCCCACCCCCCAGCCCCCCAACGGCATCCTTGGCATTTTGAACACAGGATTGAAATTTGGATGCTGATGTTTTGGGGTTCATTTTCTCAAACTTTGAGTGTCTCTCCTGCAGTGAGTAGGGGGGGGGGTGAGAGGGGGGATGGGCTGCGAGGCCTGCTCCATGGCCGATTTAAAGTTCTGTTTTCAGCCCCAGCCGGTTCGGCTCAGTGAGTAGCGCGTTGGCCTGCGGACTGAAGGGTCCCGGGTTCGATTCCCGGTCAGGGCACAGGCCTGGGTTGCGGCTCGATCCCCAGTGTGGGGCGTGCAGGAGGCAGCCGATCCATGATTCTCTCTCATCATTGATGTTTCTCTCTCTCTCTCTTCCTTTCCCTTCCTCTCTGACATCAATGAAAATATATTTAAAAAATAAAAAAAACCAAGTTCTGTTTTCAGAACGTCAGGGAACGGGCGAAGGCCCCAGGGAGGCTGCGTGTCTAGGGACGAACCCCTTCCTGGGGGGCCCGGAGCGCTGCCGGGCTTTGCTGGGAAGCGTCTGTGGGTTGAGGGAGTCGGTGAATTTGCTGGGGACGCGAATACCATTTGGAGCGTCAAGATCCAGCTGCCCAGGCCCAGTTTCCACGCGTGTCACTGGTGCGAGAGCAGGAGGTCCGGGGGGCCGGGGGGCACGACCGGCCCCGGGAGAGAGCAGCAGGGCCGTGGAGACGCCTCGCCCTCACGCGTCCCGGGTCGCGGCGCCACGGCCCCCAGTGGGCGGCGTCCCTGCCCCTCGGGCCGCGTCGCGGGGACGGCGCCTCGGCTCGGCACCGACACCACCTGGGTTGTTCTCTCGCGTGCAGATGCCATCTCCTCCGGGGACGACGAGGACGACGCGGACGGCTCCGAGGACGTGGCCAGCGAGAACAGCCACAAGAGTAAGTAACGCGGCCCCGCGAGGAGCGCCGGCCCGCCGCCTTCTGCCGCTGCTTCGCGCCGCCGCCCCCCTCTCCGCTGTGTCTGCTCTCCTGGCTCTCGAACCTGCGAATAAACCAGTCTCACTGCCCACCTCCTCACTGTCTGTCTTTCTTTCCGGCCCGTGGGCCGCTCTCCCGGAAGCTCGGTGACTTCTCTCGGTTTCCTCTGTCCCTTTGGCGTCGCGCACTCGCCCGCGGCCTGGGTTTCTCTGTCACGGCGGCTGGTGCTTGGCTGGCCCCACGGCCTCCACGGTGGGGCCTCGCCTTCTCCGCTCCCCTGGGGGCCATGGGCCACGTGTGGGGGCCGTACAGGGGAGGGGGTGTGGGGGCCGTACAGGGGAGGGGGTGGTTTGGGGGCCGTACAGGGGAGGGGGTGGTGTGGGGGCCGTACAGGGGAGGGGGTGTGGGGGCCGTACAGGGGAGGGGAGGTGGTGTGGGGGCCGTACGGGGGAGGGGTGGTGTGGGGGCTGTACGGGGGAGGGGGTGGTGTGGGTAGAGGCCAAAGGTGCTGCCCACAGGGGAGGGGGTGGTGTGGGGACCGTACAGGGGAGGGGGTGGTGTGGGGGCCGTACAGGGGAGGGGGTGGTTTGGGGGCCGTACAGGGGAGGGGGTGGTGTGGGGGCCGTACAGGGGAGGGGAGGTGGTGTGGGGGCCGTACGGGGGAGGGGTGGTGTGGGTAGAGGCCAAAGGTGCTGCCCACAGGGGAGGGGGTGGTGTGGGGGCCGCACAGGGGAGGGGGTGGTGTGGGTAGAGGCCAGAGGCGCTGCTCAGCCATCCTGCAAGGTTGAGGGTGGCCCCATCACAGAGGGTGGTCTGGGCCCGGCCAGGGCGGCTCAGGGGCTGAGCATCGACCCAGGAACCAGGAGGCCCCAGTTCGATCCCGGTCGGGCACAGGCCCGGGTTGTGGGCTCATCATCCCCAGTGGGGGGCGTGCAGGAGGCAGCCCACCCATGATTCTCTCTCATCATGGATGTTTCTCTCTCTCTCCCTCACCCTTCCTCTCTGAGATCAATAAAAAAGAAAAGGAAAAGAAAAGGAATGACCTGGGTGGTGCTGAGGCATCTTAATGGCTTTTTTATTTTATTTTAATATATTTTATTGATTTTTTACAGAGAGGAAGGGAGAGGGATAGAGAGTTAGAAACATCGATGAGAGAAACATCGATCAGCTGCCTCCTGCACACTCCCTACTGGGGATGTGCCCGCAACCAAAGTACATGCCCTCGACCCGAATCGAACCCAGGGCCCTTCAGTCCGCAGGCCGATGCTCTATCCACTGAGCCAAACCAGCCAGGGCCTTAATGGCTTTTAAACGCCCTGCGTGCTGTGCAGAGGGAGGACAGTGCGCCTTAGGTCGCCGGGAGAAAAGGCCCGTGAGAGCCGCTTGCTGTGGAAGGCAGGGACTCCCAAGCATCGGCCGCGGAGGCCTGGGCGGGTGAGCGAGAGCGTGGCCGCCGGAGCGGACAGCCTGGTTCAGGCCCTCGGCCACCTCTTCGGAGTCGGGCGCCCGGCAGGTCCTCCGATTCGGTGCCTCAGTGTCTTCAGCTGTCACATGGGAACGATAACGACACCCGACGGACTTTCCTCGAGGATTCAATGAGTTCGTATTTGTACAATGCTCAGAGAAGCTCCTGGGAGTGTTCAGTAAAGAAGATAAAATCTAGAGTTAGCTGCGTTCCCCAATAGCACAGCCGGGAGGTTCCCAGGGTGACTGTTTGTCCGTCTCCGGCCTTTGTCGTGTGGATTTATATCCCGCGTTTCCTCCAAAGGGTGTTAGTCGTCGAATAAACCTGAGCAAGGCCTTAGAGACAATCGCGACTCAGACGGGCCAGGGCTCTTCAGGGGAAGAGGAGACATGCTCTGTCGGGTGCAGGGCCCTGGGTTTCTCCCCGTCTCCCGGCCGCGTGGGCAGAAAGGGGGTGCTTTGGTTTTGACAGACGTTCCTTCCTGGCTCGAGCAGGTTTGGGCGTGGCTCTCGCATCAGCGTCACCGAGAACTTGTGGGAATGAGCATTCCTGGGCCCGCCCAGACCCGCTGGAGAGAAACTCGGGGCGGGGGGGACTCGGGTGCCCTCACGAGTGAGAACCTCTGGCTCCAGGGTTCCCAGGCACAGGTCTCCCAGATGGGCTCCCGGTGAGGGGTGCTGCTCACAGGACAGCGGTGATGGTGCGTGAGCGCTCTCCTCTGACCCGCACCCGCTGCTAATGAGGTCGTTGTAGTTAATAGCAAAGCCTGGGCTCGGAGAACATCTCCGCTTCCCATGAGCCCTCTGGCTCCGGCAGGGGAGGCAGCGAAAGACGCGGTGGCCTCGGCGATGAGGTCTGTCCTGTCGGGGCTGCCGGCTCCGTCAGCGCCCTCCCCCCACCCCACAACCCGATGGGGCGGAGAGAAGAGTTTTTCCCGCTTTATTGAGTGGAAATGCGTTGATCAGGGAGCAAAAGGCGAGGCTGGATTCAGCTGTGGGCCTGCTGCCTGTCCGATCACAGCTCCTCAGCCAGTGCCCAGGGGTGGTGGGGGCGGGGTGAGCAGGCCGGCTCTGAAGCAGTGCCCGCATGGGGGTGTCATGGCTACTGGTTGGGGGACACCTGCTTCTGCCAGCCCGGTTCTGGTGGCGTTGCCCTGGCGATCCGTACCAGGCCTACCCGTACGATCAGTGTGCTAATCCGAGACTTGGGAAGTAATAACATGTAGCAGCAAGGTGGAGCTTACGTAACAAGCAGGCTGGGTGAGCGGATCCCTGTCTGAGTCACAGGGCTACCGGCCAGACCTCTGGGTTTTCTCCTTCTCTCTTTTTAAATCCTCAACTGAGGATATTTCCATTGATTTTTAGGGAGAGTGAAGAGCAAGGGAAACAGTGAGAGAGACATCGATGTGAGAGAAACATCAATGGGTTGCCTCCCACTGGCACCCTGACCAGGGCCCGGGCTGGGGAGGAGCCTGCAACCGAGGTTCGTGCCCTTGACTGGAATCAAACCTGAGATCCTTTGGTCTGCAAGCCGACGCTCTAACCACTGAGCCACACCCGTCAGGGCAGACCTCCGGGTTTTGATCCTGAACGCCAGCTCCACTGTCCAGTCCCCGCCCAGTGCCCAGTGCCCAGTACTCAGTGCTGTGCTCAGTGCCCAGTGCCGGGTAGAATAGATGGGCTGTGAGTGGCATGCTCCTTCTCGTGAGTGCCAGCCCTCGTTGAATGAATCGCCTCACCTTCGCCTTGCCACCGGGGTTCTTTGTAATTAGCTCTCGAATGACACCAACTCTGCCCTGAACCAGGGGCTCTGCGGTGATTAGGGGCTGGTGTCAGCTGCACCGGGAGATAGCGCTGCCGGGAGCCACCGCTGACGGTGCCCTGAAACCCGAGAGGTGATTTACGCGATAGCGGCTCCTCCCGGCCCCGCGGCCTCTGCCATCTGTGGGTGTGATTAGGCCGCTCTGATTCCAGGTGAGCCGGGCGGGAGAGGACGCCGCTGCGGCCTGTGTGGGCGGAGGAATGCCACGGCCAGGGCAGCGGGCAAGGTGGGGAGGGGATGTGCCATTAAAACAACGCCGGCCACTCGGATGCCCACGGCCTGACCGGATTCATAGGGGAAATTGTAGAAGCACCGAGTTCTTCGCCTTTCAGCCCCGGGAGCCACCGCGCGTCCAGTTTGATTCCTCGGGCCCCTCCGGAGCGTCCGGAAATGCCAGGCGGGTGCGTCTGAGAGTCCCTCTCCCGGGAAGTTCGCAAACGGGTCCCCGACCCTGTGCTGACGGGGACGGGCTGGGCTTCCCCGAGTTCTTTCTCTCTGGGCGGGTGGCTCTCAGGTCTGTGTCTACGGCCTGAAAATCCGGGGTGTCCCCCAAGGTGTATCCACAGGGTGAATAATTATCCATTCCGGCAGGTTAAACTGAAAGGAAAGAAACGTCAGCCGAGCTATTAAAAAATGTCCATGTCTGTGTTTTTGGGGGACACCCTATGTACTCAGGTTATTTTTCCCTCTGCCGTTGGCTGGATTGCTGTTGCATTAGTTTTGATGGTTAACTATGAAAAGAAGCAGGCTTATCTGCGCGGTCGGTTCTTCTCAGACCCTAGAAAGCCTGGCACAGGGCAGAACGAACCGTCAAAAACACGGGGAGGCAGGTTCCGTTGGGGCCCCGACACGGGGGTGTGCCCCGTCCAGGCCGGGTTTGACCTCTGCCGGCCTGACGGGCATCATTCAGGCCGGTCCTCACTGCTCCCTCCTCAAACGGAACCGGGTCAGAAGCGGGCTCCCGGGCCGGTGCCCTGGCTTCCCCTAAGCCCCCTGAGCCGCCAGGTTTCTCGGATCGGGCTCGGGTCTTACTTCGGGTCTGTTACCGCGTGCCTCAGACCCGCCTCGCCCCGCAGGCCGCTCCGGAGGGCGCGGAGGGAGTGTTCTGTGGGGTTCCCGGCTCCAGCTGCTTCTCTCAGGGATCTCATCCGACACAGGCGTCTCGGTGAGGAGAGGAGCAGGGCCACGGCATTCCTGCCGCACGTGGGCTCTGGGCGGGACCCTTTCTCAGAGACGCAGAGCCACCAGCATCTTCTCAGCTGCAGCGAGCCATGTGCCACCCGGTCCTTCCTCGGGGCGTCCCGGGCACTGACCATAGACCCGCGTGAACCCGCGGCCTCTGTCGCCGTGGAGACCCAGGCTGCGGAGCCCCTGCCCTGGCCGAGGGGATCGGCCTGACTCCCCCACCCTCTTGGCCAGGTTCCTCCGTCTCAGGTGGGAAGGGCACTCTCGGGTCGGACTACAGCAGCTGACTCGCCGGGGACCTCACGTCTCACCCGCGCTGGCGTTTCCCTGCGCCGAACAGCCCTGTGATGTCATCACCGGCTGGGCTGCCAGGAAGTGCCGCTGCTCACACGCCCATCTGCCTAACCTTGGGGCAGAAAGGGCCGTTTCAGATGCTGGTTTTCAGAATGCGTCCCGGCTTCGGGCTTCGGAAGGTTCCGTGTACGTCAGTGTGGGAAGGCATGACGTGGCCTTGTTCTGGGTCTGGACGGGTCCCCTGGCAGCAGATGAGGACACATGAGTGTCCGTCTTCGGGGAGCGAGTGTCCCCGCCTCCACCGTGTGGTCAGCGGTTGTTTCTGAGGAGCTCGAGGCTCTGTTCTCGGGAAGATCACGATGGACACGGGGTCAGGTGGGGAGCGAGGCCGCTGCAGCGAGATCCCTGCGGCGACGCGGCTCCTTCTGCCACGTGAGGAGAGGCAAGGGGGTGTCTGTTTTGGTTCCATGCCTGTTGGGACCTGTGGCCGATGCCCGTGCCTGTGCCAGGGAGCAAGGCCGTGTGTTTTGGACGTAACTCGGGGAAAGGAAGGTTCTTGGCCCGAGATCTCGAACTCCTGTCGGTGATGGATCTGCTGACAACAGTGTAGACCAGGGGTGGGCAAACTTTTTGACTCGAGGGCCACAATGGGTTCTTAAACTGGACCGGAGGCCGGAACAAAAGCATGGATGGAGTGTTTGTGTGAACTAATATAAATTCAAAGTAAACATCATTACATAAAAGGGTACGGTCTTTTTTTCAATAGTTTTATTCATTTCAAACGGGCCGGATCCGGCTCGCGGGCTGTAGTTTGCCCACGGCTGGTGTAGAGACACCTTTGCTCTGATGGGGACCTGCATGTGGTGGCGATGATTCCTCGGTAAATGGTTCTTAGTTACGTTTACGTTTCTAAGAATTGAAAACAACAAAACACAGCCGCATTCCACAGGCTTCCTTAGACTCTGAAATTCTTCTGTGAAACGAAACGCTCCCCGCCCTTCTCCCACCACCAGCCGTCCTGCTGCCGCCCGAGGCTCCGCTGACCGGCTCTTCCTCCGCCGGCTCCGCTGGGCACAGCCTCGCCAGCAATCGCAGGGTTTTCTTTTCTTTTCTTTTTTAAAATATATTTTTATTGACGTCAGAGAGGAAGAGAGAGGGAGGGAGAGAGAAACGTCAATGATGAGAGAGAATCATGGACCCGCTGCCTCCTGCACGCCCCCCACTGGGGATCGAGCCTGAAACCCGGGCCTGTGCCCCGACCGGGAATCGATGGCTGACCTCCTGGGTCCTAGGTCGACGGTCAGCCCCTGAGCCAGCCAGTTAGGTGCAGGATCCTGGGAGCTCCCACGGGGCAGCTGGTCGACCTCCCAGTGGCCTCTGGCATTTACTGGGGGTAACTGGCCCGATTCGTTTTAATGTTTTTCTCATTGAATGTCTCACTGTCAGCAAGTTCCTTGTTTGAATGAGATTCCTCAACTAAAGCACCCGCCCCCCCCCCCCCCCCAATCACACCTCACTCCATCCCGTGTTTTGTTGGAGTATTTCTCTTAGTTCATGGAAAACTGAAAACAGATGATGGTGGGGCGGGGCCTCGGGGACAGCCCTCCACGCAGGCGCAAAGCCCTCAGAGGTCGCGATTAGTGATAGGTTTAAAGGCCCTGATTATAGACTTAGGCACAGGCCTCCGTGGAGCTTTAGGGAGTTTGGGAGACTTAATCTAGGGGCTGAAACGGGCCGTGTTTTTTTATTTTTGCATCAATAAAAATGCAGTTGGCAGTCACCAGTGCCCACAGCGCACGTAAATCTTGAACTTCTGACTCAGTTACCATGGGAGAGTTCAGAGGGCGGCCGGGGGGTGGGGAGGGTGGCGCCCTTTGCTGGGGTGCAGGTGTGGAGGAAGCCTGCGCGGAGGGGACCGGAGGGGAGCTCCTGTGGGGGTGGCGAGGAGCCTCTGGGCCGTGGAGTCAGGCTCTGCACTGTTACTGCGTGGAGTGACTGTCGGGCAGGAGCCACGCTGGGCAGGCGGCTGCACCTCTGCGGCCTCGCGGCTCCTTTAAGCTCCTTGTTAGTGTTTCGTGCCCGAGGGCCTCGCTCTGCAGCCACAGATTCCACCGGGGATCGGAGGTCGGAGGTCGGAGGTCGAGAGGTCGGAGCCGAGGGGCCGTGCCTGTCGTCCGGGCCAACCCGACGCAGTAGAACCCTCCGGTGTGCCGTCGGGGTTCGTCTCACAGCCCCTCCTCTTGGCTCTCCCCCAGCCCCACCGTCCGCAGGCTCCGCCAGGGGGTGTGCGGCGCGGACGCCTGCATTTCCCTCGGGCAGCGCGACGCAGACACCTGTCCCGAGCGCCTGCCTGGGCACCTCCGGTTCGCAGGCCATGAGCTGCCGTCTCAGATGAAAGTCATGAGCGTGTCCCCAGCCTCGGAGAGAGGAGGCTCCCTGGTCGAGGGGCGGGCCGGCAGCCTGTCCGTTTCTCACCTGCTGCCCTGTGTTTGGGGAGCCCTGGCTCCTCCCTGCGCCCAGGCCGCTGACATGGTGAGGCCGGCAGAGTTAGCGGAGGACGCGGGCCTTCTCCTACACGCAATCGCGTCTCTCCCTCCAGGTTCTGCGGGCTTCCCCAAAGCCAGCTTGTCCCCGAAGAGCCGTTGTCAAATAAGAAAATAATTCCTCCCTTCGGCATCTGGCTCATTAAAACCTCCTTGAGGCCTGGCCAGTGCGGCTCAGTGGTTGCACGTGAACCAGGAGGTCTGGGTTCGGTTCCCAGTCAGCGGGCTCCATCCCCAGTGGGGGGCGTGCAGGAGGCAGCCGATGCATGATTCTCTCCCGTCATTGATGCTTCGATCTCTCTCCCCCTTCCTCTCTGACATCAATAAAAAAAAAATTTAAAAAAATCCCTGCGCTGCCGTCTTCAAGGGAGGCCTCATGACCCACCGGAGGGGGCGGGCGTCCCGGGCACAGGGAGCCTCGGAAACGGCTCGACAGCCCTTTCTGTTGAGTCACGGCTTACCGGGTCCGGCGGAGAGAGAATGTGAGTCCAGGGTTCGAGCCTGTGGTGGCGTGTTGAGGAGGTGCCGCCACCGTGGGTCTGCGCCTTTCGCGGGGAGGCGCCCAGCTGGCTGCACGGCGGCCGTGTGTCTGGTCTGCACGGGCCCGCTCTCAGGGGCAGCCGTGGCGATGGAGGGGCCCCCCGGGGAGTGGCCACCTGCCAGGACGCCCCCGGGCTCTTTCCCCTGGTCCCTCAGTCGCTCCTCAGGTGCCACCACGAAGGTCCTGCCGCCAGGCTGCCCGCCAGGCCCCTGGGTGATGCCCGTGTGGGCGCAGCCCCCGGCCGCTCAGCCCAGCAAGGGAGGCACAGGGCCCCCTCCCAGCGCCTCTGTGAGAGTCCACCGGGCGGCATTTTCGGGAGCATCACAGTCCTGCCCGGGGCGGGGCAGCCCTGCCTGCTGGTTCCTTCATGTGGGAGGAGAGGACGCGGCTTTGTGGTCACTCACAGAGCCACACGGAGCGGCCCCGAGGGTGTGGCCCCGAGGGTGTGGCCCCCGAGGGTGTGGCCCCCGAGGGTGTGGCCCCCGAGGGTGTGGCCCCCGAGGGCTGCCTTCCTCAGGTCAGGTTGTAATCGCTTTCTTGTGCTCCTCACGGTCGGTGGCCGAGCCGTTGTCGGTGGCGCGAGGGTTGGCGGGGGGGACGCCGTGACTCTGGGCAGAGAATACGTCCCTCTTTTGGCAAATTTACAAACCCCCCGCCTCCTCGAGTTTAAAACCGCCCCCCGAGGACTTGGAGGGGACAGCTTTACAGATCACGGTCCCCGCCGCTGCCTGCTGAGCGGCCAGCTCGACGTGGCGGGAGAATTGTGTCTCTCACGTCCGTGTTTCTCTGTCCCGCCCTCTCCCTTCCGCTCTCGCTAAAAGCCAACGGGAAGCATCCTGGGTGAGGCTTCACCGAAAAAATAAGAAACCAGGAAACCCACGCCCGTCCTCTCCGGCGACCTCAGCTGGTCTCTCCTAACGTGGCTCTCGCCCCCGCTTCGCCAACCTCCGCCCGCGCGCGCACACGGCAATGGCCGCGCCCTCGGGGGCGGGCGGAGGGGAGAGGCTGCCGCCCACACTGCCCGTGTGTCCCCACAGGAGCGCCCTACTGGACCAGCACCGAGAAAATGGAGAAGCGCTTGCACGCCGTGCCCGCCGCCAACACCGTCAAGTTCCGCTGCCCGGCCGGCGGGAACCCCACGCCCACCATGCGGTGGCTGAAGAACGGGAAGGAGTTCAGGCAGGAGCACCGCATCGGAGGGTATAAGGTACGACGCGCTCTCCACATCGGGGGTCTCGCGCTGTTTTTAATTATTCGTTTTGTGGGGCGCCGGGAGCTCACGGGAACGGGCGGGAACGGGAAGAAGCTGGCGCCATCGTCACGGGTCGTTTCCGTGTTTGCTGCCGTGAGCCCGGCCGCGCCTGCGACTCCGAAGGGCAGCCCGTCCGCGCCTGCGACTCCGAAGGGCAGCCCCATTCGCGCCTGTGACTCCGAAGGGCAGCCCGTCCGCGCCTGCGACTCCGAAGGGCAGCCCGTTTGCGCCTGCGACTCCGAAGGGCAGCCCCGTTCGCGCTGTGCGTCACGGGAAGCGAGTGTAGCAGCGGAAGGGCCGAAAGTTGAGAGTCTGTTTCCTACACGCTTTATGGTCTATAAACCCAGACTGCGGCCGATGGGCTGGGCGCGAGCAGGGTTGCATGAGCCTGGACGGGGCCTGGCGCATGGACTGTCACGAAATGCGGCGACCTGCTGTCCTCCGTCCTCGAGGACTCGGCCGCCCACCCCTGGCCTGTGTGCAGTGAGTCTCACCCTCGCGCCCCGGGGTGCAATGGCCAGCCATCCCTGGAAGGTGCCTGTAGAGGCCGCCAGGCCCCCGCCCGTCCGTTCAGCGAATGGTGCCAGGGCGCCGTCCTGGGCGCCGGGTGAAGCTCAGGCCCAGCTCGCGGGGACTCCTGGTCAGAGGCGCGCGGCCCTGGGCCCTGCAGGAGGTGTGATGTCGGCTCCTGGGGAGACTCGGGGTAGGGAGACGAGGATCCCAGCTGAGCCTGGAGGAAGGGTGGCTCAGAGGGAGCGATGCAGAATCTCCAAGTAATTCCGTATGGAGAGGGAGGACTTTCAAGTGTATGGTGCCCGGCTGGCCTGGCTCAGGGGCTGAGTGCCGACCTAGGAACCAGGAAGTCACGGTTCGATTCCTGGCCAGGCACAGGCAGGGGTTGTGCCCTGTGGGACAGGGCGTGCTGGCTGGCAGGGCCCAGGGGGCGTTTCGTGCCGGGCTGGGCCTTCTCCGGGGCAGAGGCTGTGGCCGGTGGGGTGAGCGGCCTGGGGGTCACCCCGTCGAAGGCAGAGGCAGTCGGCCTGGGTGCAGTTGGGGCTTCGCCACAGAGGAGTTGGACGTTCCGCGTCGGGGAGCGGAAACAAACCTCACGGGGCACCGGAGGCTGCTGGGACTGGCCAGGGGGAGACGGAGACCTCCATCCCCTGGGGAACGTGGTCCCCGAGAGCATGAGCCCCCCTCGCGGTTAGGCCCGCCCCAGGCCTGTGCCCGTCCGGGAGGGAGGCCGTGGCCGCCCGAGATCCATGCAAGTGTCTGTTTCTCTAAGAGCGAGCAGGTCGATGGTCGTCGTGAACATGGGTCCCTCCAGCCGGAAACCGGCCTCGAGCGTCACCGCGACGGAGGCTCCTTCACAGGCTGAGCGTTCGTGGACGCGGAACAGTTATGACACTTCAAGCGGCCGAGCCAGCGGCGCCCGAGGTCATTAACACACGGCTCCGTCCCCAGCTCACTCCTGGGTGACGCTCAGGCACCGAGGGCAAGGGCGTCCCCAGAGCCATCGCTCACGCCACGCGCCGGCCGCACGAGAACGAGAGAGGCCGCCTGACGCCGCCTCCGGGAAAAGGCAGCATAAAACACCATTTTCTTTTTTTAAAGGTTTTCTAATCGGCTTTTCTAGAGAGAGAGGAAGGCAGAGGGGCAGAGAGAAACATCTACGTGAGAAACGTCCATCGCTGCCCCCACACACCCTCCTCCAGGGCCCGAGCCACACCTGGGCCTGCGCCCTGACGGCATCGGCCGCTGAGCCACACCCACTGGGCAGGTCTTGAGATTCTCAGAGTTAAATTCAAAAGGCAGGTGGTGCCCGGCTGGCACTCTGCCCCCGGTTCCTCTCCGAGCATCTGCAGGGCACGGCCGTCCGCGCTCACGCCCGCGTCCCGGGCGATCGGGGCTGGGAGCGGAGCGGAGGGGAGCTCTCGCGCCCCGAGGACCCGGCTCGCCCAGCCCTGCTCCGTGGGCACCTCCTGCAAAGCAAACGTCTTGGTGTTTAAGGTTAAACGGGTGTTGGCTCCCATCTGCAGCCGTAAATGCCCAGCCCTTGACACGTGTCACCCCGTTCACGCACCCGCGTCCCGGAGGGGTGGCCTGGGGCCCCCGGGGGCGTGGCCGGGCCGCGGGCGTTCGTGCGTCCTGGCAGCACTTGGTCTGTGTTGAGCAGCGGTTTGTGGGGTGCCGTGGTGATGGCCGAGGTTGAGGGGGGCTGTCCCCTGTGCATCGGCCGGTGGTGGAGGGGAGTCGGCGTGTTTGTTGGCACAGCCGCCTGGCGCACAGCCTGCGTGTCTCCCGGCTCCTGCGTGTTTGCCTCTGCTTATCTATCACACACCTGGCTCTTGGGAAATGTCTGGGCTTTTTGTGCCACGGGGAAGCCAAACTTTGACCTTTCACCTTTGTGTTTTGGTGTCATCATCCTAAACGAAACCCGCATTCCCACTTGTCCCCTGGAGGTAGCTGGGGGAGGGGGTGATGGGCGCCCGGGAGGATCGAGGCGATGAGGATTCCGAGAAACCTGTCTGAGCCGCCTCTTGTCTCCGTGGCGACGGGTGTGGGGTGCTTGCGGAATCCGGTTTCTGTCTCGCAGGACGAGGGTTCGGGCTCCAGTGGCTTTGTTCGGCCTCGAAGTGTCAGCCCTGAGAGCCTGGAACTAGCCAGGTCTTCAGCCCCATCCGCTCCGTCTGCTCCTGCAGATGAACCGCAGGGCACGATTCCACGGAGATTGGGCCACGGGCAGGGCGGGGAGAGGCGCACGTGTTGGCTGCTGCAGGGTCCCTCGTCCCTGTGGCTCGAGTTTCTGCCAGGCGACAGGTCTGCAGGACAGTCATGTAGGCGAGGGAGGCGGGGGTGGGGGAGGGGGGGCGAGGGGGGGGCACGGGAGGCCCAAGAAGCTGGTTCACGTCATTTATTTTTGGGGTGTGTGTGTGCACATGTGTGCGCAAGATTCCTGTTTAAATTTGAAAAGTGAAGAGGAGAAGAAAGTAATATTTGTAACCCTACCACTTTGTTATGTAAACTGTTGCTAACCATTTAGTACCTTTTCTTCCTGGTTTTAGCCGTGTGTATAGGGCCGTGCACATGGATCCAGGCTTCTGCACACCCGTGGGGCTGTGCACGCGTGTAACTTGACACAGGGGGTCATGAGTGCTCATGTTTGTATTCAGCCACTGGTTTTCCATTTATCAATAACGTGATATCTCACCAGGTGGGAACATACGAATGCCTCATTTTAAAAAATATATTTTGTATTGATTTCAGGGAAGAGCAGAGAGGAAGGGAGAGAGACAGAAACATCAGTGATGAGAGGGAATCACGGATCGGCTGCCTCCTGCACGCCCCACCCTGGGGATGGAGCCCACAACCCGGGCCTGTGCCCTGACCAGGAATTGAACTGGGACCCCCTGGTTCATAGGTCGGCGCTCACCACTGAGCCATGCTGGCTGGGCACAAAGGCCTCGTCTTTGATGACGGTTTGCATCTCCTCCTCCGTGCACGAAGCTGCTGTGCCCGCCTGGGCCCAAACTGGCAGGAAAACCAGAGAGCCGGGGGCTTCAGACAGAACGTTGGTGTGGAGTGTACGTTTTTGTGGGAACGGTGGCTACACTGACTTGGGGGTGGAAACAGAATATTGAGAAAACAGCACAGCCCTGGCCGGGGCGGCTCAGTGGAGAGCGTCGGCCTGCAGACTGAAGGGTCCCGGGTTCGATTCCGGTCAAGGGCCCGTCCTCGGTTGCGGGCTCGATCCCTGGCCCCGGTCGGGGTGCGTACAGGAGGCAGCCAACCAATGTGTGTCTCGCATCGATGTTTCTCTCTGTCTCCTGCCTCCCCTGGCCTCTCTCTAAAAATCAATGGAAAAATGTCCTGGAGTGAATTAACAACAACCAAAAACAAAACCCCCCAAAGCCCACAAAACACCCCCCACGTCCGCGTGCCTCCGCTCCCCGCCTTCAGGGAGTTACTGTTTGTAGCTTCTCGTGAAGCCACGACTGTTGGGGGGACCCCTCCCGCATGACCACGCAGCCCCCCTGCTGGTGGCCGAGGGCACCACGTGGGCAGTGCCACGGCGCGTGGGTCTGGGTTGGTGTGTGAGGCGTGGCGGGAGCTGCAGGTGCGAGGCCAGACATCGCCCCTTGGGGCAGCGTTGACCCAGCACCGGGGTTTCTGTAGGGCAGAGCCCGGGGTCAGTGTGCGTCTCGTGCTGAAAGCGCTGATCCGTGGGAACGTATGATTTTATAATACCTGTGGCGTCTCCAGGAAGTTGGTGTCAGGGCCGGTGCCGTGAGCAGGGATCGCCACGGCCCGGGAGACTGGCCGCCCCGGGGCCGGGTTAGCCGTGGCCGTGGCCTGCTGGCCGCAGGTGTGCCTCCTGCCTGTTGGGGTTCAGCTCCGTTGGGAACACGCCGTGTGCCCAGCCTGGATCCCGGCTCTGGAAAGACATCGGCGGGTTGGATGGCGTCCAGAAACGGGCCTTGGCCACGATTAAGGGCTCACGGGAGCGACATCTGAGCAGGGGCTCAGAGACCTGTGTTTACAGCAGGGCCGTGTGCGGGATTACGGGCTTGGTGACGCCGGGCCTGTGGCTTCACCCCGAGTCGCCCTCCCCAGGACTGGCTGCTCAGAGCCGGGGGAGTCCCCTCCCTGGCACCCCGAGAGCTTTGGGGGAGGGCGGGTCTCGCTGGGGCCGTTCGCCAGGAGCTGAGCCAGGGCGCTGGCCCCGCTGCCTCATGCTCTGGGCCGGCAGCTCCAGGTCGGCAGCCGGGGGCTGGGATTTAGGCAGAGTTTTATTTTTATTTATTTATCTTTTAAAAAATATTTTTATTGATTTCAGAGAGGAAGGGAGAGAGAGAAAAACATCAATGACCAGAGAGAATCACTGATCGGCTGCCTCCTGCACGCCCCACATGGGGGATCGCGCCCGCAACCCGGGCCTGTGCCCCGACCGGGAATCGAACCCTGACCTCCTGGTTCCTAGGTCGACGCTCGGCCCCTGAGCCCCGCCGGCCGGGCTGGGTCGTTTCAATCGTCCTGGGAAAGTCGGCGCCGCCTCTTCTCCGTCAGAGCAGCCGCAGTGCTTCCTGCAGGAGGTGCCGGCAGCCTGGGAGGGACCTCGCCTCTCGCTGTGGTCCGGCTGCAAGGCTGTGGCCCAGCCGGGACCCGAGGGGGGTGTCCCCCAGCCCAGAGCGCAGACCCGCTCGGCTGTCGGTCCGAGGCCTCCGGATCCGTTTCACTGCGTTCACATCACCTGCGGGGTGAGCGAGCCTGTCCGTCATCAGCCCCGCGAGGTGGGGCCCCGGGCAGTGTCCTCGGCCAGGCAGGGGCGGGGCTCCGTGTCCGGCGGCTCGGACCCCGTCTGTGTGCGTTGCTGGTGGTTTTGTGGAGAAGAGGCCGGCCTTCGGCGAGGATGCGGGGAAAAGGGGACCCTCGGGCTGTGCGCTGCTGCGGGGGACGCAGGCTGCCAGCCCCTGGGAAACAGCGCGGCGTCTCCTCAGAAAATGGAACGTGGCACTGCCCTCTGACCCAGCAACCCCCCTTCTGGGACGATATCCTGGAATCTGAAACCCCATCAGAACGAACATGTGCCCCATGCTCATCCCAGCACCGTGTACAAGAGCTGAGATCTGGAAACAGCCGAGTGCCCGTCAGCAGACGCGTGGGTAAGAGCTGTGGAGAGTCACACCATGGAATGCTGTGCAGCTGCAAAGAGGAGGATCCCTTACCCTGCGGGCAGCCTGCAGGGACCTGGGGAGCATGACGCTGAGTGAAATAGGCCAGTGAGAGAAAGACAAGTGTCCCAGGATCTCACTCGTATGTGGAATCTAACGAACAACATAAACGGATGAACAAAAGTAGATCCAGAGACATGGAAGCAGCGAATGGACTGCGGACTGCGGCGAGGGTGGGGGAGGGTGGGTGGAGAGAGATCAACCCCAGACCTTGTGTGCACCACCCATGGGGCCAGGCAGTAGGGCTGTGGGGGCGGCTATAAGCGGTCAGTGGGGGAAGGGGACACCTGTAACCCTTTCAACAATAAAGATTAAAAGATAATTTTAAAATTTCTAAAGGACGGTTAAAGTAGTAAATTTTGTTATATATAGTTACCATAGTTTTAAAAAATAATAACATACCAAAACTCATTGAATTGTACAACTTCAATGGCTGATTCATATGGTATGTTAATTTATATTTTAATAAAGCTGTTATTAAAAGAGAAAAACAAACAAAACCCTCGCCAGTTTGGCTCAGTGGATAGTGTGTTGGCCTGCAGACTGCAAGGTCCTGGGTTCGATTTTGGTCAAGGGCACAGGCCCGGGTTGCGGGCTCCATCCCCAGTAGGGGGTGTGCAGGAGGCAGCCGGTCAATGATTCTCTCTCACTGATGCTTCTATCTCCCTCTCCCTCTCCCTTCCTCTCTGAAATCAATCAGAGTCTATTTAAAAAAAAAAAAAAGGCAGAGTCCAGCCTTCAGCCCCTGGTCCTTCCTAAGACTTGGTGGTGAGCGGATCTTCCTTTTGACCTCGGCGTCAGCGCGTGCAGCAGTGGTGTGTGCAGCAGAGACATGTGCAGCATGGCGTGTGCAGCATGGCGTGCGCAGCAGTGGCGTGTGCAGCAGTGGCATGTGCAGTGTGGCGTGTGCAGTGTGGCGTGTGCAGCAGAGACATGTGCAGCGTGGCGCATGCAGCGTGGTGTGCGCCGCAGTGGCGCGTGCAGCGTGGCGCGTGCAGCGTGGCGTGTGCAGCGCTGACCCTGCGTGAGAAGCGTTCTCGGGTGGCAGTGCCCTCAGAGCCGCACCCCGGCTGCCGCTGCCTCTCTAAGCCGACAGCCGCCTTGACACGGGAGGCGGATGAGCTGACTGTGCCCTCCGGCCCAGCCCTAACCTGCCCGTGGCTCCTGTGGATCTGCGGGTGTGGCCCTGCATCAGTGACGGAGGCAGGACGTGTTCGGGGGGCCACGCAGGCCAGTCCCCATTCCTGAAAGAGGGGTGAGAGGAGCCGCCTGCAGTTATCTTCCTGCTGTTCCTCCACCATCCCTGGTCCCAGGCTCAGCGCCGATGTGGGAGGGAGAGACGCTGTGGGAGGGAGAGACGCTGTGGGAGGGAGAGACGCGCTGGAGCCTGACCTGGGGGTGCACTGGGTCCTCGTGAGTCTGTTCACGTGTGTGAAAGTGGGGGGAGCAGCAGGGAGCAGTCTGTTTGCATGTGGACGCCCGTGGGCAGGAGCGTGGCGACGTGCTTCCCACGTGTGTCGTCTCTGAGGCTCTTGGGGTGTGGGCCGCGGGGTGTCAGCTGCGGGGTGTGGGCCACGGGGTGTGGGCCGTGGGGTGTGAGCCATGGGGAGTGAGCCGCGGGGAGTGGGCCGCGGGGAGTTGGCCGTGGGGTGTGAGCCATGGGGAGTGGGCCACGGGGTGTGGGCCGCGGGGTGTGGGCCACGAGGTGTGGGCCGTGGGGAGTGAGCCGCGGGGAGTGGGCCACGGGGTGTGAGCCGCGGGGAGTAGGCGACGGGGTGTGAGCCACGGGGTGTGGGCCGTGGGGTGTGTGCCGCGGGGAGTGGGCCACGGGGTGTGGGCCGTGGGGTGTGAGCCGTGGGGAGTGAGCCGCAGGGAGTGGGCCGCGGGGTGTGGGCCGCTGGGAGTGGGCCGCGGGGTGTGGGCCACGGGGTGTGGGCCACGGGGTGTGAGCCACGGGGTGTGGGCCGTGGGGTGTGGGCCGTGGGGTGTGGGCCGTGGGGTGTGGGCCGCAAGTGCCTCGGCGCCACGGCTCCGGCTCCGGGTTTGGATTCTGCGTCTGTTTCTCAGGAGCAGGAGCATCTCTTCCGCTCCCGCCAGCGAGGAGAGCGGAATGTTCTGGAGGCTTCCAGACCCTGTTGGGGGACGTGGGGGAAATGGGAGGCCTGGGGGAGCCACATCAGCGGAGGGAGGGGGCTCAGGGCCGTGCCTGGCGTGCAGGTGGCTCGGGCGCCCTGGACGCTTCCTGGGTGCCCTGGGGCCAGCTGGGGGTGCACCGTCCCTAGGCACGGGCACTGCAGGTGGCGCTCGGGGCCCCGACTCAGGGGGCCCTGGGACCTGTGACAGTGACTCACGCCCACACGCCTGGGCGTCCGAACACACGTGCCCGCTGCTCACCATTCACCACCACGACCGTTGCTCCCGTTTGCCACTGTCTGCGTGCTCGCATGAGGGCAGCTCGAATTCAGGAGATGCTTTTTCTTTGTTTGATATATTTTTACTGATTCCAGAGAGGAAGGGAGAGGGAGGGAGAGAAACATCCATGATGAGAGGATCATGGACTGGCTGCCTCCTGCACACCCCCCACTGGGGATGGAGCCCACAACCGGGCCTGTGCCCCGACCGGGAATCGCACCCTGACCTCCTGGTTCCTCGGTCGATGCTCAGCCCCTGAGCCACGCCGGCCGGGCAGCTTTAGGAGACCCTGACCTTCCTCAGCGCCCCCCCCCCCGACCCCCCGACTACTTAAATCAAGAGCCCAGTGCCGGGCGCTCTGTGCCGAGGCCGCGGGCTGACCGACCGCCTCCGCTCTGCCCTTGCAGGTCCGCAGCCAGCACTGGAGCCTGATCATGGAGAGCGTGGTCCCTTCCGACAAAGGCAACTACACCTGCGTGGTGGAGAACGCGTGCGGCTCCATCAACCACACCTACCACCTCGACGTCGTGGGTGAGTCGCTCCCCGGCTGCGGGGGCCGGGCTCTCGCTCTTCCTGAACCCGAGCCGTCACCCGGGGCGGGCTCTCCTGTCGGGGGACGGGGCCTGTTTCCTTCTGAGCCCGGTTTCGTGCGTTTTGCGGGCGGCTCTCGGCCGAGCGTCGCCCCGTACGAGACGGACCTGGTGTGAAACCGGCCCACGCGCCCGGGGCTGAGCTCGCTCTGAGAAACGCCGGCTGTGAGGGGAGGGGACAGGGACGCTGCAGGAGAGACGTGTTTCCCTTTATTTTTATACATATTTTTACTGATTTCAGAGAGGGCGGGAGAGGGAGCGAGAGAGAGGAACAATGATGAGAGAGAACCATGGATCTGCTGCCTCCTGCAGGTCCCCCACTGGGGATCGAACCCACAACCCGGGCCTGAGCCCTGACCGGGAATGAACCCTGACCTCCTGGTTCCTAGGTCGACGCTCACCACTGAGCCACGCCGGCCGGGCTCAGTCCCTTCTGATCAAAGTGCTATTTTAATGAAATGTCTTCAGACCGTGTGGCCTGTTGTCCGGGGAGCTCCCGTTTCCCCCGCCGTGCCTGTGCGGGGCTTTGCCGTCAGTGACGGAGAACGGGTGTTCCTCTGCGTGAGCACCCACAGCGCGGAGCACGGGGCGATGGGACCGGCCTCCTGCCGCGGGGACGCCGGCTGGGTGTCCCTTTCCCGGTAGAAGCCATGTTTCCCGTCTCGTCGTCCCTCCTGACTCTCACTGTCGCCACCTGCCCGGGGTCCTGCGTTGGGCTCATCGGGCTGTCCCTCCAAGCGATGGGCAGGGTGCTGACAGCTGCTGAGGCCTCACCCAGAGCCCCCCTGGACTCATGTCGTCAAAGGGCTTTTCCCGTTGTGACGCCTCGAACCCGCGCCCACCCCCCCCATGTGTAGAACAGACACCCCCCCAAGAGGGAGACCCCCCGGTCTTGGACTTGCCCTGAGAGCCATGAGAACTCCCCGAAGCGATGAACCACGTGACACAGATTTGGGTAATTGACGTTTTGGGTGAGCTGAGAAGTGACCAGAAAACCGTTCTCATTTTCTATCGCGTGAACGTCAGTTAAGTCCATGAGACGCTCTGCCTTCGAAAGCATCGAGCGGCCGTTCTTTCCGTGTCAGTCTTCAGGGAGGAAGGAGGGGCCGTTGTAACATTTCCCTGCTCGGTGGCCTCCGGTACCCGGGTCCGGTGATGCTCACGGGAGGCTGAGCCTGGAGCTCTCTTTCCTCACAGAGACGTTTATGGGGCGAGTCTGGAGGTCATCACCGTGTTCAGATATTCGCTGAACCCTCACGTGTGAGAGGCGAGTGGCGGACGTTCATTTTGGTGTTCGTGTCCCGTACACGGAGAGTTCAGGGGGCCTGGGGCTTGGATTCCACTCTGGGGCTCCGCGCCCTGAGCTGGACATGAAAGCGTTTCTATTTAAGGAGACGATTTGGGGCGACACGTTCTAAATGCCTCCCCCCGAGCGTGAGCCGGTCACTGTGGGGCGAGAACGAGGGTGCTGGGCGGTTTGGGGGGATCGCGGCTCCTCGGGGACCGGCCGGGGTGCCCGCGTAGGGGGGTGGGGGCCGTTCCAGGCGTGGGGAGCCCCGGCCTGGCCACCCCAGCCAGCACAGGCGTGGGCTGAGTTAAGTGGAACATCGAGGAGCCCCTGCCCCGCCGCCCTCGGGGGAGGCTCTGGGGCCGCGCGTCTCCGAGGCCGCGAGCGGAGGCCCGGGTTGAGCGGCTGCTGAGTCTGAGCTGTGCGGCTCCCGCGGCTCCCGGCCGTGGGTCAGGGGTGCGGTGTGCGGGGCGCCGAGCCTGCGGGGTCACGCGGGAAAGGCCCGATGATGTCACCGCACCGGCCGGGAGCTCGCCCGGCGCGTCGTAGGCCAAGAAAAGCACCAATGACGTGAGCACGGAGCCGCCAAGGGGCCTCGTGTAGACAAACGCGCTGGGCGGCAGCCGGTGCTCCGGGCACCTTGGCTCCTGGGCACACGGATTGAGGCCCGAATGGGGACAGGCTGGTGCCCGCGGGTCCGCGCTGAGTGCGTGGCTGTGTGATCACGGCCTCTCTCACAGGAAATGAGGCTGAACCAGGGAGAGCGCACATTCTCCGAGGTTTTTATTTTTATTGTTTTAAAATATATTCTTATTGATGTCAGAGAGGATGGGAGAGGGAGAGAGAAGCATCAGGGATGAGAGAATCGTGGAGCGGCTGCCTCCTGCGCATCCCCCACTGGGGATGGATCCTGCCACGTGGGCCTGTGCTGGGACCGGGAATCGAACCCTGACCTCCTGGTTCACGGGTGACGCTTACACGGAGGCACACCGCCGGGTGGTGTTTGGTTTGCTGCTGTGCCTCGGAGGTCGCGGTGCAGACGTGACGAAGCCTCAGGCGGGGGACCTTGTGATGGAAGTTCTTCCTCAGCAAAGGCATCCCCGTCCCCGTCCTGTGGGTGACATCCGTGTCCTGCAGGCGACGTCCGTGTCCTGCGGGCGACGTCCGTGTCCTGCGGGCGACATCCGTGTCCTGGCATGAAATGGCCGTGTCCTGCGGGCGACGTCCGTGTCCTGTGGTTGACGTCCGTGTCCTGCGGGCGACGTCCGTGTCCTGCGGGCGACGTCCGTGTCCTGCGGGCGACGTCCGTGTCCTGGCATGAAACGGCCGTGTTGTGTGTGAGGAGCTGCTCCATTAGGAGCTCACGGATCCTCGCTAATCGGCGCCGTTCCTTCCAGCCGCTCGCTTGCAGGGGGAAGTGGGCGGGAGGTTCCCGTCTCGGGGATTGGGGTGACAGCACACAGCTCCCCGCGGGGAGGGGCTCCGGGCTGTGAGCCTGGCCCTCGCGTGTCTGTGGGGGGCCGAGCGCTGGATGGGGGGGGGGGAGGGCTGCCGCTCAGGGCTGCTCCCTCGGATCCGTCCTTTAACGTTTGGGTTCAGGATCCTTACGTCTCGAAAGCGAAGGCGCTGGGACTCAGTAGCATCAGAAAAAGGCCCCCTGCCTGGCCGGGTGGCTCAGTGGTTGAGCGTCGACCTAGGAACCAGGAGGTCAGGGTTCGGTTCCCGGTCAGGGCCCAGGCCCGGGGTGCGGGCTCGATCCCCAGTGGGGGGCGTGCAGGAGCCCCCGGCCCTCAGGTGTGCGTGCGGGAGGGGGGCCTGCGGGGGGGGGGGCACTGGCACGGAGCGGGCAGCCCGTCCAGGGAGAAGGAGAAGTTGCGTAAACTGCGTCCCGGCTGCCTCTGCCCCGGAGACAGAGGCCCCAGTGTGATCCCCGAGCGGAACGTTGGAGCCTCTCTTGGAACAAAGCAGCAGTCAAGGAAACGAGGAAATGGTGGCCTGTTTTTGTTTGTTTTTAAATATGTTTTTACTGATCTCGGAGGAAGGGAGAGGGCGAGAGAGAAACATCAATGAGGAGAGAGAATCCTGGCTCGGCCGCCTCCTGCACGCCCCCTGGCCTGTGCGCCGACCGGAATCGGATCGTGACCTCCTGGTTCACAGGCTGGCGCTCAGCCCCTGAGCCCGCCGGCCGGGCGCGCCTGGTCACCCCAGCCTGGCCTCTGGGGAGGGAGACGGCCCGGGGAGCCAGGACCGAGAGCCCGGCTTCAGCCTGCCCGTGGGCGCAGCCGCAGAGCCCGCGAGGCCGGGACCGCCCCTGTCCTTACGGCGAGGCCTTCAGCGGGCGGCTGGGCTCCTTGGGCCCCAGGGCTGTGGGGCCTCCCTCTACCCGCGCCTCACGGGGCCCGTTCAGTTCACGCGACAGAGGCAGCCACCGCCTGCTCCCAGGGCAGGAAAGGGCCGGAGAAGGAACCTGGTGGCTCTCCCTCGCCCTCCAGCCACGCGGGCTCCTCTCTGCAGCCCCTCGAGCTGCGAAGCCACGGCCGGGTTGGGCGACGGGACCCAACGTTGGTTTGACGTCAGGACAGGTCGGCAGGCCTCTCCCGCTCCGTGGATGGACGGGCGCCCGGGAGGGGGCGGGCTGGTGCCGGATCCACGCGGGGCGCGGCGATCGGACTGCCCGGTGGGGAGAGCCGCCGGGAGTCGGCGCTTCGCGGCCGTGTGTTTCGGGAGAAGTCGTTAGGAGACCGCTGTCGGCGGAAACCAGCCCCCGGGGCCGGGGCCTGGCAGTTCACGGTGTCACTTCAGAGCCTGGTCCCCTCCCGGCCCTGGGAGCGTGGTCGCCCGGCCCGCACACCAGGCTCTCCGCGTGGGGCGGCGTGGGGCCTGTCACGTCCGAGCCGACGCTCAGATCTTCGCGAGCAAACCCGTTCCTGCCTCCGACGGCACGTTCCAGAGTCTCAGCGGCCAGTTCACCAGTTTATTCCCTGTCACTCGGGCATTTCTCTCTGTCTGCCTCTCTCTCTCTCTCTCTCTCTCTCTCTCTCTCTCTCTCTCTCTCCAGGACTTGAGAGTGAATCCGTCTCGATATTTAGACTCCTAGCAGCTGGGCTTCCTGCTTCAGCAAAGTGGCTTCACTGGAGCCCTTGACAGGGATTGAGGGGGCGCAGGGAGGAGGGGTCGCAAGGAGGGAGGGGGCGCGAGGAGAGATGGGGTGCAGGGAGGGGGGCGCCAGGAGGGGGGGCCGCGGGGAGAGCGCTGTTCCCAGCCCCTCGGCCTGTTCCCTCTGTGTGTAGTCGGTGGAACCTCATTCCAGCCGTGCAGCCAACTGTCCCATCGCGGCCGCGCCCTCCGGCTGCTTTCCCGCCGCCTCCGTCTGGAATTCACACGGGGCCTCGGAACCTCTGCTCCCACCCCCTCGGGCCACGGCCCCGCATCTGACCCCGCAGAGCCCAGAATCTTCCTATTTCAATAACCACAGTAGAGACACAGGGGAGGCGCCCGTCGGCCCATCTGTCGGCCACGTACTCACCTCGCGCCCTGTAGGGAGGAAGCCGTTTTCTGTAACATCTGAGCGGCGAGCACGCGGAGCAGGGCCTCCCCTAACCCCGTGGATCCTGGTGGAGACAGTGGGATGTTCGTTACCGGGAGAGGAACGAGAGGCGAGCGAGCTGCGGCTTCTCCTCGTCCGGAGAGAACTTCCCGAGCAATCTTCCTCCCTCCCTCCCTCCTTTCCTTTCCTCCCTCCCTTCCTTTCCTTTTCCTTCCTTCCTTCCCTTCCCTTCCCTTTCCTTCCTTCCTTCCTTCCTTCCTTCCTTCCTTCCTTCCTTCCTTCCTTCCCTCCTTCCCTCCTTCCCTCCTTCCCTTCCCTTCCCTTCTTTCTTTTTGTTGTTGTTAATCCTCAATCCCAGGATATTTTTCCATTGATTTTTAGAGAGAGGAGAAGGGAGAGGGACAGAGAGAGAAACATCGATGTGAGAGAGACACTCGATTGGTTGCCTCCTGCAAGCACCCTGACCAGGGCCGGGGAACCTGCAACCGAGGCACATGCCCTTGACCGGAATCGAACCCGGAACCCTTCAGTCCGAGGGCCGCTGCTCTATCCACTGAGCCACACCAGCCAGAGCCCCTGAGCAGCCTTTCTATCGGCTGCCCCACAGCATTGCAGACGGAGGGGTCCGTCCTGCTCAGGGCCTTGTGGGGTCCTGGGGGCACCTGAGCTGCTGGAGGACCTTCGTGCCCCGTCCCTGCCCTGTGGCCACCCCGGCCCCTGTGCCCAGCTGCGGGGGCCGCCTGCCCTGCTCGCGTCTGCGGGACCTGCTGCCCGGCCGCTCCCCCAGCTGCCGACTGCTCCCGGTGTTCACCCCGGTTTTTCGGAAGTTAGCACGGGAGCCGGTCGCTGTCCTCCCCGGGGAGTGATCGCCGGTGGAGGGTCTGATGGCGCCTGGCGGGAGGTGCCGGGGGGCGTGGGGGAGGAGGAGGGGGGAGGTGCCCTCCCCGTGCAGATGCTGGCACCCGGGACCTTGTCCAAGACGTTCGGGGCAGAGAGCGAGGTTGCAACGGAAATCAAAGCCTGATGTGGAGAAACGAAACCCGAGGCCTCCTGGCTGTTTGGAAACATTCCGGGACATTCTCCGGGGTTCGCTCTCTCCCGAGGCAGCTGTCGGGCTGGGCGCGGGCGGGTTCCCGTTACAGAGGGTCCGCTCACCTCCCTGGGCCCGACGTGAGAAAGGCCGGGGCGGGGGCCGGGGTGGGGGGTGTTTGCAGAAGCGAGGGGAGTGGAGAGGCTGCGCTCGGGCGCGAGTGAGCCGCCGGCACGCTGTCCTGGGCGAGAGCAGCACGACCCGACGCCGTGTTTTTTAAAGAAACAGTCGGAGAGCCGTCACTTCATCGCGGAGCCCGCGGCCCGCAGACCACAGCCACCAGCGCCGGGTCCTGGCGCGGGCCTGCCGGCTGCCCGGTGAGTCAGCGCCCGCCGCGGCCTGGCGCGGCCGGGGGTGCCGGGCCCGTGAAAGCGCCCATTGTTCCCGGCCCGGGCCGGGCGCCGCGCACAATGTTTGCTTGTGAAAAGATTTATGAGAAAAAGCTTGTGTAAGGGAGACGAGGGGGCTGAGGTTCCGCTGACCTGGCCGACGGACGTGTAAGACTGTAGAGTCCCTTTGTGTCTCAGCATCGGTGTTTGGGGCCGCGGGAAACATTGGCCCTCGAACACCCAAACAGGGCGCAGAGGTGGGAAACCGAGCCCCGCGCGCGTCTCGGCGGGAGGGAGGGAGGCCACGGCCCCACAGGGGCAGGTGCGAGGAGGTGGGCTTACGCTCAGCTGGCCGTCTCCAGCCCGGAGGTGGGTGTGCGTGGACGTAGCTCTGGGGCCGGGCCAGGTCGGGGTTCCCCGACCTCCACCCCCGCCGGCCGTGAGCGGGTCCCCGTGGCGCCAGCCGCTGCCAGGCCTGCCCGGGAGGCTCACCACCACCACCACCACCCGTCACCTCCACCGCGATGCGTTGGCCAGAGCGGGAGGGTGTCTGCGGGTGCTGGAGGGGCTCCCAGCTTTGCAACCTCCTGCCCCCCCAGTTTAGGAGCCTCGTGTTCTGGGTCCTCGGCGCAGCCTGTCTGGGGGATGATATTGGGGCAAATGAGTGACTTCTTGGGGGGGCTCAGCAGCCTGTTTCCACCGGGAAACGCGGGCAGGTGCCTGAGACGTGCTGGCAGGTCCTGGCACGCGTGTGCTGAGAGGAACCTCTCGTGCGATTTCTTTTTTCTTTTTTTTTTAAGGTTTTTATTTATTTGTTTGTAAATATGTTTTTATGGATTTTTCTAGAGAGAGAGGAAGGGAGAGGGAGAGAGAGGTAGAAACATCTATGAGAGAGAAACATCACGGACCGGCTGCCTCCTGCACGCCCCACACTGGGCACCAATCCCGCAACCCGGGCCTGTGCCCCGGCCGGGAATCGAGCCGGTGACCTCCTGGTTTCTGGGTCGACACTCAACCGCTGAGCCACACTGGCCGGGTGTTTAAAAAGTTTTCACATCAACTTGCTCTTGTCCAGCAGCCTCCACTCAATGACGTTTTAATCAGAACGGCTCAGAGGGAGAGGCTGAGATCCTCTTGTTCAGTGTCTGCTCCCAGCCGGGCCCAGGGCCCTGACGCCTGGGGAGGCCCCGGGCGGGACCGCCTGTCCCCCGGCAGCTGTGTGAGTGGCGTTGAGAGACGGGGTGCCCCCCCGGGGGGAGGGCGGCAGGGGAGGCCGCTCCCTGCAGGTGGCGGGGGGTGGGGTGGGGTGGGGTGGAGGGGGCAGTACCTGCGGACAGTGGGGCTGGGTGTGTGGTGGCTCTCGACTCGGGTGCCACGGAGGGAGGTCCAGTGAGTTTGTCATCCCAGTGCCTGTGGCCAAGACTCCCAGCAGGCGGGTCTGTCACCGCTTCTTGGGGACCCTTGTGTTCAGATGCTCACCCACCTCTGAGTGGGAGGGGGGGCTCTCCAGGCCCGAGACAGGAGGGGCGTCCTTGTTGATAACCTTTTCCCTAGAGACGTGAGGCAAGGGAGATGGGAGCGGCTGCCAGCCCCCCCCGGATGGGGCCTCTTTTAAGACAGTCGAGCCCGGCCGGCGCGGCTCAGGGGCTGAGCATCGACCTAGGAACCCGGAGGTCAGGGTTCGATTCCCGGTCAGGGCCCAGGCCCGGGTTGTGGGCTCCATCCCCAGTGGGGGGCGTGCAGGAGGCAGCCGACCTGTGATTCTCTCTCATCACGGATGATCCTCTCTCTTTCTCCCTCTCCCTCCCTCTCTCTGAAATCGATAAAAAGATATTTTTACAAGAAAATAAATAAGAAAGACAGTGTAAGCCCTGCCCGGCCGTGGCGCTGGTGTCTCTTCACGGTGTGCTGCTTCCCGGTGCCACCTCTGAGTGAGCCAGGGCGCGGGGCAGTGACGGCGAACCTTCTGAGCGCGGCGAGCCAGCGTTTGAAAAACCCTGACTCAACTCTGGTGCCGGGTCACACACAGAAATGTTTTGATCTTCGCAACCACAGTAAAACAAAGACTTGTATTTTTGATATTTATTTTATCTATTTAAATGCCATTGAACAAAGAAAAATCAACCAAAACAATGAGTTCGCGGGCAGAGGTTCGCCATCTAGTACTTCCTGTGCATCGGCCCCTGGACACAGCAGCCCCTCGTGTTTACCAAGGCAGCGGCTGGAGGAACAAAGGGGCTCGAATGGAGGCCGTGCCGGCGCCAGGAGAGAACCCCGTTCGTGCCTTCAGTGCGGCCGTGACCCTGGGCTTCAGCTTTCTGTTTGTTTTCTTTAAAAACAAGCGAGGAAGGTCTTCTCAGAGCGTCTCGGGGTGTGTGGGGCGACCCGTGTGTGGGCCATTTCAGAGTCGGGGTGGCGGGACAGGGGTCACCTGCCCGTGATGCTGGGCTCACGCTCGAGGTGCGCGTCCGACATTGCCCCGTGGGACGGGGGACGGGCACCTGTGCCCTGGCCGGGCGCCTCTCGTCGTCACGGTAAACGCAGCCCCTTTCCCTTGGGTGGCCGCGGACAGACAGCAGCCTTCAGCCCAACAAGCTCTTTCCTCCGTGCTCTGAGCGCGTCTCCTTTGCACGAGGGCCGCCCTCTCGCCGCGCCCTTGAAGCCCCTTTTGTTCAGGGTTGGGCAGCCCTGTGATTTCCAGGGACTCGGCCAACAGACTTGAGACCTTTCTGGCTCCAGTTCACAGGCAGCCGTCTGGGCAGCACAACTGACTTACCCGTCTCCCCCCCCCCCCCCCCCCCCCCCAGAGCGGTCCCCGCACCGGCCCATCCTCCAGGCCGGGCTGCCCGCCAACGCCTCCACGGTGGTCGGGGGCGACGTGGAGTTCGTCTGCAAAGTGTACAGCGACGCCCAGCCCCACATCCAGTGGATCAAGCACGTGGAGAAGAACGGCAGCAAGTACGGGCCCGACGGGCTGCCCTACCTCAAGGTGCTGAAGGTGAGGACTCCTGCGGCCGGAGCCGCCCCACGGGCCTGGAGGGCCCGGCCACGGTGCTTGGGTTTCCTGTTGAATTTGAGGCATGATTCTCCTGTCGGGCCAGTACAGAGAGTGTTGGGGAGTTAGCTCCCTAGTCAAAACCAGAAGGGATTTGGGGGCGGGGGGAACCCCTGAAGTGGGAGTCAGAGAAGTTCAGTCATTTATTAGCCTGAGGTCTTTGGGGAGACGTTTCAGCTCAGCTGCCCGTCTGTAAGGGTGGGGACCCCGAGATCATCCCCGTGCAGGGCGGCTGCACCGAGTGGGTGGGTGGGGGGGGAGGGGAGGGGTTGCCAGAAAGAGCTTTTTAACCCCTGGGGGTGGGACTGATGTTACTCTTACGCTGATGTTTTCCTTTCATGTGACATTGGGGTCCCGTGTTCGCAGCCACCTTTTAGAGACCATTTAGATTCTCCTTCTTAGAAAGACCCTTTGCCGTGGAAATTCATTCACATGCGGTTTAGACAGTAAACTTTATATTTTATTTTATTTTATTTTTTAAATATATTTTTATTGATTTCAGAGAGGAAGGGAGAGGGGGAGAGAGAGAAACATCCATGATGAGAGAGAATCATGGATCGGCGCCTCCTGCACGCCCCACACTGGGGATCAAGCCCCCAACCCCGGGCCTGTGCCCTGGACTGGAACCGAACCCGGGACCGTTCAGTCCGCAGGCCAGCGCGCCATCCACTGAGCCACACCAGCTGGGCAGACAGCGAACCGTAGAAGCCGGTTCTGCGCCCACGAAATGTGGGGCCCTTTCTCCCTGCACTTCGGCCTGCTCCCCGCAGTCCCCGCGGCAGCATCGGCCTCTCGATGCTGTCGATCCTCCTGCTGTCGGGGCGGGCGGCGCCCTAAGCCTGGCCCCCCGTTCTCTCCCGCACGGAGCTGCTCGCAGACAAGGCCACAGCGGGGTCCCCCGAGAACTGCACCCCCGGGTGCCCTCTCCAGCGGAGACCACTCAGGGTCAGAGAGCTGGGAAACGGGGGCCCCCCGGGCGTCGCCCTCTGCAGCGGGTCCCTCTCCCGTCGCCCGCCGTGGACGGCGCTGTTCTCCCGGGGCCCGGCCCCGCGGTGGCGGCGACGCCGGAGGCTGTGGCCGGGGTGGGTGGGGGACGCGGGGCCCAGCCGACGCTGTTCTCTGTCTGTTCCAGCACTCGGGGATAAATAGTTCCAATGCAGAGGTGCTGGCTCTGTTCAATGTGACGGAGGCGGACGCGGGGGAGTATATGTGTAAGGTCTCCAATTACATAGGGCAGGCCAACCAGTCCGCCTGGCTCACGGTCCTGCCCAAGCAGCAAGGTAACGACGCTTCCGGTTTTTCCTTCTTTGTTTGTGTTTTAAGAAGGCGGATGTAGACGCTGAAAGGACTTGGTGCTTTGGGAGCCGGCAGGCAGCTTCTAGGATCCTCTGTGGCCTCGGGGTGTTCGTAACCATCTTTCCTGGGTGACGCGGCTGGCGGGTGCCGGCAGCCATGGAACGCGCCCACGGTGCTCGCGGCGCCCGCTCTGGCTCCTTCCGAAGGCCCCCCCACCCCGGGTTTTAAATCGTTCGTTCCTTCTGGGGCATCGTGTGTAGGCTGCACAGACCCCCTCATCGCGGCACATAAACGCCGTTTGAAACGCATACCTGGGTGCCCGTGGATGGCGTGGCCTCGCGGATCCACTGAAGTCACACCTCCTCCGGCCCCTGATTTTTAGAGAAATATGGGCTCGGTGTCGTCTGTCCGACGGGCATCGTTTCTTTGGTTGCATAACTGATCTTGTGAGATGCTGCCCTTGACCTCGGTAGCCTGACCTTGGTGTCCTGACCTTGTCCTGACCTTGTCCTGACCTCGGTGCCCTGGACCTTATTGTCCTGACCTTGTCCTGACCTTGTCCTGACCTCGGTGCCCTGGACCTTATTGTCCTGACCTCGGTGCCCTGGACCTTGCTGTCCCCGACCAGAGGCAGCCCCCTTCGTGAATGTCCTGGGGAGCTCCTGAAGGCAGCAGGTGGCTTCTGTCGTCCGCCATGACTCACATTCAAATGCGTAGATAAAAAAGGGAGCAAAAAAGCCCAGTTGTTTTGCTGCCAAGATGGAGCTTTTCCTTCCATTTCGTTTCCACGCTGTGGAGGTCAAGGTGGTTGACTCGCGTCCCAGTGACCGAGCCTGGCAGCCAGGTGACCTCCTGGCTGGTCCCCAGAGGCCGGAAGGACGTGCGAGGCGTCCCCTTGGACGTGCCTGTGGAGTTCCGCTCTGCACCCCAGCCATCGAGACAGGCCCACCCTCTCCTCGAGGCGGGAGTCTGCAGCCCACAGAAGGACGCCCCAGGTGGACAAGGGGTGCACACGTGTGGGGACCCCTCCCCCCCCAAGTGGAGCCGAGCCAGGAGCGCGCCCGTGGGCTGCTGTGTCCATGTGTCTGCAGGCACCTCCGGGGTGACGCTGGTGTGGTGACGGGCCTGCGCGGTGGCCGCTCCTGTCGCTGTCTCTGGTCGTGGGCTCTGTGGACGGGCTGCAGCCGGATCCCGCACGGCCGCCCCGCCGGGCCCCGCGCCGCCTCCGGGCCCAGGCCCCTCCGCCCCGGTCCTGTGTCGTCTACCTTCTCTCTCGCTCCCTGTCTTCTAGGCTGCCGGGGTAAACACCACGGACAAGGAGATTGAGGTGCTCTATATTCGGAATGTAACTTTTGAGGATGCGGGGGAGTACACGTGCTTGGCGGGTAACTCTATCGGCATCTCCTTTCACTCTGCATGGTTGACAGTCCTGCCAGGTACATACCGCCTGCTCCCGCCTCGACTGGGTGTCCTGGGCGTGGTCCCCCTTCCTGGTTGGGTGCTATGGAGTCAACACGCTTCTGTCCTCAGAGACGGCCCCTTGCGTCTTTGCAGAAAGGCTGGGAGCATGTCCACGCCCCCCGCCCCCCAGGATAGAAGCCGTGGCCTGGGAAACTCACGTCCAGGGAGGCCCCATGCGCACGTGCACGGTCACGTGACGCGTCTCCCGCCCCCCAGGGGACCTCACGTTCTCCGTGGGTCACGGAGTCGACGTGGAAAGTCGCCCCCCATCCCGCGTCCCTTGAGGCGTGGAAGTTCCTTGGTGGCACGCAGAGCAGTTTGCTGTTCTCATTTTTAACTCCGTTTTGCTCTGTCCGTTGGCTCCACGTTCCCTTTTCAACGAGACGTGGACAGACAGCGGGTGTCGGGGCGCCCGGGTGAGGCGCCGCGTGTGGGTGCACAGAAGCGGTGTGGTGCCCGCCTCGGGGCTCGGTGGCTCCCTGCATGTGACCCTGGGAGGGGCTTTCCGTCTGATTCCCCGCGGAGCATGCGCTTGCCTCTCGCTCGATGCTGCTTCTGCCCTGTCAGCTGCCTCCTCGCTGCCGTCTGACCCTGAGCACAGTGTCTGTCGGGTCAGACGAGCTAGAGTCCCCGCCTGCTCCTGTCCTTTCCGTGGTGACTGTGCTGCTGCTGGCCTACGTTCCACGACGTTGCCAGTGCCTCCTTGTCGGCCTACGGTGCCGCCTGCATGCCCGTGCCACACCCGGTAGGGGGAGGGGATCGCTCCACGTGACGCCGTGCGGCTGAGCGTGTTGACTGTCTTGCGAGCATTTTTCTGATGAAAACGTGAGCTTCAGGTCATACCATTGCACTCGTGTCCCCTGGCACCGGGAACCTGCTCTGAGCGTTTGCTGCGAGCAGCGAGGCCTCGGGCGTCGAGCTTGCTTGTCCTCGCCGCCCTGCGCGCCACGGGCGCCCGGTGGGCCCGCCCTAACCAGCCTGCCCCGCAGCGCGGAGCACTAACCGAGAACGCGTCCCAGGACAGCGCTGTGCAGATCCCTGCTCGCAGGTCCGCCATCGAGGCCCAAGGAGGCAGCACACGCTATTGGAACAGACACAAGAACGTGCTCACCTGAGTAATTACACGGGGACGCACACGCAATACCACTTCTGTTTTTCCTTTAAAAGCTGTAGTATGTATCGGTATAACCAGATACACGAACCCCGGTCATGGGTGTTGTTACCCTTGCTATTATTTTGATGTGTGAATCCTCACCTGAGGATATTTTCCCGTTGGTTTTCAGAGAGAGTGGAAGAGAGAGAGAAAGACAGGGAGAAGCATCGATGTCACGTTGGTGGGTTGCCTCCTGCACGCACCCTGACCAGGGCCCAGGCTGGGGAGGAGCCTGCACCCGAGGTACATTCCCTTGACCGGAATCGAGCCCGGGGCCCTTTGGTCCACAGGCCGACGCTCTATTCACTGAGCCAGCTCCCGAGGGCAAAGAACTTGTGCTGGTGATTGATTAAGGACCATCACCGCGACCGTTTGTGGCACGCAGACGATGCTTCTGCGTCAGGAGCCAGCCCGCCTGCGTGTTAAACGCATTTGCTTCTCGAGTAGAGTAACGAGCGGCGCTGCGCTAAGGAATTGGACCCCTTTTGGGGCCGGCCAGCCTGCCCGGTGCGTCTCTACTCCGTTTCACACGGACCTGGGCGCATCTGAGCCCCCTCCCCGCCTCCCTGTGGGTGAGCTCGTCCCCCTCAGACGGGCACGGTCCCTGCAGACACCCAGTGGGCCTCGTCCGTATCCGAGGACTCAGTCTGCATGGGGAGCCCACGGAGCACAGCCCTTCCTGTGGGTGCGGGCCCGGCCTGCTCTGCCCCCATGTGCCAGGTCTCAGAGTCCAGTCTGCCCTCCGTGCAAGGTGGCAGCCGGCCCTCGACCGCTGGGTGGCAGGGAGGAGTGGCGCCCGGGCCCTGGTGGCAGAGCGAGGGGCGTGGCAGGCGCAGGGCCCGGGCAGCCCGGCCGCGTTGGGGGCTCCATCGGGAGGCCCGTCCTGTGAATGCCCGCTGCCTCCAGCTGTGCCCGGACGCCTCCGTCCAGCTCCTAACTGCGCCTGCTTACCCCCCTCCCGCGCCCGCCCAGCGCCCGTGCGGGAGAAGGAGCTGCCCGCGGCCCCCGACTACCTGGAGATCGCCATCTACTGCATCGGCGTGTTCCTCATCGCCTGCATGGTGGTGACGGTCGTCGTGTGCCGCATGAAGGCCTCGGCCAAGAAGCCGGACTTCAGCAGCCCGCCCGCCGTGCACAAGCTCTCCAAGCGCATCCCCCTGCGCAGACAGGTAACAGAAAGTAGATGGAGAGTTTGCAGAACCTACTGCGCGCCAGCCGCTCCTCAGCCCCCCTTCCC
Organism: Myotis nattereri; assembly: GCF_964212035.1. NCBI lineage: Eukaryota > Metazoa > Chordata > Mammalia > Chiroptera > Vespertilionidae > Myotis > Myotis nattereri. The sequence goes on from NC_138088.1 coordinate 61,387,454, forward strand.
CTCCGCCCGACGCCCAGCTCCCAGGGGCTGCCAGTGCGAGCGGTCGGCCTGTGGCCGTCCAGTCAGTGTGGGGAGCACGGAGAGGTAAACCCAACGCGTCCGATGGGTCCACGGCGTCGAGCTCCCAGGGCAGGGGAGCGCGAGAGGGCGAGGCTCGCGGAGCTCATCAGCAGGACGAGGGGCACCGGGCAGGGGGGTGCGGGGGGCAGGGGGTGCGGGGGGCAGGGCTGCGAGTTTGATGACACTCGGTGGCGTCTCTCTGAGGCTCAGGCTACTTTGTCCCTGTGATCGAATGGTCTTGCTTTTTTGGGGGAAAACAGGCTAACAATGCCCCTGGTTGGAAAGGGAGGGACTGTCGTTCCCGTCAACTTATTTTATTTTTGAATCCTCCCCCGAGGATATTTTTCCATTGATTTTAGAGAGAGAGGGAGGAAGAGGGAGAGACAGAGAAACCTCGATGTGAGGGACACGTTGATGGGCTGCCTCCCGCACGCAGCCCGACCAGGGCCCGGCCAGGGAGGAGCCTGCAACCGAAGTGCGTGCCCTGGACAGGAATCGAACCCGGGACCCTTGGGTCCACAGGCCGACGCTCTATCCACTGAGCCATACCGGCCGGGACTGGACTTATTTTCTCTGAATTGAGGTCAGAAACCTGGGTCCCCGAGGTGCAGTTGAGCTACTGCTTGATTTAAACCGGCCGTGATGTCTTTCCAGACGGAGCTTTGGCTCCCCTGCTCCGGTCCCTAAAATAGAATCGTGTGTATGCGTGCGCGTGTGTATGTGCGTGTGTGCGCGTGCGTGTGTGTATGCGTGTGTGTATGTGTGTGTATGCGTGCGTGTGTGTATGCGCGCGCGTGTGTATGCGTGTGTGTTTGTGTGTATATGTGTGCACGCGCGTGCATGCGTGCACGTGTGTGTATGTGTGTGTATGCGTGCGCGTGTGTATGCGTGTGTGCGCGCGTGTGTGTGGTGACTGGAGTCGGTCAGGGTGTGGCCGTGGGTTTGGGGCTGGCGTGGTTTCTCTGCTGACCAGGCACCAGGCTGTCGGTCACCTTGTGCGGGGGCGTCCGTGGGTCCCGCGTGCTGGCCGAGCCCTGGTGGGCCTAGTGCTGCTCTGGGGAGAGGGGGGAGGTGGGGCCGAGCGGGCCCTGTGCCCTGGCGACAGGCAGCCCTCATCTCTTCCTCCGTGTCCGAGAGGCGGGCGGGCGGACGGACAGATGTCCGTGCACACTGTTTCCTGAATCACTTGGAACTTGGTTCCAATAAAGGTAATTGTTTTTGAAACGAGTCACATGGCCCGTGCCCTGGCCCTGGGTCAGGGTGTGTTGGCAGAGGTCACAGAGGTCACGGGGGGCTTGTCGAGGCCGGGAGTGGAGCCAGGCGTCTGCCATGGAAGCGAGGCCTCCGGTTCTGCAGAGGTCGGTCCAGCCGGGCGCCTCCCAGGACCGAAGGTGCCGTGACACGTTCTGGCCGAGGCCGCGGGGCCTGGCGGGGCCTGGCCGCTCTCCTCCCAGGGCCGCTCCGTGCTCCCAGCTCTGAAGGCGTCGCCAGCAGGCCTTTCCCCCTGGGGCCGAGGGAGGGTTTGGCGTGTGAGGTGCGGGGAGCGCTCAGGCTGCACGGAGAGCGAGGGGGGGCGTCTGCTGGGCCCCCGAGAAGGAAGGCGTTGTTCTCAGTGACACCTCTGCTGTCTCCGGCCACGTCCACGGCCACGGCAGCACCGACCCGCAGGGAGAGCTCAGCCCTCAGGACTGCTGGCCAGTGCCCTTCGGGGACCCTCCCGCTCCCCCGCCCCCCCCCCCCCCCCCCCGCGCTGTTCCTGCGCGTCAGCAGGAGAGGCTGGGCTTGGGCAGGTGACAGGGTGGTGCTCCCACCTCTCTTCTGCTTTTCTTTATTTTTTTAAAATATATTTTTATTGATGTCAGAGAGGAAGGGAGAGGAAGAGAGAGAGACATTCACGATGAGAGAGTCATGGACCGGCTGCCTCCTGCACGCCCCACACGGGGGATCGAGCCCGCAACCCGGGCCTGTGCCCTGACGGGATCGAACCGGAATCGCACCCTGAGCTCCGGTTCACAGGTCGATGCTCCGCCCTGAGCCGTGCTGCCGGGCCCCCCTTTTCTAACGGGCGCCCCCCCGGAGGACCCCTGTCGCTCGGTGCCGCTCAGCCAGCGCCCGTAATTATTTCATCATCTTTTTTCTGCAACTGTTTTACTTCCTGTGAAGGGGCAGGCGCCCTTCAACCCGACTGGACCCTAGTTGTCGGCTTCATTTCTCGCCGCTGGCCGCTGGCCTGCCTTCGGTCTGTCTCCACCTACGGCCACCCCACCCCCCTCGAGGGCCCCTCCCCCGCCCTCTCCCTCCCTCCTTCCTCTTTTCTTCTGGTCTCCGAGTGCCTGGTCTCACCCCGGGAGGACACGGCCTGTCACCTTCCCCACTGGCCCTGAGGCGACGGGCGGTGGAGGGTCCATTTGAAATGGGGTCGCCCGTTGCGTAGGTCGGGGAGTCGGGATAAGAAAGCAGAGGAAGGCGGGCAAGTGCCAGTCCCCGGAGGATAAATGTCGGGGAGACTGATTGGTTTGGGGGCATGTTGCCCGCTCAGCCCCTCGCGGCCGTCCGCTGGGCTGCGCGGTTCCTGGTGAGGAGCGCTGGTCCCTGAGCTCGGCCCGCGGGGTGGGGGGTGCCTGTCAGGCGTCTGGGACCGAGGTTGTTGGCCTGGAGCCGGAATGAAGGCCCCAGAGAGGCCGGCAGATGCGTTGATGAAAGAGAACATTCCACCGGGATGCCAGGCGTGCCTTCACCTGGGCAGGTGAGCCTGTAACCGGATGCCTGCGGACAGCCTGTCGCTGGGCCTTTCCGAGGCCACCTTTCAGGAGGCCTTTGCCCCTCCCCCCCTCTTCCCCCCCTCCTCCTCCCCCTCCCCCTCCCCACAGGGTGCATCCTGGTGGAGCCTGAACTTACCTGCTTGGCCCGCCCCCGCCCCTCCCCCATGCACCCTGAGCTCAGCGGTGGCTGTTGGAACCGGTCCTGTTGAGTTTCCTGCTTGACGGTCACCAGCTTGTCCTGGACGCACTGACACTCGTCAGACATGTCGGCCTCTTCCCCCCAAAAGCCTTTCCTCCGGTGCCAGGGGGGAACGTCCAGCTGCGTTTACTTCCCAGGAGGCTTTGAGACGCCCGATGGGCCCTTCCGGCCGCGGCCGACGCTCTGTCCACGGAGCCGAGCGGCCAGGGCTCCAGGCTCACTGCCCGCCTCGCAGCTGGGACTGTGGCCGGGGCGTGTCCGTCCGGTCGGTGGGACGGCGCGTGCAGGGTGGGGCCTCTTCCCGCCAGGCCGGGCGCGTCTTGACGACGTCACGGCGGACAGAGCGGTCACTTCCCGTTGGCGGCTGCACGTGGTCAGACCTTCACTCACTCACCCCGAAGCCTCACCCTGGACGCCCCGGCCCCCCTCCCCGGCCACGGGAGCTCTGGGTGCAGAGGCACTTGGGCAGCGAGTGGCCGGGCGGCTTCGCGGGAAACCTGCCCTCCCGTGTGGGCGCCGCGCCCTCCGCCCGCTTGGCCGTGTCCTCTCGGCCTCTGGGAGGCCGCACGCTCTGGGTGGCGAACGGAGATTCTCGGCCCGAGCCAGGGTTTCGGGGGCCTGTGTGGCCGGGGGTGTTGCGTCCTCAGGAATAAACACACAGACACCCCGCCCCCAGCCCTGGCATCTCCGCCCTGTGCCCTGTGAGGTGCCCGCCGGCTGCTCCTCCTAACCCGGTAGAAGGAGATAACACGGTGTCTTGGTGACCCCTTAAAGAGAGAAGAAAAAACCCACTTCCTTGCTTAATCCCCCATATGGGCTCTGGAAATACACGGAAAGCGCATTTCATTAAAAGCCTGATTTATGGCGGAGAGATCCGGGAAGGGGGGCCGTGGACACGCAGCTCACACACCTGCGCCACAGGGTCCGTGTGGGAAGGCGTGTGTTAGCGTGTTAGCGTGTCAGCGTTGCTGTTTATGAATAACGTAGTCACCACCATCAAGGGCATCTTCTCAGTGAGACACACAGGAAGCCCTGGGGTTGGCCCGGGCGTCTGACAGGAGGAGGTGCTTTGGGGCCAAGAAGGAAAGAAGCGATCCCCCGACGCGGCCAGATCCGTCTCCGGGTTCGGGGAGAAGCAGGCCTGGCGACGACACGTAAACGGCCTGGAGGAGACATGCTCTGCCCCGCCCTCAACTCCTAATCCTCCTCCAACACGGCGAAGCTTTTAAAAAATTTTAAGCCTCATCCGAGGATATTCTTCCATTGATTTTTAGAGAGTAGAGGGGAGAGGGGGAGAGAGAGACATCGATGTGAGGAGACACGGATTGGTTGCCCCCTGCACGCACCCCGACCTGGGTCAGGGATCGAGCCTGCAGCCAAGTGTGCCCCTGGGGGAATGGAACCTGGGCTCTTCCGTCCACAGTCCGGCGCTCTGTCCACTGTGACACTTGGCCATCAGTTCGCTCTCCTGGCCCCGCCTTTGCTCCTTGCCGTGGACGGGGTTGGTGGGCACAGAGGGAGGACGGCTGACCTGGGCAGGTGTGCCGGGGGCAGGACGAGGTGGGCGGGGAGCCGCTCTGCCGGGTCACGTTGAACCCCATGGTCCCACTGTCTTGGCCAAAGCCTTGGTCGTGGCTGACGGTGGGGGGTGGGGGGTGGGCGGACCAGGCAGCCCCTGATTGGACCGGGGGGTGTGTGGTCCCCAGAGGGGGCCTTCAGGGGGCCGTGCACGGACCCTCATGGAGCCCAGCTCGGGGAAGGGCTGTGTTTAAGAAACGAGCGGTTTTCAGCCGTGGCCGACACGGGTGAGGGCCGGGGAGACGCCTCCGCGAAGCCGTGCGCTCCCAGGAAGGCGAGGGGCCTTCCCAGGTGATGGTGGGTAAAGGTGTGTTTCTCTTTCTCCTGACTCTTCGTCCCGCGTCTTCAAGGCTCTAGTTTCTGAAACCGAAGTTGACCAGAGGCCCTCGATTCCCCGGATGGAAGGCCTGGGCGTTCCCAGGCCTGGGGCGGGGAACCCCCCCCCCCCCTTCCCGGGCCTGGGCGTTCTGGGGCGGAGCAGCACCCCCCCCCCTTCCCGCCCGGGCCCGAGGTGACCTTGAGTACAGGCCCTGGCGCTGCGGGGAAGCCTTTCCAGTTCAGATCCTCCCTCAAGCCAGTTCCGGGCGATGCTCTTGACATTTTTCTTTCTTTTTCGGTTAATCCTCACCCGAGGGTGTTTTCCCCTGATCTTTAGAGAGAGAGGAAGAGAGGGGAAGGCAGAGAGGAGCATGGATGTGAGAGAAACACATGGATTAGTTGCCTCCTGCCCACACCCGACCAGGGCTCAGGCCAGGGAGGAGCCTGCAACAGGTACATCCCCTGACCGGAATCGAACCCGGGACCCTGTGGTCTGCAGGCCGACGCTCTATCCACTGAGCCACACCGGCCAGGTCACGGCATGACATATCAACAACACAAAACCCATCCAAGAGCTGATTGTCTGAACCACCACGTTGACCCCTGGTCTGGGCTGGGCTGCGGGGAGAGCAGTCCTGGGGCCGGGGGCAGGCGATACCGGAGCAGTGACGTCCGTGGGGCTGTCTCCCGTCCTCGGCGACTGTCCTGGGGTGAGGGCAGGACAAGTCGTGTTGGAAGCAGCATGCGCACCCACGTGTGGACTCCTGCCCTAGGGACACGGGATTCGGATGCGATTGAGGCCCCCGTAGGCGGGAGGGCAGGGGCGTTGAGTCGGTGGTTTGGGTCTTGAAGGAGTGACCGTGTCCAGCCCCTCGTGTCTCCCTTCCTGAGGGCTGACGGTCCGGCTGGGCTCTGGCCGGCCCCCAGCCCCCTCAGGGGGGGCCAGGGTTACACCTGTGTCTCTGGGTTTTGTATCCAGGTGTCGGCCGAGTCCAGCTCCTCCATGAACTCCAACACCCCCCTGGTGCGGATCACCACCCGCCTGTCGTCCGCGGCGGACACCCCCATGCTGGCGGGCGTCTCGGAGTACGAGCTGCCCGAGGACCCCAAGTGGGAGTTCCCCAGAGACAAGTGAGTACCTCGGGGGGCACGTCCGCTGGACGGAGGCTGGACGGAGGCTCGGGAAGGAGGGGTGCTGGGTGGACACGGAGCGTGTCAAGAGCGTGACCCTCACTTGCACGATCTTGCAGTCGCGACGCCGGCAGGAGTGAGTGAGGTTGTGGTTCTGAGGAGCCACTCAGCCAGGCTGGTCCCCACTCGAGCTGGTGCCTCGTCGTCAGCTTTTTCTTTTTCTCATTAACTCGCGGGCAGTTCAGTCCCCGTCCAGTGCAGCAGGAGCGGGAGTGCCCCGTCCAGGAAGAAGTCCTCTGTCCTGCCCTCCGGTTATGGAACAGGCTGCTCTGTGGTCCACGTCTTTGGAGAAATTGGGTGTAGACTGTGTCGTCTTAAGAATCTTTATCCAGCCCTGGCCGGTGTGGCTCAGTGGATAGAGCGTCGGCCTGCAGACCGCAGGGTCCCGGGTTCGATTGCGGTCAGGGCACCTACCACGGTTGCAGGCTCCTCCCCGGCCCGGGCCCTGGTTGGGGAGATGCAGGACATCGATATTTCTCTCTGTCTTTCCCTCCCTCTTCCACTCTCGCTATATCAATGGAAACATACTCTCGGGTGAGGATTAAACAGAAAAAGAGGCGTTATCCAGTGTTACTGCTTCTGGGGGTTAGTGCCCCTTCGGGCTGAAAAGCTTCCGATACGGCACCGTTTCCCGTGATTCCCAATGTTCTCCTGGTTGGATGACATAGGGATGCCCCAGGCGGGCTCCATCCGAGGGCGGCCACCCGGGCTCTGCTGACGGCATTGCTGGGCGCGGGTCGCTCCTGCTCTGGTCCTGGGCTTTGTGGGGCGGGACCCGCATCCTTGCCCTGCCCGCCAGAGGCCGGCCACCTTGCGGGCGGTGCCTGATGCCTGATGCCTGATGCTCTGGACGTGGTTCCCGTACGAGCAGGTCAGGGGCAGCCCTCAGGGACGGAGCCTGGCTCTTGGCTCCCACGAGCGCGTCGCCCTTCGATTCCCTTCGTGTGGGTGACCTGGGAGCCCTGGACCACAGACCTTAACCCTTCCAGTCCGCTGTCCCGATGTTTCGGTAATTTCCACACGAAGGTGGAATATTGGCGCGAGATGAAAGGTAGACCTATTTTCTACAATGTCTCCAAGTTCCGTCTTATTCTAACCACCTGTTTGCATGTAACTAACATTTTTCTGTATCATGTTGGTTTTTTCTCTTTAATGCTCAGGGGCCCAGGTACAGGGGACAGTTAGGGTCAGGGCCTCAGGTCTGGCAGGATTAAAGGGCCGGTGGGCAGCTGGGACCAGATGGTGAGAATTCGCAGCTCGGGCCCAGCGTGGCTTTGCCACCCGTGACGCCGCCGTCGCCAGGGCGGGCCTGTCGGTGCGAGCGGCCCGCTCCCGCCCGGGCCCGTGTGTGGAAAGTCTGAGCGCTAAACCTTTCAAAACAGGACGGAGCCCGGCGAGGGCGGAGCGCGGCCCGTGAATGAAGGCATTGAGAGCCGCTGTGAGACGGAGGCAGGGGCTGCACAAAGGGAGGATTGTTACGCCCGGGGTGGCCGGCGCTGGGACATAAATTAGCCCTTTTTCCAACGCAAATGTTTATTTTCTGCCAAGACATTAAATTTAATTTCAGTTCAGCGTAGAAGCGGAGTGACCTCAGCGCAGCGTCCGTCGCCCTGGGCCCTGGCCTGGCTTCTGCACGCCAGGCTGTGCCGCCACAAACACGCTCTCTACGCCGGGTCCCGCACTGCGTGTGCGTGAGAAGCCACGGTCACACGTGTTTCAGACACGGCTTCGTCCTGTGGCTTCTCGGAGGCCCAGGGACAAGATGTGGGCGTTAGTAGGACGTGCCCAGCGCTTCCAAGCTGAGAATTTAGTTTGCTGTGCTCGCTCTGGACTGTCTTCATGATAATTTTGAGTCGTCATACGGCTTTCCAGGCTGTTATGTAAAAAAAAAAATAAAAAAAAAAATTCCTCCCTCCCCCCCAATTTTTAGATTTTTTTTCCTTTTATTGAAAAATTAGATTCCTTGAAATACATTTAAGATTCAGAGCCTGTGTCTTGGCCCCAGAATGTGAGTGTAAAACCCATTGGTGTTTGAATAACTGCGACTTTAAAGACATCGCTTCCTGGAGACGAAGAAGGAAGCAGTGGGCTTGCAGGCTTTCTCGGGGATATTCTGAATGACGGGCGTGTAGTAACGAGCCCCCCTTTGCCGGCTCTTAGGGCCGCCTGTGGCCAGGGTCCCTTCCGTCAGGAAAACAGACCGGAGCCCGAATGTGGAACTTAATAGCCGTCCCCGCGTGACAGTCTCCACGGCGTCACTAGGACACCCGGCCCGTGGCCGTCGCGTTAGTTCCATACGATCAGCGCCCGCGCTCGGGCCGGAAGCCGGCTCTGCTGGGTCCTGGCCTTTCCTGGCCGCCCCCGCCGCCTGGTGCCGGTGCTAATCCCCGTCCCCACGCAGGCTGACGCTGGGCAAGCCCCTGGGGGAAGGCTGCTTCGGGCAAGTGGTCATGGCTGAGGCCGTGGGAGTCGACAAGGACAAGCCCAAGGAGGCGGTCACCGTGGCCGTGAAGATGCTGAAAGGTGAGTGGGGGCCGGGGGCGGGGGGCGGGGGGACGCCTTGTTGAGAAAGTTCCTTTGGTCTCACGTGAAGGGGGTCAGAGGGCACATAGCTGACCTCGGGGGTGAGGGGTTTGCAGGATGAATCAGCATCTCGGAGACGGTTTATCCTGAGCTGTGTGCGCTTTTTAAAAAAAGCCAGTTTGGCTCAGTTTGCCCGGCTGGTTGCTCAGTGGTTAGAGCGTCGGCCTGTAGACCCAAGGGTCCCGGGTTCGATTCCCAGTCAAGGGCGGGGTCCCGGGTTCGATTCCCAGTCAAGGGCGGTACCTCTGTTGCAAGTTCCACGTGCGGGAGGCAGCCAGTTGATGTGTCTCTCGCATCGATGTTTCTCCCTCTGCCCCCCCCCCCCCACTTTCTAGAAATCAACAGAAAAAGTATCCTCTGATGAGGATTCAAAAAAATAATAAAAACGAAAAGCCAGTTTTGTCAAAGTGAAGCCGCACATTTGCGAGCTCGGCTGGAAGCGAGCCGGCCTCGGCCCGAGCGGCCTAAATCCACGCCCGTCCTGACCTCTGACCCCACATTGGCCGTTGGACGCGGGCGGGCAGTTTGTTCCCGCCGGGGCCTTTGCCCCCGACCCACAAGGGCAGGAAGGTGGGGGAGTCCCCTCTGGCTCTGACACTCAATCTCATGCTGTTTGAACCTTGAGCCCAGCGCTGGGCAGCTCCCCGCGCAGCCGAGGGTGCAGGGTGGGGAGCGTCCGGCCCGAGGGCCGGCCATCATTGGGTCTGGCCCTGCCAAGGTGGTCACAGGCGGGCTCCAAATGCAATACATCTAGGGGCTTTTTCATAGCAACATAAATTTTCTAAGAAGTATTTTTTAAATTGATTTCAGAGAAGACAGGAGAGGGAGGGAGGGAGGGAGGAAGGGAGAAAGAGAGAGAGAGAGAGAGAGAGAGAGAGAGAGAGAGAGAGAGACATCAATGATGAGAGAGAATCACTGATCGGCCGCCTCCTGCACGCCCCACAGCAGGGATCGAGCCCACAACCCGGGCCTGTGCCCTGATCGGCCTCGTGGTTCATCCTCGTGGATCATAGGTCGATGCTCAACCACTGAGCCGGCTGGGCCATAGCACATTAGCTTCTATTCAGTGAGTTATGTCAACGGGACGATGTTGTAAATACCCGCGTGGCCGTGGCAGAGCCCAGGCTCCCCCCCACCCCCACCGTGGGAGGCGTGGGATGGGTTTAACGCCCTGACGTTCGCAGATGACGCCACGGAGAAGGACCTCTCCGACCTGGTGTCCGAGATGGAGATGATGAAGATGATCGGGAAGCACAAGAACATCATCAACCTGCTGGGCGCCTGCACGCAGGACGGTGCGTGGGGCGCTCGCACCCCGTTGGCAGCCGTGGCGGCCTCACTGGGGGGCAGGGATGGGGGACGTGCTCCCGGGCACCTCACATGCATGTAGGAGGCTCTGTTTACAGTCCCCTGAGGGTGGTGTCCCTGGGCCAGGGGTCGGGGCCTGGGGGGAGGTGGGCGCTGGGTGACTGCGGATGAGGGGCCTGCAGGGCCTGGGATGAGGGGCGCCCCCCCACGGAGCTGGGGAACGGCTGACCCCTGGGGCTTCTATGACGGGTGCGCCGGGAGAAGGTTCTCAGAGTCAGGCCCTCAGCTTTGGCTGACGTGTCCTGTGAAGGTGGGGGTTGAGGACGCCAGGTTTTTTGTTTAAAAAATACTTTCTTTTCCTGGCCCAAGGCTATTTTCCCATAGCTTTTTAGAGGGAGTGGAGGGGGGAGGAGAGCCGGAGAGAAACATCGATGTGAGAGAGACACATGGGTTGTTTGCCTCCTGCATGCGCCTCGACCTGTGACCTCGGGTGCAGGGATCGAGTACGTGCCCTTGACCGGCACCGAACCCGGAACCCTTCCGTCTGAGGGAGCTTGTCTGTCCCCCCAGGGCCCCTCTACGTCATCGTGGAGTACGCCGCCAAGGGCAACCTCCGGGAGTACCTGCGGGCGCGGCGGCCGCCCGGGATGGAGTACTCCTACGACATCAACCACGTGCCCGAGGAGCAGATGACATTCAAGGACCTGGTGTCCTGCACCTACCAGCTGGCCCGGGGCATGGAGTACCTGGCCTCCCAGAAGGCGAGTGCGGCCGCGTGCTCCTGGGCGAGGGGGGGCGGGTTCCGCTGGACGGGAGGGAAGCAGGCGCCGGGCCTGCCTTTGCTGCCGGGCCCTGCCCTGTCTCGTGACCGGGGAGTCTGGTGGCGTCCATCACGTTGGGGTCAACAGCCCGCGCAGCCCCTCACGGGACCTTTGGGGACGTGAGATGAGCAGAGCCGCCTGCCCTGAGCCCGGGGGCGTGGCCGTCCCGGAGGCGGTGGCCAGGGCCGGGAGCGGGCACACTGCCTTTAGCTCTGATGGTGGGTGGGCCTTGCTTGTTTCAGGGTCGGTGGGGGTTTGGACGTGGGCTTTCGGTGTCGTGTTTACGGTGTAGAGGCTGGAAATGGAGATCATGGGGAGGTGCTGAGTCAGAGTCCTGGGTTTCCTCGGGGTTTATTGTCGGACTGACTAGCAAGGGGCCCCCATGGGGGGAGCAGGCAGGGTCCCCCCCCCACCCCGGGAGCCCTGCATTCCAGGAATGCCGCCTGCAGTGGAACTCAAAGCATCCGAGTTATTCGGGGAGCAGCTAGCCAGGTGCCCAGGTGTCCTGGGGCCATTGAGCCCGCACCTGGGGTGGGGGTGAGGGGGGGCTGCACGGCGACCTCCTGGGGCTCAGGTGAGTCTAACCTACCTGCCTGGAGCCTGGTGTCACCTCGGGACTCGCCCGGCCCCCAAGGAAGAGAGGCTTTTGGCTGGCGTGGCCCTGCCGGCACCGGGGCAGGCTGGGTCATGGCCCTGCCAGTCCCACCGAGCGAGGCAGCCCTGGTCGGGTCACCGGCTTTGGGGTGTGTGTGTGGGGGCTGGATTGGCTCTCGCAGAGAAGAGGGTGGAGGTCAGAGGCTGGAGGTCATGTCCTGGTGTTTCTGCTCCGAGCCCTGATGTGTGGCCGGAGCCCAGCGCGTGGGGCGCGGGTCCCACTGACCACACGCCAGCCAGACGCTCCGAGCTGGTGTCGGCGGGAGCTCTCCACCTGGGGAGCTGGGCCCAGGCCTTGGGGTTCACTGTGAAGAGGCCTCCTAACCCTGGGCCGGCACAGGCGCTCGGGGCTCCCTGCCCTCCCTGGTCTGAGCTCAGCCCCCTCCAGGGTCCACGGAAGGAAGAGAATGCGGGGCGGGGGGACAGAAGGGAATTTCTGACTCATTCCTCCCAGAGCTTCGCTGGCTGCTTTCTAATCGCCGTTTGGTCGCGGCTGTGGGCGGGCGGGCGGGACGGGTCGGATGTTGGAGGAGTGGCCAGGGGGCGGAGGCCCGTGATGCGGGCGCTCGGCCAGCGCCTCTGGGTCTGGCGGTGGCGGCCGCAAGCCGGTGCGCGGAGGAGAGACGGGTGGTCAGCGCGGAGCCAGGTGAGGGGCGCGGTGCCGTCAGCCGCAGCAGAGAACGCGGGCGCGGCCGGCCGGCGCTCTCGAAAGGGCCTCATATGCTCACTTTTAACTGCAAAGGAGGCGAGTGTTCGGCTTCAGATGTTACAAGAAGTGAGTCTGTTTCTTTTTCAGGCCTGAAGCCTCCTGAACGGGTGTCTTCCTCTCGTTTCAGTGTATCCACCGAGACCTAGCAGCCAGAAACGTCCTGGTGACGGAGAACAACGTGATGAAAATAGCCGACTTCGGGCTGGCCAGAGACATCAACAACATCGACTACTACAAGAAGACCACGAACGTGAGTGCAGGCAGCCGCTGGGGGAGGGGGCGTGGCCCGGAACGTTCCAGAAGGAACGATGGGTGCTCCGCGCTGGAGACCCGGACGGGGCGCCTTCCTCCGGCCCCTGGGCCTCGTCTTTGTCTGGCTCCTCACACGCTTCCCCACGGCGACGTGTTAGTGGGTCGTGGGGCGAGCCTCCTGGGCACGGAGAGTCGGCGGCCTCTCGCCCTCCTGGGCTCTGGGTCCAGACTTCCGAGCCCCCGGCAGGGCCCGGAGCTTCTGGTCGCCTTTCCCTCCAGACGCTGGTCAGGGAGGCCCACAGCCCCGAGGGTCCACGCAGACGACCTTTCAGTGTTTCCGAATCCGCACCCTGTCATTGCGTGTAGTCCCCGTTGCGTGTAGTCCCCGTTGCGTGTATTCCCCGTTGCGTGTAGTCCCCGTTGCGTGTAGTCCCCGTTGTGTGTAGTCTTTGTTGCGTGTAGTCCCCGTTGCGTGTAGTCCCCGTTGTGTATAGTCCCCGTTGCGTGTAGTCCCGTTGCGTGTAGTCCCCATTGCGTGTAGTCCCCGTTGCGTGTAGTCCCCGTTGCGTGTAGTCCCCGTTGCGTGTAGTCCCCGTTGCGTGTAGTCCCCGTTGCGTGTATTCCCCGTTGCGTGTAGTCCCCGTTGCGTGTAGTCCCCGTTGCGTGTAAACGGGTTCCAATGTGTGGGTGTTTCCTTCCTCCCGCACGCGCAGGGGCGGCTTCCCGTCAAGTGGATGGCTCCGGAGGCCCTTTTCGATCGCGTGTACACGCATCAGAGTGACGTGTAAGTGATCCCTTCCCCGCTTCCCCCGCGTCAGTTGCAAACCGGTGTACGCGCCGCGCCTTCCTCGGCGCCCGCTGCGTGCCACACGTTCAGGGAAGCTGCTGGAGGCGGCCGCACACAGGACGGCCTTAGGAGGCCGGTAACCGTGGCTGTTGCTAATCGGCCCGGCTTCCGAGTGCCCCTGCCCCCGACTTCACTCACGATGTGCAGCTCGGAGCCGCGGTCTCATGGCCCAGCTGCCGGCGTGGTCTCGGCTCCCTCGCCGAAGGTGTGAACGGGCCCGGGAGACGTCCGGGTCCTGCTGCCTGAACCGCCTCCCCCGCAGCGGCCCCCTTGGTGGCTGAGGCGGGAGCCTCCGTGCCCTGTGGGCTCCGCGGCAGCCCGGCCTCTGAGCCTTGGGGGGCAGCTCGCTGGCCGCGTGTTGCCCGCTGCCCATCCGGGCAGGTCGCAGCCCTGGGCGGTCACGTGGCCGGCAGAGTGGGGGGGCGGGCCCAGGAGTGGAGATCTTCGTGTTGCAAACACCGCACTGAAGACGAATAAGGTTGAGAGCGACGGAAGGAAAACACTCAACCATCCCAAACCTCCCCCGAGGAGAGAAGGTGGCGCTTGGCCACCACCGTCCGCCGTCGGCGGGGTTCCCTGGGAACCCCACGTCCTGTTCCTGAGATGCTGGGGGCAGGAGGGCACGTGGGGGCTGCAGGAGGCACCGGCCGCTGGGCGTTTATCCGGACGGGCATGCGGGCGGCCTGGGCCGGCGGTGAGTCACCTCGCTCTCTCCTTGCGCAGCTGGTCCTTCGGGGTGCTGATGTGGGAGATCTTCACCCTCGGGGGCTCGCCCTACCCGGGGATCCCCGTGGAGGAGCTGTTCAAGCTGCTGAAGGAGGGGCACAGGATGGACAAGCCGGCCAACTGCACCAACGAGCTGTAAGGGGGCATCTGCCTGAGCTCTCCACCCTGTCCCGGCCCCCCTCCATCCCGGGCTCCCCGCTCCAGCCCCAGGCTCCCCCCCAGAGGGAGACAGATTCCACCCGGCCGCAGGCCTGTCCGGTAGAGAGCAGCATCTGGGGTGCAGGCAGCCAGCTTTCAGTCGGGGCGTCGGGCTGCCCGGCCAGGGCTCCGCTTCCTGAGTGACGTGGGCCGTGTGCTGGGCTTTGCCGCTGACGCTCCTCAGAGTGGCGGGAAGATAGACCTGCCCCCTCATGCACACGCACACGCACACGCACACGCACATGCACACGCACACGCTAGGAAGCCACAGGGCTGCCCGGCTGAGCACAGGGCCAGGGGACCAGCCCGGCCTCCCCTCAGCGCTCGTCCCCGGCCCCGGCGCAGCGCGTGGAGGCCGGTGCTCCTGGGACCAGCAGCCCCTCTGGGACCGTGCCAACTGCTGCTGTGGTTTGACATCGGCCACATTCCCTCAGCCAGGGAACTAGTCGTCTCCAGTTGCCTGCGGCTCGACCCGCACTGGCGTGCAGAGAATTGAACGTGGCCAGAGCCTTCCTTAGCGTTTCGATGTGGCTGTAAAACCAGGAGAGACCTGTCCACGCGGGGGCAGGGTGGTGTTTGTGACGTGTCTGGCCCGCCCTCCCCTGGGATTGGCTGAGAGCGGGCGGACCGGCCCTGAGGGCTGAGGGCTGAGGGCTGAGGGCTGAGGGCTGTGGGCGCCGTTTCGGGGGCTCACGCGGCGGCGCCTCTCCGCAGGTACATGATGATGAGGGACTGCTGGCACGCCGTGCCCTCGCAGCGGCCGACCTTCAAGCAGCTGGTGGAGGACCTGGACCGAGTGCTCACGCTCACCACCAACGAGGTGAGGCGCCCTCGTGCCCGGCTCCTGGCCTGGCGCTCCGCGCTGTAAACACACCTGCCCTGTCCGAGTGCGCGGCCGTCCATCATCAGGCCAGGGGTCAGGCAGGGGTCAGGCAGGGGTCAGCAGGTTCACCTGTGCTCTCCCAGGTCCTGGTTTTGCTCAGCTGCGTGGTGAGCGTCTGACTCACACAAGCAGAGCCTGCGGGCCCTGCACGAGCCGCCCGTCACCATGGTGTTCCGGCGCTGGGCCCGGGGCGTGTGTGCGTGCGTGTGCATGTATACATGTGTGTGCGTGTGCATGTGTGTGTGCATGCATGTGTGTGTGTGTGCATGCATGTGTGTGGATTCTGGTAACCGGGGTGCGAGCTGCTGATGCTCAGGTCCCGATGGGCGTGATGCATGGAGGCCCCGCCCTTCCCGCTTCAGACAACACAGGAACCGTCAGTCCCTCCCGGACCCCGCCTGGCGGGGCGTGTGGCTCGCGGCCTCATCCGTGTGCACATACATGTCCACACCGTGTCATAACGAGTGACCACTAGGATGTTTAAGGGAAAACCGGCACCTTTTGCTAAAATACTTATTTTCTAGAAAATACGTAGAATCGGTGCCCATGGCCCCTCATTGTCTGAGTTGAGAAAGAAAATAATAGATTTAAATGTTTGAATAATACAGGCCATGGCTTCAGAGCGATTAAGAAACAAGCCAGCACCTTGTCGGGGCGTCTGACTGGCCGGGAGGGGAGAGGCTGCGCTTCAGGGAGGGCGGGTGCCCTGCAGGGGCCGCGGGGCGGCCTCTTCTCCCCCAAGTGGTGTTTCGTGTCAGTGCCTCAGCCCCGGGCGTGGGATCGGGACGCGCGGCTTCCCCCTCAGAGCCGCGCGTGGACGGCTGGGAAGTCACGGAGCCTCCAGCTCAGCGAGCGGATGGCCAGGCTCAGGGCTGCGTGTCATGTTTGCATTTCACGTGGGCCGTGCGGGCCGAGGCCACAGCAGCGCCTGGTGAAGCTGCGGCTACAGAACCCGAGTCTCTTCCCGTCTGAAAATCACTGCCAGATGCTCCGGGAAACGGTTCCATTTAAGACGAAGTTTCACTTTTATTGTCGTCAGCAAAGCGCGGGCTTGATGTGGCGGCTTCTTCCCCCGGGTGGTTACCCGGAGGCTGTGGGGGCGGCCGCAGCCCGGTCGGATGGGACTCGCTCTCGCCAGCCCTGGCGGTGGGGGGGGGGGGGGTTGTCTTTTCAATGTTCAGCCGCCAGCATTCTGTGGGCTCCCTTCTGACAACCCGACAGGCTGCTGTGCTGTGTCTGCACTTCTCGCCGCCTCTCAGCGTAGGACGGGGGGAGGGGGGCCCTGGCTCCGGGTGTGGGAGCGACGCCCCATGCGCCGCCCCAGGAGGCAGTGGGGCCCGGGGCTCCTGTTCAGGGGTCTCTCCCTAGTTTCAGGGCGGAAAGGGGGCAGTAGGAGTCCACATGGGGCCACGTGGTCTTTGTCGCCACAGCTCCGCTCTGCCTGGGACCCAGAAGCAGCCACAGACGCCGCGTCAATCGACACGCGTGTCCGTGTTCTGGGGAAGCTGGATGGACCCTCACATGTCATTTTATATCATTTTAAAGCCGTGAGACATGTTTTAAAAACATTTTTTTGGTTAATCCTCACCTGAGGATATTTTTCCATTGATTTTTAGAGAGAGTGGAAGGGATGGGGAGAGACAGAGAGAGAGAAACATCGATGTGAGAGAGACTCATTGATTGGTTGCCTCCTGCACACACCCCGCCAGGGCCCGGGCCAGGGAGGAGCCTGCAACCAGGGTGCATGCCCTTGACCAGAATCGAACCCGGGACCCTTCAGCCCGCAGCTCACGCTCTGTCCACTGAGCCAAACGGGCCAGGACGCCATGAGCTATTCTTCGTCTTTTTGTTGATTTTACTTTTTCTCTCGCCGTTTAAAAAATGGTAAAACCGCTCTCAGGTCCCCGGCCATCGCGGCCGCGGTGGGTCCTGCCCGCCCTTGGCCGCAGGGGGCGACCAGCCTTTTGCGTTGTAAACCTTCAGGACTTGTTTTCCTAAGCTGTCCTCGACGGTCCATTGTGGATGTCATGTCCACGCGTCCGCCCGAGGTCTGGGGGACCCTGTGTGCGTTTCGAAGGCAGAGAGGGTCCGAGCGCATGAGTGACGTCTGTGAGATCCCCCCGAGTGAAGACACGCTCCCCCTACATTATCCCAGAAACTACAGGCATAGAACGAAATTCGTTAAGCGAATGTGCATGGCCTGGACCTCTTAGAGGGGACCCACATCTATACCCTGTCATTGTGCTGGGCTCAAATTTTTTATGTCAGAGAAGGAGAGAGAGAGAGAGAGAGAGAGAGAGAGAGAGAGAGAGAGAGAGAGAAAGAAACATCAATGATGAGCGAGAATCACGGGTCGGCTGCCTCCTGCACGCCCTGCCCTGGGAATCCAGCCCACAACCCGGGCCTGTGCCCAGACCAGGAATCGAACCCTGAACTCATGGTTCATAGGTTGACGCTCAACCCCTGAGCCACACGCCGGGCTGGGCTAGAATTTGAGCC
Organism: Myotis nattereri; assembly: GCF_964212035.1. Classification (NCBI taxonomy): domain Eukaryota; kingdom Metazoa; phylum Chordata; class Mammalia; order Chiroptera; family Vespertilionidae; genus Myotis; species Myotis nattereri. The sequence goes on from NC_138088.1 coordinate 61,405,042, forward strand.
CCGTGCGCCCGAGAGGGGACAGAGAGGAGAGTGAGCAAGTCCTTGGGCCGAGCGCCTGCAGCCCAGCTGGGCTCGCCGTTCCCCACGGGTCAGCGTCTACCGGTGACGGCTGTACACAAAGTCGAGGGCCGGCAGCCTAGAGGGGACGGGGCTGCGGCCAGGAGGTTGCTGTGCAGCCGGGGGTGGGGTGGGGCAGGGAGCACGGCTGGCGGCTGGCTCTCATCCCTTCAAGGGTGCCCTGTCCCGTCCCAGCTCCCGGGCCAGCCTCTCGAGAGCCTGTGTTTGAATAGAAGGCCTCTCGTCCCTTCTCTCAGGAGCACCTGGGCCTGGGCAGCCCCTCCGGCGTCCTCACTGGGTACCCAACCCGAGGAGATAAACGACTCTCTTGTCCCGGCTGGTGTGGCTCAGTGGATAGAGCGCCGGCCGGCAGACTGGAAGGTCCCGGGTTCGATTCCCGGTCAAGGGCACAGGCCCGGGTTGCGGACTCGATCCCCAGTGGGGGGCGTGCAGGAGGCAGCCGATCCGTGATTCTCTCTCATCATGGATGTTTCTCTCTCTCCCTCTCCCTTCCTCTCTGACATCAGTATGAATATCTTTAAAAACAACAACAGAAGTAACAGGTCTCTGTCCTCCCCTCAGGAGTACCTGGACCTCAGCCAGCCCCTCGAGCAGTACTCGCCCAGCTACCCCGACACCAGGAGCTCCTGCTCGTCGGGGGACGACTCCGTCTTCTCCCCGGACCCCATGCCCTACGAGCCCTGCCTCCCGCAGTACCCGCCTGTCAGCGGCAGCGTGGACACCTGAGCGGGCGTGTGTCCGCCCCTCCCGGCAGGCGGGCGGCGCGGGAGCCTGGCCGCACGGAGCGGGGCCTCCTCCGGAGCTGTGTCTCCGACTGTACATATGGACCGGAGGGCGCGTCGTTGGGAGAGCCGGCGGCAGGCGTGTAAAGGTGACACCGTCGGAAACCTGTCGTCTTCGCCAGGGGAAGAGGGACGTTTCCGGGGCCACGGACGGCCGCGGTGGGACCGCACGCCCGCCGCCCGCCACCCGCCGGGCCGGCTGTGGGCCAGCCGGACTCAGGAGACAGACGCGCGTCCGGCCTCGTGGTGAATGTTGTAAGAAGGGGAGCAGGGGAGGCGGCGCACGCACAGGGCACGGGGGGCACAGAGGTGCTGGGTGTATGTACATAGACGCAAATTATGTATAAATATATATTATATATTTACAAGGAATTATTTTTTGTATTGATTTTAAATGGATGTCGCAGTGCACCTGGAAAATCGGTCTTATCTTTTTTTTTAAAAAAAAAATAGCTATTTGCTAAATGCTGTTCTTACCCGGAGTTTCCTAATTTTCACCGAGCAGCGGTGGGAGGTACTTTTGCTTTCAGGGAAAATGGTATAAAACATTAATTTATTAATGGATTGGTAATATACAAAACAATTAATCATTTATAGTTTTTTTGTTTCTAATTTAAGTGGCATTTCTATGCGGGCGAGTTGACTGGCTGCTCCGACGTAGCTGGTGGCCGGGTCCCTTGAAAAGAGAACTGATGGCAGATCTGAGTGGTGGGGGCGGCGAGGTTCGGGGTGCGAGCTCTGCCGTCGGGGCTGTCGAACCGCCTGCTGGAGCCGGGGCTCGGGCGAGGGTGTTGATGGGCGGCTTGGTCATGGGTCCCCGTGGCCACTCCCTGCACCTGCCAGGCCAGTGGGACCAGCTCCTCAAACAGCTGCCCTCGCCCAGCCTCGCCTCCCGGCGGCCCTGCCCGCGGCGCAGTCGTCGGATCGGCCTGTGTTCTCGTCGGGGATTTGGGTAGCGGCTCCAGGTTCGTGGGCGGCAGAGCAGCTCTCAGGGTCTCCATGACTCACCGTGGGGAACGGAGACGCCGGTTCTCCCGCTGAGAGTTTGGGGTCCCCTCCATCGTGTTAAGGGGTGGCTCCCGGCGGCTCCTGGCGGGCCTCACTGGCGGGTCCGGCCGGTTCCGGCGGCAGAGGAAGCGAACTTCCCGCCGAGGGTCCCGTGCGAAAGGACTGTGTTTTGCTTCCGAAACGCCCCTCACGCTGCGGTCGCCGCGCATGCAGAATACACTGACTGTACATGTATGTGCCAGGGCCTTGGGGAAAGTATTTAATAAAACCTGTTAATTTTTATACTGACAATAAAAATGTCTCTACAGATATTAACGTTAACAAGACAAAATAAATGTCACGCAGCTTATTTTTTTACACTCGTGTCTCGCCCGGTGGTTTCCTGGGCTCGGAGGGGGGCCGGTGCGGTTCGCTGGGGCAGGAGGCGGCGTGGCGGGTCGGGTTTGTTACAAACAGGGACCTGCGGGCGGGGTGGCCCGGGCCGGTGCCCAGGACACGGGGGCCCCAGGGAGGTGGGTTCCTCACAGGCTGCAGGACACCATCTCCTTCCTGGGCTCCCGGCTCCCCGAGGACCAGGTGGGGGTGGTGAGGGGCAGGGCTTTTCAAGCTGCAGGAGGGGGGCGGGTGTGCAGGGGGGTGGAGCATCCCTCCTGCGGGAAGGTCGGGGCCCACAGGAAGTGGACACCTGGGGGTGCAGGGGGACCCTCGGCAGCCGGTCGGGGCTACACGGGGCCCGGCCTCCAGTGCTGGGAACAAGAGGTCGGTCTCCTCGCGGCTCCGTGTGCGGGGCCTGGGCAGGTGGTGCGAGGGCTCTGCGCTCACAGGCGGGAGCTTGAGGTTCCCCGGGCCCCCTGCCTGGGAAACCGTCGAGTCAGCCAGGCGGCGGCCGTCGAGATCGCGGCGCCCGGAGAAACGACCATCGAGATCGCGGCCGAATCAGACTGTTGAGCTCCTGCCGCTGGGACGTGGCACCTCGTGGATCTGTCTGGACCTTCCTCTCGACCCTGAAGCCGGTTCCACCACCTCGGGCGGACCCGGGGGCCACAGGGGCGGCTCCGCTGCAGGCGTTCTCTCTGTTTCCTTTTACGAATGTGCGTCTGTGATGATGTTCTCAGTGTACCCACGAGGCTGTGCAACCATCCCCGCCACCTGATTCAGGGGCCTTTCACCCCAAAAGAGCCCTGTACCAGTTAGCAAGCACCCCAAGGACCCCCCCACCCCCGCCCTGGCCACCACCCGGCTGCCGTTTACGCAGACGGAGTCGCGTGCGCGGGTTGGGTCTGGCTTCTGTCACGTGGCCTCGTGTCTGAGATCTGCCCTCGTGGCCACTTCTCCCAGGACCTCCTTCCTCCTGCTGCCGATTCGCGCTCCGTTGTGTGGATTGGACGTTTGTTGCTGCTGGGCGTTTGGGCTGCGTCCACTTCTTGGCCGTTAGGGATAGAGCTGCTGTGAACATTCATGTGCAAGTTTTTTTAAAAAATGTATTTTTATTGATTTGGGGGAGAGGGAGAGAGAAACATCAATGATGAGAGGGAATCATGGATCGGCTGCCTCCTGCAGGCCCCCCACTGGGGATCAAGCCTGCAACCCGGGCCTGTGCCCCGACGGAATTAAACTCTGACCTCCTGGTTCCAAGGTCGACGCTCACCCACGGAGCCACGCCGGCCGGGCCAGGGACAGGTTTGTGTGTGGACACAGCTTGCCTCCTCCCGGGGGTCTGTCCCCCGCCCTGCAGGCCTGCTCGGCCGGCGGGTTCCTGTTTCACCTCGTGAGGGTCTGCTTTCCTCGGCGGTGGCACCCTTGACACGCACCAGCGATGCCGGGGTCCCGATGTCCCCGTCCGTGTGGCCGGCTGTCCGCGTTTATCGCAGCCTCGTCCTCTGGGGTGAAACGTCTGCCTAAGACTTGGTAGCTGAGGTGCCATTCGGACCCTGGATCAAAGCTGCATCCTCCCACCGACTGGGATTTCCCAGAACAAGACGCCACGCGGTTATGGGCCTGGCGCTGGCTCTTAGCGTGTGGCCTCGCCAGCCCGGGGGCTCAGCGGAGCCGCATGGAGCCGACGTGTGGGGGGCTCGGTCCCGTGTCTCAGTCCTCGTGGCCGAGAAAAGGGAGCGGAGCCCGGGCACGTGAAGGCGAGCGATTCCTGGCTGGCAGCGTGAGCGCGACCCGACCCTACACCCCAGCTTCCTTCCGAGAAAGCCTGGGGAGCATGAGTGTGAGCGCGAGTGTGAGCGCGAGTGTGTGAGTGTGAGCCCGAGCGTGTGTGTGTGCGTGAGTGTGAGAGTGTGAGCATGCATGCGAGTGTGCGTGTGAGCACATGCATGTGTGCGTGTGTGAGCGTGCGTGTGAGCATGCATGCGAGTGTGTGAGTGTGCGTGTGTGAGCATGTGTGTGAGCGTGTGTGTGAGCGTGCATGGGTGTGCGTGTGTGTGAGTGTGCGTGTGAGCGTGAGCGGGCTGCGGGGCTGAACGCCGTTACTTGTGCTCACACTTGGAGCCTCCTCGTCCGCGTGGGGATGTTTTCAGAGCTGAACGCAACGTTTCTCTTCTCTCGCGTCTCGTCCCCAGGAAGCCTGGAAGCGACGCGGCTGGCAGGGAGGCAGAGCTGCCGGCCCGAGTGACACCTAGAAGGGCCCTTCTGCGTCCTCTTTTCCTTGGGGTTGCGGGGGTGGGGGTGTGTGGGGGTCCTTGAAGTTGCCCCCCAGTCCTGGGGGGGTCACACAGGTGCTGCCGGGGACAGCGGACACGGGACAGTCAGTGTCGACCACTCAGGAGCCCAGCGGGCGCTGGGGACCCGGATAGAGGTCAGTGTCCTCCGCTCTGGGAGGGGCCAGACCCCGTGAGACCCACTGGGGTCACGTCCGCCCCCACCTCACACCAAAGGCATTTCTATGTTTTAAGTCCGTGAAAATGAGGCTCAAAGTGTTTTAAAACCGTAAAGTTATGTTTATGGCATTCGACCTGTTACGCCCCCTTTTTAAACAAGGTTTGCCCTGTAAACACTGCCAGGCGGTGCCTGTGAAAGCTTTACGGGACGATTCAACACTTTCATTTATTTATTTAATATATTTCTAATTATTTCAGAGAGAGGAAGGGGTGGGGGAGAGAATCGTCAATGAGAGAGGATCATGGATCAGCTGCCTCCTGCAGGCCCCACACCGGGGATCGAGCCGGCCACCCGGGCCTGTGCCCCGACCGGGAATCGAACTGTGACCTCCTGGCTCGTAGGTCGATGCTCAACCCCTGAGCCACGCCGGCCGGGCAGCTTGTACATGTTTAAAGGTTGAAAGAAAAGACGAAAGGTCCATCTGGTGGCCCGTGAAGGTCTCAGGGGCCATGAGGGAAGGTGTCTGGGCGCTCGGCCGGCGTCCACTGTGCACTGTGCACCAGGGATTGTGTTATGTGATTGCGACAGGGACCGCCTGGCCCACGACGGCTGAGAATGTCCCACTCGATTGCCCTTTGCCAGCAGCCGGCGACCCCGGCTGAGGGAGCGGGGTCAGGCCCTGTGCCGGCCGGGTCAGGCCCCGACAGGTGGCGTGGGGTGGGGACAGGCGCAGACCCAAGCCCTGAAGGTGGGGACGCTGTCAGGAGTGGGTGCCTGCAGGGGAGGCGGCGGGCGTGATGGGCACAGAAGGTGGTGCCGCGGGCCCGTGGGGTGTTGATCCTTTGAGGATGCTCTCAGTGACGTGTCTGAACGGGCCCTCCTGGCGCCGTGTCTCCCCCGACGGGACGCCGTGTAGCGACACGCCCGGCGCTGCCAGACCAGGTTGCCGCAGAGACCCGCCCGCTGAGGCTGAACAAACACGCGGCTCCCCCGAGGGAGGGGGCGCGCGGCTGAGGCGGAGCTGAGGGGTGCTTGTTTGGCAGGAAGTAAAGCTGACCTCCCCCAGCGACGGGGTGGAGGGGGTGGGGAGGCACCTCGCACTGTCACCCTCCTGAGCCTGGCAGGGTGGGCACACTGGGGTCAGGGCAGATGGGCGGGCACCTCGAGCCTGGGGGCAGGTGGGCAGGCGCCCGGGCTCAGGGCAGAGGGCTCGTGGCGCGGTCACGCGGGCCCGGTTTTATTTCCTGTCGCTCCCGTGTCTTGCACACATGGAGGTGCCGTGGAAAAGGTGGGCAGTCCCGGGACAGGGCACGTGGGGGCCGCCGTCTCCCCTGGACACAGGACTCTGCGCGACTGAGTTAACGTCATCGTAACGGCAGCCAGTCCTGGCCAGGTGGCTCAGTGGATAGCACACAGGCCTGCAGACTTTAGGGTCCCAGGTTTGATTCCGGTCAAGGGCACGTACCTCGGTTGCAGGCTCCTCACCGGCCTGAGCCCTGGCTGGGGCGCGTGCAGGAGGCAACCCATCGATGTGTCTCTCTCACGTGGACGTTTCTCTCTGCCTCGCCCTCCCTCCCACGCTCTAAGAATCAGTGGAGACATCCTCGGAGGAGAAGCAACAACAAAACAGCTGCAGGGGGATCGTCCCCACGGGTCGGGCTGCTGGAGGCTGGCAGGGCCCGGGCCAGCTGCTCCATCAGTCCACACGCAGGTCCCGCCCCCACCCGCACACGGACCCGGAGAAAACGGCACAGGCAGTGAGCACGCGGGGAGCGGGGCCCCAGGAGCACGCTGGGATCTGGTTTCAGCGTCTCCCGTGTCTTCCAGACGGGGTTTCAGGCCCATCAAGCACGAAACCCTTATTTTTCTGACCTGAAAGCAGGTGAGTTCAGTCAAGTGCAGGAGACATGAGAGGAAGCAGACCCTGGGAACCCGTTCTGGCTGCTCTGGGCCGGCCCAGCCTCTGGCAGGTGAGGGGGAGGGGGTGGCGGGGGGGGGGAGGGGGGAGCCTAGACCCTTTCCAGAGCGGGGAGGGGGAGGGGCAGGCGGGTGCCGTGGTGACCCCGGAAGGGACGCGTGTTGGCCGACCTGCTTTACACGGCACCTGTGGGCCCAGGGGAACCCGAGCCGGCGGGCAGCGGGCAGGGCCTGTGGCTGCGTGTGTGCACACAGCCCCTTGTCGACCGGCTGTCGCCGCCTCTCAGAACAATAAGAACATTTAGAAGTCTCCTGGCGGCCTCACCCGTAGGGCCTCCTGGTTACTTAAGCTCTCCCGCGACCAGGTGCCTCTCAGAAAGAGTCCGAGCTGCTCCGGGCCTGCAAGGTGCACGCCTGCCACTGGGGGAGGGGGCGTCGAGGCTCTGGCGTGGGCCGGGGGGGGCGGGGTGCGTGGGACTTGGGGAACGGACGCCCAGCTGCTTTTGTGTAGCGAGCGCCCTGCTGTCGTGTGGCTGCATTTGAGGGGCTGAGATTGGACCCGGAGCGTCCGCCCCCCCACGCTGCCCTCCCTGGCCCACCACTGCCCGGGGGCCCCCTGAGCCTGGGCAGTTCCATTGCGGAGCCCTGGCCACCAGCATCCTCACGCCTCTCGCACGCCCCGCACTGGGGAAGGAGCCCGCCACCCGGCATGTGCCCGGCCCCCCTCGAGCCCTGGCCTCCTGGTTCCTGGTTCCTGGTTCAATCAGAGCCATGGGGCCGGCTCTCTCCTCTCCTTGTGAGGCCGCCGGTGCTGCTGGTCGGACTCCAACCTTCGGCTGTCAACCCGCAATCCTCCCGCTCTGGTCTCAGGGCTCCTTTACGTTCTTCAGGGTGATGGAGGCCCCCAAACGCTTTTGTTAACGTGGGTTGTGTCTATCGATACCCGTCACGTTAGAAATTAAGTAAACGTGGTCCCGTCCGAGTTTGGGGGACACGGTGAGTCCTCGCGGCCCTTCCCTCCCCTCTGGCCTTTGTCCGGGTCGTGTGTCCACCACGTTGTCCAACTGGACTGGACTTTCCCAGTGACCACCACCCGGGGCTGGGCGCTACCCCGTCTCCCGGGCCCTCGGGCCTCTGAGGGCCACGGCTCAGGGCCAGGCCGGCGCCTCCCGCTGCCTCCCTGTGGGGACACAGCCCCCGCGGAGTCCAGGAGCCGGACCTCCACCAGCTGGGCCTCCCCCCGGGGCCCTCGACCCTCGGGCTCTTGCCTGCACCTGCCGCCCCGAGGCCTGCCGGGAGGCGGGAAGCGGGCACAGGTGTGCGGGGTCCTGAGCGCACGGGAGCAGAACGGACCGGCCTGGGCCAGGAAGCAGCCGCCCCTGCGCAGACCCAGGGCCACGGCCGAGCCATGGGCACCGGGGCCACGTCCTGGCCCGGCCAGTGCACACCCCGCGGGCGGGAGCCCTGCAGGGTCTCAGCATCGCCAGCCTGTGCCTCCCGCCGCCCGGCTCGGAGCGAACAGCCCTCGGAGGGGAAGAGAAGACCGTCTCCAGGTGCCTGGCTCTGGGAGGGCTGTGGAGGGGGGAGGGTGGAGGGTGGAGGGGCCGCGTGGCTGAGGAGCCCTGCAGAAGCACAGCCGTGGGGTCAGGTGGGGAGACGGACGCCGGGCCTGAGGCGGAGCGAGCCCTGGGCGGGGGGGGGCGGGGGGGGGGAGGACCTGAGAGTGGCCGCTGGGTCTCATGGCCTGCAAGTGGGGGCCTTTCGGGGGGCGGGGGGCGCTGCCTCAGGTGCCAGCGGGAGGAGAGAGGGCTGATGACCCCTGAGTCTCGGCACCTGTGCCTGTGCCGGCCCACACGGGGCGCCGGGGAGGGAGAGGGGGCGCCCGGGGCTCTGTCTGAGTCTGTGGGGGTGGAGCCTGCCTCGTCCTCACGTGTCCACGTCCCGCGTCACAGACTCGGTGTCGGCCGTGCTCGCACGCGGGGCCGTGGGGTCGCCAGGACCAGGCTCCGAGAAGGCGGGTCCACCGCGGCCGAGGCCGGGGCAGCGGGAGAAAGGCGCTCGCCCTCCTGCCTGGGGTCCAGCTGTTGGTCTCCCGACTGCTCCTGCCCTCGGACCTGGGCTCCGCGTGTTGGCTGCACCCCAAGGCCCTGCTCCGTGTACGTGGGGGCAGGTGGGGGCGCTGGTTGCCGGCCAGAGCGGTGGCTCCAGTCTGGCGGCGGGCATGCTCCGTCCTCCGCGGCTCCCCCGGCCATATTAGGGCCCCTCCGCGGGGTGGAATCTCTGACTCACCGCCCCCCCAACCCCCACACACACTCGCTCTCCTGCCCGTGTCCTGGGATTAGATGCACTCGGATCTGTGGGTTCGAAGGCTTACGTGCTATTTCGGTTTGGCAAACGGCTCCTTGTTTGAAGTCAGAAAAAGAAGCGCTTTTTCCAAAGGGGCCCAGACGGCGTCTTGGCGACGTGGTGTTTCGTGCGACCGAGCCCTCGGTGATTTCAGGCGCGAGAATCAGATGGAAGCGGACTCGCTTGAGGAGAGGGAGGGGAGGGAGGTCCTCGTTGGAGGCATGGAAACAGCCACCGACCCTCCCCCTCCCGCCCCCAGGCTCCTGCCGGCTCCCGGCCCCGTGCTGGGGGCTCTCGGTGCATTCCCACCCCCACCCGGGCCCCAGGCCCCCAAACGCGCCTGTTTTAGGGACGAGGAAAGAGGTCCAGAGGGGCAGGGTCAGCCACAGCGACAGCTGAGGGGCCTCAGGACCGGAGCTCGGTCTCCCGGAGGCTCTGCCCAGGGCTGGGGGGGCGGGCGGGGGGGCGTGGGGGGGGGAGCGCTCGGCACAGGCACCCTGCACACAGTAGGGATAAATGACGAATGTGTCCTCTCTCCAGTGGACCCCGGCGTTTCCAGGCGAACTCTCACGTAGCACCTGCCAGAAATGCTTTATCACTCTGGGGTCACAAAACCATCAGAAGTGGGCGTTACGCTTTGTGGAGGTAGAATGGGGCAAGTGGGGCGGCCATGGCAGGACTTAGGTTTGAGCTTGAAGTCCCAGCCCAGCTCTCCCACTGGGCCACTACCGAACTTCCCTAAGACTCAGTTTGCTGATCTGTGAAATGGGTAGAATTCTGATGCCTGTCTCCCTCCAAGGATCTGAGAATTGAATAAAAGAGTCTCTGTACAAAAGTCCTGGGTGAGCCTCAGAATACTGAGCAGGTACTAGCTCTTATGATCCCATGGCCCCTTGATATGGTCCATTTGAAAAATAGTCCTGCCCTGGCCGGTTTGGCTCAGTGGTTAGAGAGTTGGCCCGCACACCAAAGGGTCTGGGTTCGATTCCAGTTAAGGACACGTGCCTGGATTGCAGGCTCGGTCCCTGGCCTCGGTGAGGGCACATGCGGGAGGCAGCCAATCACTGTGTCTCTCACTCTCCGTCTCCCCCTCCCTTCCACGCTCTCTAAAAATCAATAGAAAGCCCTAGCCAGTTTGGCTCAGTGGATAGAGTGTCAGCCTGCATTTCGAAGGGTCCCAGGTTCGATCCCGGTCAAGGGCACATACCTTGGTCCAGGCTCCTCCCTGGCCCGGGTGCTGGTCGGGGCGTGTGCAGGAGGAAATCGATGTGTTTCTCGCACATCGATGTTTCTCTCTGTCTCTCCCTCTCTCCCCGACTCTCCCTAAAAATCAATGGAAAAATATCCTCGGGTGAGGGTTAACAAAAAATAATAATAATTAAAGTAAATAAACTCAGTGGAAAAATATCCCGCCGCCCGGGGAGGCCCGCGTGATCACTGCTGCTCCCCCCCCAGCAGGACCCTGTGAGCCAGTGGGCGCCAAGCGTTAAATCCCCCCCCCCCCCCCGCTGCTGCCCTCGGCCCACGCCAGGGACACGTGGGTGCTCTTTCGTACGCCAGCTCGTTAATCTTTGCAACCACCTCATAAAGCAAACATTATCATCACCGTTGCACAGATAAAGAAGCGAGGCTCTGTGTATGTGTTGGGGGGGGGGTTCGGGGGGCGGAGGGGCAGTAAATAACTCATCCCAATGGCTGACTTGGGTTTCCAACCAGGTCTGACTCCAATCTTTGGCTATAAATCAGCAATCCTCCAACTCTTTGGTCTCGGGACTCCTTTACGTTCTTCAGAATGATGGAGGGCTCCAACAAGCGTTTGTTAATGTGGGTTGTGTCTATCGATATCCATCATGTTAGAAATTAAAACTGGGAAAAACATGAAAGGACTTATTTCACAGAAAATAAAAAAGCCGTTGCATATAAAACATCTGCCTTTCTAAATAAAACCTAACTAGATTTTCCAAAACAAAAAAATAGAGAGACGTGGCGTCGCTTCACATTTTGCAAAACTCTCTGTTGTGTGCCTAACGTCCGCTGGATTCCTGTGTCCGCTTGTGTGGTCCGTCCACGTCTGAGACCACGGATCACGGAGGCTCTGGAAACCTCCGCTGTGTACGTTTAAGACAATCAGTGGAAAAGGCAAATCACTTTTTAGTCCTGTTACGAAAATCATTTCGAACCCACCAGACCCTGAAAAGGTCTCAGGGACCTCAGGGGTGCCTGGGCCAAACTTTGAGAACCACTGCTATCCTAATGTATATAAAGAGCTAGGTGCCGTCACGTCCGAACGGGCGCCCGGTCACCATGAAGTGCATGGAGCACCTCTCGGTCCCCCCCTCCCCGGCCCCCCGAGCCGCTCACCATGAGGGGGGCTGGCAGCAGGGCAGGACTGGGGATTGCTGAGTGGCGGTGGAGGGCTCCTTCGCTGGGTGGCCCTGAGCTCAGGGAGCAGTCATCCAGGCGGCAGTGAGTTTTGCGGAGCAGTGGCGGGGCGGGGGGAGCCTCACGGAGCAGTGGTGGGGCGGGGTAATTTCGTGGAGCGTCCAGTGGTGAGCTTCGCGGGGTGGCAGCAGCTTCATGGAGCCGTCGAGGGGCAGGGGGAGCCTTGTGGAGCCGTCGAGGGGCCGTGAGCCTTGCGGGGCATCCTGGGCGGGGAGCTTCATGTAGCGTCTCAGGGTGGCAGAGGCCATGCGACGGAGGCCAGGCGAGGCCTAGGACCCGAACTGCACACGATTTCGTGCGCGCTGGGCCTCCAGTCTGTGTACTAAAAGCATAACGTGATCATTAGACCTTCCGATGAAGCCCGGGCTGCTGGGGCCCAGGCGGCCGCCACCCATCAGCCGTCGGGGAGCGTGCGGGCTGGACCACGGGCAGCGTGGAGGCAGGCTCTGCCGCGGGCTCCTGGCGGAGGCTGCTGCGGTCCAGTGGGCATTCGTGCTGTCCACGCCACGGCACCGGGCGTGACTGTGCTCTGGCCCACACAGCGTCCTGGTGATCCGATGGCCTGAAGGAGTCACCACCATTTATTTTCAAGGGGAAAAAAGAAGAAATATGCACTTGGGAATCCAAATGCTGCCTGTTGGGGGAGGTGGGGTGAGTAGGTGGGGCCAGGGGACGCTCCGGGCAGTGAGACCAGTTTATGCGAGTCTGTGATGGTGGACACATGTCGCCATCCACTTGCTAAGACTCACAGAATGTACCTCCCAGGGGTGGATTATAATGTGAGCGGACTTCAGTGAATCATAATGCACCCGGCCCTGGGCAGTCTGGCTCAGCAGTTGGACTGCCAGCCCGCAGTCTGAAGGGTTGCGGGTTCGATTCCCAGCCAAGGGCACATACCTCGGTGCAGGTTCATCCTGGCCCCTGCTGGGGCGAGTGTAAAACGCAACCAATCGATGTCTCTCTCTCTCCCCCTCCCCCTTCGCTCCCACCCTCCCCCTCCCTCTAAAAAGATCAGAGGAAAAATATCCTGGGGTGAGGATTACAATAATAACAGCAATGTATCCAGATCAGTGCATCAGTTGTAACAAATGAACGCACCGATGCGGGTGTTGATAGGAGGGGAAATAATAGAGGGACGGACAAGGTTACACGTAACTCTGTAGCCCTGACACTGCTCTCCAGCGAAACAAAACATCCCTGCAGGTCTGGGCCTCCGCCAGGGCTCTTCGGGGTTTGGGGCTGGGATGTCCCCTGGAAACGCCTGAAGCACTGCCATGATCATGCCAGGGAAACTGTACCCGCCCCGCCCCCGCCCCAGGCCCCGCCCCCAGCCCCAGGCCCCGCCCCCGGCCCCAGGCCCTGCTCTCAGCCCCACGCCCCACCCTCAGCCCCAGGCCACGCCCCCAACCTCAGGCCCTGCCCCACGCCCCGCCCCACACCCCCGCCCTCAGCCCCACGCCCCGCCCCCAGCCCCATGACCCCGCCCTCAGCCCCACGCCCCGCCCTCAGCCCCATGACCCCGCCCTCAGCTCCAGGCCCCGCCCCCAGCCCCAGGCCCCACGGAGGCGTTCTCTAGGGATCCTTCCCGTTGTCTCCCCGGCTCCGAGTCTACAGTAGCATCAGGGGGATTTGAGGGTGTAATTCCGCGTGAGACTGGTAATTAGAGGCGGTTGGAGAGACTCCCGGCTGTTTAATTGCTTGAGAACCACCGCCCAGCATCGGGGATAATGGGCCCTATTAGCTCCTCGCGCAGGAAGCGAGGGTTCTGTCTGGGCCCATCTCTCCAGGCGCTGGGGCTTCCTGGACCCAACGGGGAGGGGGCGTCGGTGCCGGCGGGCGGGGCTGGCCCCGGTGCGCACTCTCAGTCCCTCACGGACTCAGGCGGCCAAGCTTCGGTTTGCAATGACCGCCCCCCCCCAATCTTCTTTTATTTATTTATTCTTAAAGATCTTATTTTTTTTTTATTATTGACTTCAGAGTGGAAGGGAGATGGGGGGAGATAGAAACATCAACGGTGAAAGAGAATCATGTCGGCTGCCTCCTGCACGCCCCACACTGGGGGTCAAGCCCGCAGCCTGGGCACGTGCCCTGACGGGGATCCAACCTGACCTCCGGGTTCCTGGGTCGATGCTCAACCCCTGAGCCACACGGGCCGAGCCTTTCATTCCCTCCCTCCCTCCCTCCCTTTATCCTCACCTGAGGATATTTTCCCATTGAATTTTTAGAGAGAGTGGAAGAGAGAGGAAAAGACAGACAGAAACATGATGTAAGAGAAACACATGGATTGGTTGCCTCCTGCACGTGCCCTGACCATGGCTGGGCAGGGAGGAGCCTGCAGCCGAGGTACGTGCCCTTGACCGGAATCGAACCCGGGACCCTTCGGTCTGCAGGCCGACGCTCTATCCACTGAGCCAAACCAGCCAGGCCCCCATCGTCTCTTAAACAAGCCAGGTCGGGAGGACAGAACTGTGGTTGCCTCCTTGGGCCTTGGGGACCTGGGAGCACAGGGTGGGCTCAGGTGAGAAGAGAGCCACCTGGGGAGGCACCGGCGAGGCCTTTGGCACCAGGTGCCCGACAAGCCTTCCCGCCATCGCTGCTGGAACCTTCAGAGCTGTCACCGGCCTGCGCACCTGAGTGCTGCCACTAACAGCGATCTCGGTGTGGCCACCTCCTCCCGCCTCCTCCTCTCCGGCCTCCTCCTCCTCCTCCTCCTCCTCCTCCTCCTCCTCCTCCCCCCCCCCCACCCCCCCCCCCCCCCCCCGGCCCCGGGGCTGGCGTCCCGTCCTGGGAAATGCGCTGACCCTGGAGGGCTCTGCACAGCCCAGTGGGCACGCGGCTCCCAGATAAGCTGCGGAGACAGTGCGCCCTTGTTCTGGCTGAAAGCGGAGCCCCCGAAGGAGGGGGTGGGGTTCTCGGGGCTTCCCTGGGACTCCGCCTTGGGGGTGGGGGGGTGGGGGTGCGGGGCTGAGTGTGGGGACAGGGCCGGCCCTGACCTCCCGAGGAATGCATGGGGTTTTTTGTTGTTGTTCTCTCTTTGCTCAAACTTAATTGGTAATAGTATAACTTTCCACTTAATCATTGACCTAAATGAGTCCTAGTGTTATCTCCGCAGGAGCCTGGCTGGGCGGGAAGGCCCCGCTGTGGCCGGGAGGGAGGAAGGGGTGGGGGGAGAGGGGGGCCGGGAGGGCTCAGAGGGGAGCATCGGGCTGGCGAGCAACGCCCCTTGGGCTCCGATAAGCTGGAGACGGTCTGGGCTTTGCTTCCAGATCATAAACCAGAGGCTCCTGCTGCCGATAAGCCGGGGCATGTGGAGCTGGGAGGCTGCGCCCTGAAACCCAGATTAGGAGCCATTAGGGCCGCGAGTCCCCAGGTGCACAATAGGCGCCCAGGATTCCTGCGGGTCGGGGCTGGGTTAACCATTGAGGAGAGAAGCCTCTCCGACCAGACCTGCCGGTGCTGCTCTGTGGGCCCCCCCCCCCAACCCCCTCCACCCGGCTGCTTGGCGCCTCTGGCTTTAAGCCTCGCTCTCCCGGCTGGGTGGGGGGGGGGGGGATCTCCCGCTGATCCCGTCCTGTCTGGGCTGACGGTGTGACTTCACGGGGTGTCAGAGTAGCTCTCTCATCTTCTACCTGGCGCATGCATGTCTTAAAAGAAACAATTTAATCTGTTTTTTAAAAATTGATTTCAGAGAGGAAGGGAGAGGGAGAGACAGAAACATCCATGATGAGAGAGAATCACGGACCAGCTGCCTCCTGCTCGCCCCACACTGGGGATCCAGCCCCCAACCCAGGCCTGTGCCCTGACCGGGAATCGAACCCAGAACCCTTCAGTCCACAGGCCGACACTCTAGCCACTGAGCCACACCGGCCAGGGCTGCAGGGTTTATTCTGAACACGATGTACACCAGGAGTCGCACGCTGGGCCACACGGCGACTCTGTTTTACACTTTCAGGACCCGTCACCCTGCTCTCCAACACCCGGCATCCCCATTCCCACCAGCCGCGCGGGGTCCCCAGCTTTCGGCATCGGCGTTGTGCCGGCTGGAGCGGCCCTGGGGCGGCGGGTCCCCGGCGCTGGTTTGCCTCTCTAACCACTAATGATGCGGAGGCTCCCGCCGAGCTGGTCGGCCGTCTGTGTCTCTGGAGACCCGGCTGCCCAGCCTCTCGCCGTGTGTAACCGGCCTGCGAGTTCTTCACGTGTCTGCACACCGCGCCCTCGTCACCACAGGGCTTGCAGTCTCTTCTCCGCCTCCCAGGAGCTGTCTCTTCGCTTCCTGGATAATAAATATTCTTTGAGATGCAAAAGCTTTTAATATTGTTGAAGTCCATTTTTTTCTTTTGTTGCGTGTGCGTTTGGCGTTATATCTAAGAACCTATTGCCAAACCGAAGGTAATAAAAATGGACTCCTGTGTTTTCTTTTAAGAGGTTAATTATTGCCCGGACGGCGTGGCTCAGGGGCTGAGCATCGACCTAGGAACCAGGAGGTCACGGTTCGGTTCCCCGCCAGGGCACAGGCCCGGGTTGCGGGCTCCATCCCCAGTGCGGGGCGTGCAGGAGGCAGCCGATCCATGATTCTCATCATTGATGTTTCTCTCTCCCTTTCCCCTCCGCTCTGAAAATCAATAAAAACGTATTTTAAAAAAAGAGATGAATTGTTGTAGCTCTTGCATTTAGTTCTTTGATCCACTGGTTTAATTTTTGCAGATCGTGTGAGTAATAAGCCAACTTCATTCTTTCGGACCCTCATAAATGGCTGCATAGCATTCTGGTCTAGAGTTGATTTGGCCAGTTTTTCAGTCCGATGTCCGGGTCCCTTCCCATCTTTTACTGCAAAACCAATAATACAGTGAATGTTCTTGATGTAACACCTCCTGTCTGGGCGCTATCTGTAGGAAGATTCCTAGAGGTGGAATCTCGGGATGAAGATGGACTGGCCCGCTGCTCTCCCTGGAGGCCGATGGCCGCACGTCCGCCGGCCCTGCCTGGGGCTGTGTCCCCACATCCGTGCTGGTCCCGTAGACCTTTGCCAACCGCATGGAGAGCTTTCACTTGGCATGTTCTTATTGTGAGCGCAGTGGTGCACCCTTTAACGTGTTCAGAGCCTCTTGTGATGTCTTTGCTGTGGACTTTTCATAGCCGTTGCCTGTCATTTCCGTTGGATCATTGGTCTTGTTTTGTTCTGTTGGAGATGTTTTTATAAATCAAGCGAGGATGGCGTCTGTCACGTGCTCAGCGTGACTCAGGATGTGCTTCGCTCTCTCCTCTTAAGGCTTCAGGGGTGAGGTGGCTGCTTGTAACAGCCGTTCCCATTCCAATACTGTCGTATTCTTTCCCTGGTACTTTTATTATTCCACTGTATCCCTTCACCTTTGGCCAGCGGGCATTCGTTTGGTGATATGGTGTGAGGTAGGGTTCCTTTTCCCTCGAGATTTGCAGGTGGTGGCTTTTGAGGCCCTAAACCCTCAGTCTCCCCAAGAAAACCAGGCAGCCGACCTCTGTCCTGAGCTGAGAGACACGGTCGGAAGGGCCTCCCTGCCCGGGACCCGGAGGGCGGCCCAGTCTTGGCTCCGGGTGAGTGAGGAGATGCAGAGCAGCGGTCAAGAGCGAGGCGCTCGGCCAGAGGCAGGCACACGCCCTGCTCCCTCCGTGCCTGGTTGCAGGGGCTGCACCTGCTCAAACGCCTAACCTCCCGACGGGTCATTCTTGTCTGCATCCTGGGGATCGTAACAGGGCCTCCCCGATAGAACGGGGACGGGGAGTAACACAGCCCTGGCCGGGGTGGCTCAGTGGCTAGAGCGCCCGACCTCGGACTGAGGGGTCCAGGGTTTCATTCCCGTCGAGGGCAGGTACCGCGGATGCAGGCTGGATCCCTGGCCCTGGTCAGGCGCGTGTGGGAGGCAACCAGTCGATGTGTTTCTCTCTGTCTCTTCCCCTCCCTTTCACTCGCTAAAAATCAATGGAAAAAATCCTTAGGTGAAAGATGATCAAACATAAACAAACAAACAAATAAATAAATAAAAATGAACCACAGGGCATTGAAAAAAAATGAAAAAGAAGTAAACACAGCCCGGTCTGGACGCTCCACAGCCACTGCCAGCAAGTGGCAGACACCTCCATCGTCCCCGCCATCACCATCGCCGCCACCGGGCACCTGTGCTGGCTCCAACCCCAGGGCTGCTCTTTCTTTCTTTCTTTCTTTCTTTCTTTCTTTCTTTCTTTCTTTCAATATATTTTTGTTGATTTCAGAGAGGAAGGCAGAGAGAGAGACGCGTCAATGATGAGAGAGAATCATGGATTGGCTGCCTCCTGCCCGCCCCGCATGGGATCAAGCCCACAACCCGGGGCCCTTCAGTCCACAGGCCGACACGCTACCCTCTGAGCCACACCAGCCAGGGCACACCTGCCCTTTCTGACCTTTGCCCCTCCACCGGGACCGGCTCCTTCCCGGGGAGCAAGGCGTGGTGCCCGTGCCCGGCCTCGGCCACCTGGCGGGCTTCTGGGCAATTTTGTGCCCCATCCATGGATTAACCTTTTTAATCAGATGAAATCAAATAAAAACACACATCGAGTGGCAGCCCCGGAGGGCGATTAGAGCCCAGGGAGGGTTGGCATGAAGCTTGGTGACCTGGGGGGTTCATGGGGTGAGTGAGAACGTAAACAGGTGACCCCAAGTCCAGGACTTCCTGGGAGACAGAACGCAGGGCCTGACCCGTGGGTGATGCAAACTGGGCTCCCATCTCAGCCCCTCAGCAGTGGGGGGGTGGGGGGAGGGGGGCAGGCCTTTTCTCTCCTGGGGGGGTCCCTGCACAAGGTCACCTGGCATTGCCCTGGCACCCCCTCGATCCGAGGGGTACCCGGCCGATGACCCCAAGCGCCTGAGCCCCCAGCTGTGCGGCTGCCTATGGACGTGTGACTGGGTGAGGGAAGCCTGGAGGATTATTTTCTGTTTTGTCACCTTTGATGCTTTCTCTTCCCGGCCTCAGGGAAGGGAGGCCATTCAGGCAACAAAGGAAGCGAATTCTTGCCTTTTGAGTTTGAAAGGAGAAACAGATGAAGCGATAGGGCCCTGGGACCTGGAGAGGCCGGGGAGGAGGTGGGATTAGGGTCAGGGGCCTCCCGGCAGGTGGGGCGCCGCCTCCCCACCCCCACCCCCTGCCCGCGCTGGGCTCTGGGGGCTGGGCTCTGGGGGCTGGGCTCTGGGGGCTGGGCTGGGGTAGAAGGGCTGGGGAGCCGCTGGGCAGGAGGCCTCGGAACCGGGGCAAACGTAATTTGTGTGGAGCTGGAGGCTGACAGATGGGCACCTTCCTCAGAAAGCAGAATCCGAAGGGGTGGTGCAGGCGGTCTCCTGGGAGGCGGTGAAACCGGCCGGACTTGGGGGTGGTGACAGCACAACTTGACAAATAGACTAAACCCTGAAACGCACCCTAAAGCCCTCGATTTTGTGGGATGTGAGTTCCGTCTCCGAACATTAGGCACAGGCCCTCGGGGGAGCCGAGGGGGCCGCCCCTCCCCGGCTGCCTCCCACCCCGGCCTCGGCCTCGGGGCCTCGGGGCCTCGGGACTTTGATGCCATCGGGAGGAAGGTGGGGCTTCCGCCTGGGGTGGCACGGAGAATAAAGCAGCAGCACTGCTTGTCCTGACCGTGAGCCGAGCCTCCACCTGCCTCCCCCCTTGTGCTCCGCCTCCCCCAGGGGACCCAGCCCCCAGGGGACCCAGCCCCCAGGCGGGACAGGGGGGGCGGATAGAGCCGGGAGGGCTCATGCCCACACCTTATGAGCTTGGGGTGGGGGCGGCTGCAGGATTGTTCCCTCCGTTTTGGACGGAGAGAATGTCTGCCGTCTGGGCAGAGGAGGCGCGTCGGAGGCCAAGGATATGCCGCTGTCTTATTTATGGCCGAGCCCTTGTTTGTCTTGAACCAGACCTGCTCTCGGCAGAAGTCTGTGCCTCCGTGTGGAAGGCTGGGGCCCCGGACAATTGCAGGGAGTCAGGAGAAAGCCCGTGTTTGGAGAAGAACCAGCAAAATAAATCATCGTGGTTCTGAGGTGATGCCCAGTGAACGGATTTCAATCCTGAGCTTTGCAGCCTGTTAAGCAAGCGTGTGCCCCCCCCACACACACAAGCACACGTGTGCACACACATGCACATGCGCACACGTGCACACACAAAGCACACAAGCACACATGTGTGCGCACACACACGCATACGTGCACACACAACCTCGCCCATCATTCTTTCTGAAAGGCCCATTCAGCAGGCCTGCCCTCGGGTTCCCAGCCCCCCCTTCTCTTCTCTCTTTTCTTCTCTCTCTTTTTTCCCTTCGTTTAAGCAGCCCTTCTGGGGAGAGGGCAAGTGTGCATACAGCCTCCCTTTGTGTTGGTAAAACAGAGCCGTATCAGTTGAGCAGGAACGCTAACATTTGTAGTTATGCAAGCAGAGATAACAGTAATCAGATCCCAGGCAAAACCAGGGGCCAGGAACCCCAGCGGCGGAGCCAGGAGCGGGCGGGCGGGCAGGAATGTGTGCTGGTGTGTTTGTCCTGTCGGAGCACCTGGCACCCTTTTCCTGCCAGAGGCCTGGTTCAGCGCAGCTGCAGACGTCGCCCGTGAAGGGGACCCCGCCCTGGCCGAGACCCCGTTCCTCTCCTCGCTCAGCCCCCCGGCCCCTGTGTCCTGCTGCAGCGATCAGGGCTTCCTTGCTGCCCGCAGGTAACCTGACCGCAGTGCAGCGGGGAGCGCAGGCGCACGCGTTCGCCCCGGCCGGCCGGGGAGGATAGCATGGCTGCAGAGCATTTGGAGTTTTTAAAAGAAACTTGTTCTGGACTTGCCCTCATTCTTTGCAAATCTGACTTCCCTGGGGTCCTGTTACACCGTCACAAACAACACGCCGGGTATCAGCTCGGACCTGGCAGGGCTGGAAGCGGCAATTGCCAAGGCCTGTCAGGCCCAGGCAGGCCCGGCACCTGCGTGAGGCCGCTATCGGAGGCCGCGATCGGAGAGCGTGCTGGCCGCGCGGAGGTCACGCCGGTAACTCCTGAGTCCGTGTCGGGCCTGAGTTCCTCTGCTGGCTGGCTTCTCTGATTTCGTTTGGGGGTGCAGGTGAGTTATTTTGGGGGGAAGGTAGCAGTGGTGGGCTCATCAGATGTAGCAGACAGGGCCTCATGAAGAACAAGGCCCCATCCTGGGACCGCTGTCAGGACACATCTCCTGCCTGGCTGGTGTGGCTCAGTGGTTGCACATCGACCCATGAGCCAGGAGGTCACCGTTTGACTGCCGGTCGGGGCACACGCCCGGTGTGCAGGCTTGATCCCCTGTGGGGGGCGTGCAGGAGGCGGCCGATCACTGCTTCTCCCTCATCGATGCTTCCATCTAACTCTCTCCCTCCCTCCCTCCCTCCCTAAAAATTCAATAGGAGCCTTTTCTGTTTAAAGACACACATCCAGGTTCTTATCTGACTTGGGCTGAAACTTGGATCCAAGCGCAATACCCGTCTTTTCAGCAGAAGGGAGACTGAACTACTTTCTGCTCTGTTCTAATGCCTTCCTACTTACACTGAAAATGGAATGCCCGGTTCCTGCCTTTCCTCCGGACCCCTGAAGGACTGTCCCCTTCCTTCCCCTTTTCGACGCATCTCTCCTCAAAAAAGAAACTGGACCGAGGCGAGGCCGCGTCTCCGCTGGGCTTTAGACACGGAGCTGTGAGGGGCAGCCTCCTGAGTCATGAATTGTCTGGGCTGGGGGAGGGGGATTGTATATAAGGCAATAAATATTGTTTTATTTCTTTAAAAAAACATTTCTCACAATAAAAAATCTAATATAATAAAAGCCTAATATACTAATGATATGCTAAGGCGCTCACCACCAAGGGGCAGACGCTCCAACTGGTAGGTTAGCTTGCTGCTGGGGCCCAGCCAATCGGGACTGAGCGAGATGGGCCGGACATGCCCTGGAGCCCTCCCGTGTCCCTCGCTGGCCTTGATCGTGCCCCAGGGGGGTCCCTCAGCCTGGCCTGTGCCCTCTGGCAATCCAGGACCCCTCGGAGGGGATCTCAGAGAGCTGGCTTTGGCCGATCCCACAGGCCAGGCCAAGGGACCCCACTGGTGCAAGAATTCATGCACTGGGCCTCTAGTGTGTTATTAAAAAAAAGAGACATTTTCTCCTCTGTCTGAAGCCATAAGAGTTTGAATTAAAAATTATACCTGCAACGCGGTGCAGATGTTGGCATTTGAAAGCCAAATGTAATGGGCCTGTGGGTTGCTAAGCAACCCGTGCCACCCAATCAGCACAGGGTGGTCCGGAGGCCGGGTTCCGGGCTGGGTCCCCGCAGGGCGGGGCAGGACCAGGATGCTCACGCTGGGGCCTGGCGGGCAGCTCGGCCTCCGGCTTCCTCGGCCTGAGCACGCGCTTTAACTTCCCTGCGCCAGTTCTCATTCCGTCGCCCCGTTTTGTTTCTCAGAAATAGCCAAGGAACCGGCCCTTCCACTCACGGCAGTTTTGGCGTCGATGGCGACGCTGGAGGCTTTTTAGACAAGGCGGGCCGTTTCGAGGACGCTCTGGAAATCCAGCCTGACACACGGAGGCAAGCAGCCGCCTGACCCGCACGGGAGCCCGGGAGCAGGGCCCTGGTGCGAACAGAGGGTGTCAGGCGCGTCAGAGCCTCCGTGGGCAGCCGAGCGAGGCCGTGGAATCCACCCCGGGCTGCCAGCAGCGTGTGCGGTCGGCATTCTTGCTCCAGTTGCTTCTGAACGTTAGGAAAAATGGCCAAACCTCAGTTGCAAAAAAAAGTCCTAGTGGAATAGTACAGGTTTGTTAAAAAAAAATAAAATTAAATAAAATTTTAAAAATTGCTAGCAAACCGCCCAGCCCACGTGGCTCAGTGGTTGAGCGCTGCGTTGACCTATGAGCCAGGAGGTCACGGTTCGGTTCCCGATTGGGGCACCGGCTCGATCCCCAGGGGGGCCGTGCAGGAGGCAGCCGACCCCTGATTCTCGCTCATCATTGATGTTTCTCTCTCCCTCCCCCTTCCTCTCTGAAATCAAGAAAAATATAGTTTCTAAAAAATTTGCTAAAAACCAACACAAAACAAAATTGGAGGAAAAGAGCCCGGAGAGGCCGAGGAGGCGCCACGGAGCTGTCTGCTGACACTGGGGTTGGCGGGGAGCCGGGGGGCAGGGTGCCGGCCCCCAGATACGCCGCCCAGTCCGCTCTGCTCCCCGGGAGCTGGCGGCCGGGCTCCTGCTTTTTCGTGGATTTTCCGCGTCTCGTCTCGGGGCGGCCGGCCCAGAGCTCCAGCCCCGCCGGCAGCGCGTGGGAGTTGCCGGGAGCCGCGCGTGTGGCTGTGTCCCGAGGAGAGGGGGTGATTGCTGGGATGGTTTGTCCGGCGGGGACGCTGCAGGTCGGCTTTGTGTTGTTTGTTGGTTAAATGGGCAGTGTTCGAGTTCGGGTAAATACACGTAATCGATGGAGCCTCGGGGACGGGTGGTGTCTGAGTGTCCGTCCTGCCTGCGGGGGACGTTTGACAGCAAAGGGCCGGGAGGAAAGGCAGCAGCTGCGCAGGCCTGGGTGGCACTCAGCCCCGCGCCTCTGGGAGGGAGGACGGACAGACGCCTCTCCAGACGGGGCGTGGGGGGGGGGGGGCAGCGGGGCCTGGTCCACGCGTCTGAAACGGAGTCACATCGTCAACCCCGAGGAGCCGTCCGTAAGCTGCGTCTGTCCCTGTCGCGCTCTCGTCACCGCCCATCCCCACGAGTGACCGGGAGGAAGCCGAGGCTGGGGCGCGTTGCCTGCCCACGTGACAATGAGTGGGGGCCCCATTCCCGCCCCGATTTCTCCTGCCGCTCAGGGACGCCCGCCAGGCTCACCCTGCTGAGGTTGGCAATGGGGGGTCCGGCATCTGCTCCTCCCCCTGGTCCGCTCTGTCCTCGGCCTGGGCGGAGGCCCTGGGTTTGGGGTAAGACTGGCCTTTGTGGCCTTCACGCCGCCCTCCCTCCAGCCTCTCCCTCCAGCCTCCCCCTCCAGCCTCTCCCTCCAGCCTCCCCCTCCAGCCTCCCCCTCCAGCCTCCCCCTCCAGCCTCCCCCTCCAGCCTCTCCCTCCAGCCTCCCCCTCCAGCCTCTCCTTCCAGCCTCTCCCCCCAGCCTCTCCCTCCAGCCTCCCCCTCCAGCCTCCCCCTCCAGCCTCCCCCTCCAGCCTCTCCCTCCAGCCTCCCCCTCCAGCCTCTCCTTCCAGCCTCTCCCCCCAGCCTCTCCCTCCAGCCTCTCCCTCCAGCCTCTCCCTCCAGCCTCTCCCTCCTCTGCTCCTGCTCTATCTCCACTCTCTCAGGCTCCGCCTTATCTCCCCCAGACAGCGCCCCTCTCCCGGGCCAGGGCCAGGCGGGCACAGCGTGAAGCGTGAAGCGCTGACTTGGTTGGAGCTGCCCCCCCCCCCCGCCCCATGCTGAGCACGGACCCTCCTGTTGCCGGGAGAGGCTCCATGCCGTTTCTCTGATCCATCTCAGGAACATACAGGTTCCGGGGCTTTCACTCACCAGGGAGGCCGGACCCTCCGTCTCCTTCCGGCCTCCCTGCCCTGTGCCCACCCTCTGGGCGGTGCTGGTGGGTGTGTCTTCACGGTGGCACCAACCTGCTCCGCGTGCCACTGACGCCAAGACGCGCGGTCGCCTGGGTGCTGTGGGGCGGAGAGTGGAGCCAACATTTAAGTCTCACCCGTGGGAGGTGGGAGGTGGGAGGTGGGAGGTGGGAGGTGGGAGGTGGGAGGTTGGGAGGTGGGAGGTGGGAGGTTGGGAGGTGGGAGGTTGGGAGGTGGGAGGTGGGAGGTGGGAGGTGGGAGGTTGGGAGGTGGGAGGTGGGAGGTTGGGAGGTGGGAGGTGGGAGGTTGGGAGGTGGGAGGTGGGAGGTTGGGAGGTGGGAGGTGGGAGGTGGGAGCTGGGAGCTGGGAGGTGGGAGGTGGGAGGTGGGAGGTGGGAGGTGGGAGGTGGGAGGTTGGGAGGTGGGAGGTGGGAGGTGGGAGCTGGGAGCTGGGAGGTGGGAGGTGGGAGGTGGGAGGTGGGAGGTGGGAGGTGGGAGGTTGGGAGGTGGGAGGTGGGAGGTGGGAGGTGGGAGGTGGGAGGTGGGAGGTGGGAGGTGGGAGCTGGGAGCTGGGAGGTGGGAGCTGGGAGCTGGGAGCTGGGAGCTGGGAGCTGGGAGCTGGGAGCTGGGAGCTGGGAGGTGGGAGAGGAACGTAGCATGCTGATAGAGGGAGTTTGAAGAACTCAGCAACCCAAGTTGAAATGGAGGGAAAGAAGAAGATGGAGAAAGAGTCTGTGTGTGTGTGGGGGGGTGTGTGTGTGTGTGTGTCTCTGTGTGTGTGTCTGTGTGTGTGTGTGTGTGTCTGTGTGTGTGTGTGTGGGGGGGTGTGTGTGTGTGTGTGTGTGTGTCTGTGTGTGTGGGTGTGTGTGTGTGTGGACGGGGAGTGACTGGGTCAGAGGGCGAGTGGATGGAGACCTTGGGGCCACGGACGGGCGAGCGAGAAGGAAGGGCAGCGGCCGTCTGAGGGAGAAAAGCCTGAATCTGGGGTGAAGGCCGCCGTGGCTGACGGGAGTGGAGCACAAGGCAGACGCGAGGAGAAGCCAGGGGTGCGAGGAGGCGGGCACCCGGGGACCGGCCTCGGGGGAGGGAGGGCGGTGGGAAGGCTGTCCATGACGGGAACAGGCCGGGGTCAAAGGTGGAAGAAGCCTGCTTACCCGAGGACGGCAGGGGTGTCCGGGGAGCCCGGAAGCTGAGAACGCTGCATCAGGTGCGGACGATGACCAGGCTCACCTGGAGGGGCTGTGGGAGCAGTGGGCGGTCTCCTGGGGCCGGGTTTCAGAGGGCCCGGTGGGTAGGGACCGCTGGCGCCTCCTTCCTCGTGCCCTGCGTCCCCGCGGCCGCCTCTTCGCTGAGCAGGGAGGGCACCGGGCTCTGGGCAGGCTGCTTGGGTCTCCGGCTGGTGGAGGGCGCAGTGGAGCCGAGCGACTCGGGCGAGGCCTCCTCGCAGCGCGACCCTCCCATTCCCGTGGCCGAGAACAGAATCAACTCGTGCGCTTAACCCGGGGGCCTTGCTCTGGTTTTCTCCGTGTGAAGTGGCTCACAGACTCGCCGGGAAGGCGGAGGAAACAGGATCCAGGCTGACCATCCGGGACGAGGCCCAGACCCCAGAGTGCCCGCCGGCACCAAGTCAGAGAGGAAGGGAGAGGGAGAGAGGCACATCCATGATGAGAGAGATGCATGGATCGCCTGCCTCCTGCACGGCCCCGCTGGGGACTGAGCTGCAACCCCAGGCATGTGCCCCGATGGGGAATTGAACCGTGACCTCCTGGTTCCTAGGTCGACGCTCAACCCCTGAGCCATGCCAACCACTGAACCACGTCGGCCCGGCCACACGGGTTCTTCCATGCAAAGGAGCCACAGACACGGGCCGTCAGAGGCCCCCTGAGCAGGAGGCCGCCCTGGCTTCCACTAGCTCCACGGCAGCGAAACGGTGCCCCACACTCTGCCTTCTGACCCCGGTCCCGTTGCCGGGAGCTGACCAGCTGCAAGGCCACGCTGACGGGTAGGGACAGTCCACACAAGTGACGTTCGCCCGCTTCCACCTTCCAGTCACACTTGTTTGCATCTGATTGGCTGAGACTCAATCACCCCTGGAGTCCTCGTGTCCGGGGAGTCTGGGGACGTGGTTTTAGGTTCCGGCCTCTGCGGCTCCAGCAGGCGTGGAGGAGGGTAGAGGGTGCTGGGATCCAGGTGGCCCCGTCGCTGGGCTGTGTGTGGGACACGGCCGGGGGCTTCCGGGTGGGACCGGTAGCCACGCCTGCCGTGCGACACCCCCTCTGCAAGCACCGTCCTTGCACATCACGCGCTCGGTGGCGAGGACCACGGGGCGTGGTGCCGGGCGGGCGCTCTGGTCAGAGGTTACCTTTGCCCCGAAAGGCGAGACGGGGAGCGAGCTTCCTCGCTGTCCACGAGGGGCCGGCCCAGCTTCTCGGCGCACTCCCCAGCCGCTCGAGTGTAGGAAGCAGGCGCCCCGTGGTCGCTTCGTCCGGGCAGCACTGGCGAAAGCGGTGTTCCTCCCCGTCGGCGCTGCCAAAGCCGCCGAGTCTGGGTCTGCACGGCGTCTGGCGAGACCGGCTGCTCGCGACCTGGTGTCGGGCCGACGTGGACTTAAATGGATAATACGTCTCGGCAGGTGGACGGGCAGCTCTGTTTGGGTTTAACCCTGAGAGCCCCCACGAGAGAAAGGTCGGTGGGACGGCTGAGCTTCCCCCTGGGCCGAGGCCGGCGGGACAGGGCTGTGGGTCTCGTTGGCAGGAAGGCAGAGCGTGGAATCAGCCGCCAGCGTGTGAGTGTGGGAGCCCAGGTCAGGGCCGGGTGCCTGGCTCTGTGGGCGTCAGGAGTGAGCTCCTGGGGTCTGTTGGCCTGACGTTTTGGGGGACTGGAGCCCCGTAACAAAGCTGAATTAATGTGCAAATAAAGGCCAACGTGGGCCGGCCGGCGTGGCTGTGGTTGAGCGTCCACCTGTGAGCCAGGAGGTCACGGCCTGATTCCCGGTCGGGGCCCAGGCCCAGGTTGTGAGCTCGATCCCCAGTGGGGGGCGTGCGGGAGGCGGCCGATCCGTGATTCTCTCTCGTCACTGATGTTTCGGTCCCTCTGCCACCAGGAATCGAGCTGTGACCTCCTGGATCATAGCTCGATGTTCAACTCCGGAGCCACACTGGCTGGTCTAAAGAAACTTCAAAAAAATTTAAGTAAAACAGATAACAGAGGAATGTGCACAGAGCACACAGCCGTCCACAAAGGGAACCCTGGGCTGTGGTGTCAGCTCACCCGGTCGAGAAGTCGGGGAACGCCAGCACCCAGCGCCCTCCGGCCCCTCCTGCTCTCTGCCCCCCTCTCTCCCCAGGGGCCACACTGCGGTCCTAAGAGTCTGCCGTCTGTCTCAGCTCGAACTGGAATGATTCTCGGCACGACCACTGGCCAGAGGCTCCACAGCCCTGGCCAGAGCTGTTACAACGGGAACCCTGGTTATCTAAGTCCTTTTAACAACGAGTATTTGGGGCCCAGACTGTTTTTTGGCCATCGGAACTCCCTCTCTCTCTCTCTCTCTCTCTCTCTCTCTCTCTCTCTCTCTCTCTCTCTCTCCCCCTCCCCCAGAAAGACAACCAACCAGTTTGGCGCCGTGGCTCTGAGGCTGCCTGTGGGTCAGAAAATTCCTGCTTTCGCCCCAAAGCTCAGGCCGCAGTACAAAGCGGTGTTTCTGCTGGAGCAGAATTGGCGGCGGGCACAGCGCGGGGCCGGCTGCTCGCAGGACTGCCAGCTGGGACTTGGCTGCGTGCTCATGCCCGTAAAAGGTTGCTTCAAGCACGGAAACAGGACAGGCGTCATATTAAACGCGTGCGCGCGCACACACACACGCACACACACACACGCACACCACCCAGAAGCATGGCCACCAGCATGCTACCCACACATGCCCCCGTTCAGAGGTGTTTGCAGAAGGAAATGGGTTGGAAATTCTTTGAATGGAAAGAGGGAGAAAGGGGCTGGACGCTGTTCAGAGACCAGTGAGTCCGGGAGGTTTTGCTGAAAAGCCGGTTCCCAACGAGGCGGATCGAGGGCTGCGGCCGCCGCTGGGTCAGCGGTTTCCAGGCCTCAGCGCTGACGCAGTTGGAGCTTCTGACGGTTCCGGGGGGTTGGGGGGGGGCGGCCTTGTGTGTCTCTCCACCTGCCCATCAGCTCAGCGCCCGTGGGATCAGCCTGCCCACCTGCTCCCTGCCTCAGCTGACCCGTGATTCTCTCTCATCATTGATCTTTCTCTATCTCTCTCTCTCCCTCTCCCTTCCTCTCTGAAATCAATAAAAATAAATAAATAAAACGCCACAGTTTAGACCAGTGATGGCGAACCTATGACACGCGTGTCAGAGGTGACACGCGAACTCGTTTGTTTGGTTGGTTTTTCTTTGTTAAATGGCATTTAAATATATAAAATAAATATCAAAAATATAAGTCTTTGTTTTACTATGGTTGCAAAGATCAAAAAATTTGTATGTGTGACACGGCCCCAGAGTGAAGTTAGGGTTTTTCAAAACGCCGGCACGCCGAGCTCAAAGGTTCGCCGTCGCTGGCCTGGTCTGTGAGTGTGTGGGCTGGGCAGTCACAGCCACGCTCTGGGGACCGCCATGCTCCGCTTGAGACACCCGGGGGTCGGCTGGTATTTGCGATGTTGCTGTGAAGGGCGCTCTCCCAGGCGGCGCTGCAGGCTTCACCGCCGTTACCTCCCAGCAAACCAGGGCTGGAGCCGACGAGGGCACTGCCCTCACCTCACGGGGCAAACACCGTGCCCCTGGCAGTGGTGCCCGGGCCGGGGTCCGAACCCGCCGTGTCCAGCCGTGCTGTGGAGGGTTCTGGCTGCCTGTGCCCACGCACGAACACCGTGACGTCGACCTGGAGTGACCTTGACCTGGAGTGACGACCTTGAGTGACATGACGGTCCATGCCCGTGGGACTGTAGCCCCTTTGAGAAGGGGGGGACCCCTGAGACGTCCTCGTGCTTACGGAGCAGGCGTGTGGCCGCCTCGTGCCGTTTGCTGACCAGCGTTTGTGACCGGCGTCTGGGGCTGCGCTGAGCCTGGGCCTGGTCCTCACTGTGGCTGGGGGGATGTCGTAGGGAGGCGCCCGCCTGCCCACCTGCACCTCATGGCTGGCGGCTCCCGATCGTGACCCAAGAGCCTGATCGTGGGGAACGGCCAAGCTGACGTGCGTCGCTGGCCACTCCCCCTGAGGGCGACGTCCTCATACCCTCCTGTTACCGACAGGAACCTGAGGCCAGAGGCCAGGCTGGGCAACGCTGACCCCAGCACCGCCCGGTCTCCGCCCCGGGTCCCGCCAACGCAATGCGGCTGCCAATCCTTTCTCGTCCCGGGAGGCTCCGTGGCAGGAGGGAGCGGGCTCCACGTGTGCAGTTTGCTGTTTAAACAGGGCTGTCAGAAGGCTGTATTTTTAGAATTCCTTGCCACGGGCGCGGATGAGATTGTGCGCCGGCCGGGCCCAGCCCCGGCTTTTGCTCACCTCCTCCGGCTCCAGGGAATCCCAATATAGTTCCTGCCGTCCGTGCCTTTGCCTCTGGCTTAGTCGGATCTTATTTTAATTTAAGGGCCAAGACGCTCGCTGAGCTGGGCGTGGGGGAAGCCGGGAGCCGCCGCCTGGCGTGTTGGTCCTGTTTCCCGAAGGTGGGCGCACGAGCCCCCGATGGCAGAGGCCTCCCCAGAGCCCCTCTCCCCCGTTCCGTCCGGACAAGCTTAGTCCACGCCCGCGTGGGACCCGCCCTCTGCCGGTGAGGGCGCTGGGGGCCGCGTCCCCAGTCCCGGGTTAATGGGAGCTGGTGTGTGATTGGGATGCTCCTTCCTGATAAGAGGCAGAGAGGAGGAAGCCGGCCGCTCCCGCCCTTTCCTTCCTGCGCGGATGGGCGCTCACTCGAGGGTGCGATGTTCGGAGCTTCGGCAGCCGTCCTGTGACCGCGAGGGGAGACTCACCCACATGTGGGGACGGCTGGGCAGCAGGACAGCGAGCGCTGGGGTCCGCGGCCTTGTTTTGAAAAAAAATACATTTTTATAGATTTCAGAGAGGAAGGGAGAGGAAGAGAGAGAAAGAGAGAGAGAGAGAAACATCAACGATGAGCGAGAACCATGGACCGGCTGCCTCCTGGTCGCCCCCCACTGGGGTGGAGCCTGTAACCCGGGCTGTGCCCAACCGGGACTCCAACCGTGACTCCTGGTTCAACCCCTGAGCTACCGGCGGGGCCGGAGCTGCCGTTTAAATAGACGTTTGAAAGTACCCGTTTCCCCAGTTGCCTGTGGCGGGAGCTGGACTGAGCGGAGGCAGCGGGGGGCCGGCCGCCCCGTTATCCCGAATGCTGACTGGGGGCTCCCCGAGTCCGTGATCGGACAGGGGGACCGAGGGGCGGGCTCTTCCCACCACGATTAGTTTGTCTTTTTTCCTCCATCAAATGTCAGGAGCTCTAAGATCCCGAGAGACAAGCTCAGGGCCCAGGAGGGCTGTGGTTTGTGGGTGAAGTGTGTTCTGTTCCGGGGACGGGAAAGAGGAATCCCCAGCACGGAGCCCGGCTCCCGCGATGCGCCGCGGCTTTAAACGCTCCTCGGGGAGCGGGGAGCGGGGAGCGGGGAGCGGGGAGCGGGGAGCGGGGAGCGTGCCCGCGGGATGAGGGCGGGCGGGGCGGGCGGGCTTTATGTCTCCTCTGCGTTCCGCCTTCTTAAGCTCTGAACACGCCTGTGTCGGTGCAAGTAGCCTTCTCCTCTCGTCTTGGAACAGAACCGGGAGCCGCCGACTCCAGAAGAATGCGGCGATTTTCCCCTCTCCTCCAGGCAGAAGCAGCACGTTATGGTTTGCACATGTGTCTCTCCCTTTCATGTGCCCCTTCCCATTACGCGCCTGTCTCTCCGGCCTTTGTAGTTGCGAAGGTGAGGTTTTCCTGATAAACGCCCCCGTCCGCGGCGGCGTCTGGGCCAGGCTGCCGGAGGGGGCCTGTCACCGCGGGTTAGCGTCGTCCTTGCCTGCCCGCGCTCGGCCGGGCGTCTGGGGGGCTCCCGTCTCGGCGGGTGCCATCGGCCGTCTTGCTGCGTGGCACGGGCTCTTTAAAAAAATTTTTTTTTATTGATGTCAGAGAGGAAGGAAGAGGGAGAGAGAGAAACATCCATGATGAGAGAGAACCATCGATCGGCCGCCTCCTGCAGGCCCCCCACTGGGGATGGAACTCACAACCTGGGCCTGGCCCCGACTGGGAATCGAACCCTGACCTCCCGGTTTCTAGGCCGACGCTCACCACTGAGCCACACGGCCGGGCTGCACGGTCTGGAATTGAGTCCATGGGGGTAGGAGGGCAGTGACGCTTGGATCCGGCCCCGGTGTCACCTTGAGGGACACCCCTCGCTCCTCGCTCCCCCCCCCCCCGCCCTGCCCTGTGAACTGGGGTTGCTGGGAGCATTAAACCCCAGAAGCCGTGACAAATCCCACCCACGGGACGGCTCACACACAGAAATGCATTCGCACGCAGTCCTGGCAGCGGGAAGCCGGCCGTCGGGGCCAGGGCGGACGGGCTCCCTCTGGAGGCTCCGGAGGATCTTCCTCGCCACCTCCAGCTCCCGGGGCCGCCAGCACTCGTTGGCTTGTGGCCGCATCACCCCAGCCTCTGCTTCCGTCTTCCTGGGCCTCCTCTGTGTCCCTGGGGGGCCTTTTCTGTCCCCCACAAGGACACCCTGATGGGGCGAGGGCTGACGCGTGGTCACGACCTCATCTCCATCCCTTTGTTCCTCCCTCAAGTCCTGATTTCCAGACCAGGCCCAGCTCCAGGCTCCTGGCCGACGGGTGTTCGTAGGCGCCGTGACTCCACCGGTGGCTGTGGGCGGAGCTGGGTTTCCGAGGCCCACGCAGAAGGTTAGGTACCGCCTGGGTCCCCTGGAAAGGGCAGGCTGTTCACACAAGGCCTCAGACACGGCCTTGTAGGGTCACCGGCCAGGGGGTCCCAGGCCGGATGCTGGGAGCCAGGAGCCAGGTGGGCCTAGTCCCAGCCCCTCTGGAGCCTGTGGTCTCACAGGGCGACGTGTAAACAAGTCATGACAGCACTCCTGGTTACCGCACGGCCAGTGTGGCTCAGGGGTTGAGGTCGACCTATGAACCAGGAGGTCAGGGTTCGATTACAGGTCAGGGCAGGTGCCTGGGTTACAGGCTCCATCCCCAGTGGGGGGCGTGCAGGAGGCAGCCGATCCGTGATTCTCTCTCATCACTGATGTTTCTCTCTCTCCCTCTCCCTTCCTCTCTGAAATGAATGAAAACGTATTTTTAAAAAGGCCTCCTGTTT
Organism: Myotis nattereri; assembly: GCF_964212035.1. NCBI lineage: Eukaryota > Metazoa > Chordata > Mammalia > Chiroptera > Vespertilionidae > Myotis > Myotis nattereri. Next base: position 61,437,319 of record NC_138088.1, read on the forward strand.
ATCAGGTGGTGGGCCCAGCACTGCGCCCAGAAGAGGGCTCCCATCGCTGGCGGCTTCCACCTGGTCCGGGAGCCGGCGCTCCAGGCGCCTCCACCTGCCCCTGGGGGTCCCCCTGCCTCCCGGCTGGGCTGGCGGCTACTCACAGGTTAACCTCCCCGTGGCTCTCGGATGGCGCCTGCCCTGCCCGCGGGTTTTGGCCTCGGTCGTTGTTGGAAGTGGCTCAGCTGGCTCAGGGCGCCTTCATTCTTTCCCCTGGTGATGGATGTCTACACCCCTTTTCAAAGACAAAACAAACTGTTTGCTCAGCCTCCCGGGATAAGTGGGCCAGGGGGGGCGTGGGAAGGCCAACGGCTTGCTGTTCCCCGGCCGGCTCCCTGCGTGTTTCCAGAGGTCCCTCCCGCTCACCTGGTTTCCCTCCCTCGTTGCAGTAAAAACCCAACCACACGCAGCTCAGCTCTCCTCCTCCTCCCCCTGCTCCCCCTTGAAAACGGGCCGACGTCTCGCTGCCTTCCCTCGCGGTTCCTGTGGTTTCCAGGGACCCGCCTGGGGCACGGGAGGGCCTTCGAGCTGATGGAGGACGGCCATGCTGGCTGAAGGCTGGGAGCCGTGTGGGGAGGCGAGGTCTGTTTGGCAAAGCTCCGGAGAAACGATCTCTTGGGCAAATTTCCAAAGTAATGGTTCTGCAAGGCAGGAAGTTAGGGTCACGTGGGCGGAAGGTGCTCATTAGAACCGACCGTCTCAGTCCTGGGGGTTCTGGTTCCTTCCGTCCAGGGGAGGCGGCGAGGGCGTGTCTCAGAAGCTCCTGTACCGGCCACAGAGCCAGGCAGGATGCCCAGGGCGCACCCCTGACCCTTCCAGTCGGAGAGCCGGGCATCCCTGGGCTGGGCTTTCAAGCCCCAGGTGATTCCAACGTGTGGGCCAGTCGAGAACCAGGGCCCTGCTCAGACTTGCACAGAGGGCACTAGGGTTAGGGCTAGGGCTAGGGTTAGGGTTAGGGTTAGGGTTAGGGTTAGGGTTAGGGCTAGGGCTAGGGTTAGGGTTAGGGTTTGGGCTAGGGTTAGGGTTAGGGTTAGGGTTAGGGTTACGGCTAGGGTTAGGGTTAGGGTTAGGATTAGGGTTAGGGTTAGGGTTAGGGCTAGGGTTAGGGTTAGGGTTAGGGTTAGGCTTAGGGCTAGGGTTAGGTCTAGGGCTAGGGCTAGGGTTAGGGTTAGGGTTTGGGCTAGGGTTAGGGTTAGGGTTTAGGGTTAGGGTTTAGGGTTAGGGTTAGGGTTAGGGTTAGGGTTAGGGCTAGGGTTAGACTTAGGTTTAGGGTTAGGGTTAGGGCTAGTGTTAGGGTTAGGGTTAGGGCTAGGGTTAGGGCTAGGGCTAGTGTTAGTGTTAGGGCTAGGGTTAGGGTTAGGGTTAGGGTTAGGGCTAGGTTTAGGGTTAGGTTTAGGTTTAGGGCTAGGGTTAGGGTTAGGGTTAGGGCTAGGGTTAGGGTTAGGGTTAGGGTTAGGGTTAGGGCTAGGTTTAGGGTTTGGTTTAGGTTTAGGACTAGGGTTAGGGTTAGGTTTAGGGTTAGGGTTAGTGTTAGGGTTAGTGTTAGGGCTAGGGCTAGGGTTAGGGTTAGGGCTAGGGCTAGGGTTAGGGTTAGGTTTAGGGTTAGGGCTAGGTTTAGGGTTAGGTTTAGGTTTAGGGCTAGGTTTAGGGTTAGGGCTAGGGTTAGGGTTAGGGTTAGGGTTAGGGTTAGGGCTAGGTTTAGGGTTAGGTTTAGGTTTAGGACTAGGGTTAGGGTTAGGTTTAGGGTTAGGGTTAGTGTTAGGGCTAGGACTAGGGTTAGGGTTAGGGCTAGGGCTAGGGTTAGGGTTAGGTTTAGGGTTAGGGCTAGGTTTAGGGTTAGGTTTAGGTTTAGGGCTAGGGTTAGGGTTAGGGTTAGGGCTAGGGTTAGGGTTAGGGTTAGGGTTAGGGTTAGGGCTAGGTTTAGGGTTAGGTTTAGGTTTAGGACTAGGGTTAGGGTTAGGTTTAGGGTAAGGGTTAGTGTTAGGGTTAGTGTTAGGGCTAGGGCTAGGGTTAGGGTTAGGGCTAGGGCTAGGGTTAGGGTTAGGTTTAGGGTTAGGGCTAGGTTTAGGGTTAGGTTTTGGTTTAGGGCTAGGGTTAGGGTTAGGTTTAGGGTTAGGGTTACTGTTAGGGTTAGTGTTAGGGCTAGGGCTAGGGTTAGGGTTAGGGCAAGGCCTAGGTTTAGTGTTAGGGTTAGGGTTACGGCTCGAGTTAGGGATACTGTTAGGGTTTGGTTTAGGGCTAGGGCTAGGGCTAGGGTTAGGGTTAGGGTTAGGGCTAGTGTTAGGTTTAGGTATATGGTTAGGTTTAGGGATAGGTTTAGGTTTAGGGTTAGCGTTTGGTTTAGGGTAGGGTTAGGTTTAGGGTAGGGTTAGGGTTAGGGTTAGGGTAGGGTTAGGGTTAGGGTTAGGGTTAGGGTTAGGGTTAGGGTAGGGTTAGGTTTAGGGTTAGGGTTAAGGTTAGGTTTAGGGTTAGGGTTAGGGTTAGGGTTAGGGTTAGGGTTAGGGTAGGGTTAGGTTTAGGGTTAGGGTTAAGGTTAGGTTTAGGGTTAGGGTTAGGGTTAGGGTTAGGGTTAGGGTTAGGGTTATGGTTATATTTACAAGTAGGTTTAGTTTTATGATTCAGGTTTGTGTTAGGGTTAGAGTTACTTTCTGGTCGTATCCTGGCATCCATGGCAGCAGTCCCGTTAGGTGTCTGTGGTCCGATTTCTAAGGAGTTTCTTGGTGTTGCTGGCTGCTGGTGTCAGAGACCTCGCTTGGGGGCCACAGCCCTGAAGGAAGAGCCTTTCCCTGAGGTCACATGACTCTCATCTCCTTTGTGGCCTCTTTTCCACTCCTTCCCCCCCTTCGCTCGTCCCCTCGTGGGCCTCAGGTTTTCCTGGGCCCCTTGGCTGGGAGTCTGTCTGGAGGCCTTCCTGGTGCTTGTGGCTGGTGTCACATACTCGGGGAAGGGGTCCTGCTTTCACTCTTACTCTGGCCGTCCTCCCGGGGACAGGACAGGGAGCCCTTATGGATCCACATCCCCTGCATCTGCTCCCTCCCCTGGCGGAGGCTGTGCTGTGCCCCCCTCCCCTGCCCAGGGAGGACACCCCTCAGCACACCTCAGAGACGTAGCTCAGACGCGGCCCCAGGAGGGCTGTGGCCGGTGTGGGGAGCTGACGGGGTATCGGGGGGTGGGGGTGGGCTGGTGGGGTGCTCTGGGCTGCGGAGGGTGCACCGTTAGAACTCCCGGAAACCAGGAGCCAGAATTCGTTGGTGTTTTGTTTTTTTTAAGTTGGCACGTAACTGACATACAATACCCTGCTTGTTTCAGGCATTCCCGTTGGGACTCAGTATTTATGCACAATACAGCGCGATCCCCAGGGTACACCTAGGTACCGTCTGTCACCGTACAAAGTTATTCCAATGTTATTATTGATTATACTCCCTGTGCTGTACCTGACATCCCCATGGCTTCTCTATATTGTTTTAAAATGGAATCTGTGCCTCGGAATCCCCTATTCCCTTGCCCCCAACTCTTCCCCCTCCGGTACCCGCCAGGCTGTTCCTGTGTCTCTGAGTCCATGCTGATTGTTTGCTTTGACTTTTCGGTGACGATCTAAGTGACGTCACAGGGTGCTGGCCTGTCCCGGTCTGACGTACTTCACTTAGCACCGTACCCTCCGGTGCATCCATTCTGTTCAGGTGGCAAGATTCCACTCTTTCTTATGGCTGGGAAACATTTCATTGAATATATGACCACAAGCGCCTTTAAAAAAAAAAAAATGTGTTTTTCTTGATTTCATAGAGGAAGGGAGGGGGAGAGAGAGATAGACACATCAATGATGAGAGAGAATCACGGATCGGCTGCCTCCTGCACGCCCCACACTGGGGATGGAGCCCACAACCCGGGCCTGTGCCCTGACCGGGAATCGACCCCTGACCTCCTGGTTCATAGGTCGATGCTCAACCACTGAGCCACACCAGCTGGGCTGACCACAACTTCTTTATTCATCTGTCGGTGGACACTTAGCTGCTTCCAGATCCTGGCTGTTGTAAACAGAGCCGAGATGAACATGGGTGGGCGTGTGTCTGTCTGAATTTGTGTTTCCATTTTCTGGAGCTAAATGCCTGGCTTTGGGATTGCCGGGGGGGATGGCAGTCCTATTTTTAATTCTTGAGGAGCCTCCGCACTGTTTCCCGCCGCGGTGGCACCGTCCGCACTCTCACCGGCCGCGCACGGGGCTCCCTTTTCCCCGGTGTTGCCAACACTCGCTGTTTATGGCCTTTGTGGCCGTCCGTTCCGACAGGCGTGAGGTGATGTCTCGCTGGGGCTTTGATCTGCGTTCTCCTGATACTTAGTGATGTGGAGCGTCTTTCAGGGGCCTGTTGGCCATCTGTCCGTCTTGTTGGGAGAAAATGTCTATTCAGGTAAGTCCTCTGCCCTGTCTTTTAATTGGGCTGGTTTCTCCATCGAGTTGTGTGAGTCCGTGGTGTATTTTGGCTCTTAATCCCCAATGAATGTATAATTGGCCCTGATCTCCGCCCAGCCAGGAGCTTGCCTGTCTGTGCTGTCGGCGGTTTCCATCGCTGTGCACAGGCTTTGCAGTTTGATGAGGCCCCGTTTGTTTATTTTTGCTTTTGTAGCCCGCGTCTGCGGAGACTGTTCACGACACGATCGCTCAGACTGACACCAGAGAACGTGCGTCGGTGTTTTCCTCTAATGGTTTCACGGCCTCAGGTCCCACCCGCCAGCCTTCCCTGCACGCTGGGTTTACCTTTGGAGTAAGAGGTGGTTCCGGTTCGTTCCCTCGCGGGCAGCTGCTCCGTTCCCGGCACCGCACGTGGAAGCGGCTGTGTCCCCGCGTGCCCTTGCCTCCTGTGTCCCCGCGTGCCCTTGCCTCCTGTGTCCCCGCGTGCCCTTGCCTCCTGTGTCCCCGCGTGCCCTTGCCTCCTGTGTCGCAGTTGATGGGCCGTCTGTGCATGCGCTTGTTCTGGCCTTGCTCTGCCGCTGATCTATGGGCCTGTTGTGTTTTGTTTTTTTAAATATGTTTTTATTGATTTCAGAGAGGAAAGGAGAGGGAGAGAGAGAAACATCAACGATGAGAGAGAATCATGGATCAGCTGCCTCCTGCACGCCCCACACTGGAGATGGAGCCCGCAACCCGGGCCTGTGCCCTTGACCGGAATCGAACCCGGGACCCTGTAGTCCACAGGCCGACGCTCTATCCACTGAGCCACACTGGCAGGGCTCCGTGTGCCTGGTTTTGAGCCGGGAGCATGGGGTGGGGTCGCTCCGTCCCTGTCGGGCGGTCCTGCGGGTTGCGAGGCAGGTGCCTGGCAGCACAGCCGGGAGAGGCGATGGGACAAGGTTCCAGTCCTCGCCGCCGCGGGCAGCGGTTGTCACTCTTTGTGTTTCTCCTCCCAGAGCCGGTCCTGCGCCGTCCGGGCCCGGGTCCCAGGAGCCACTTAAGTGAAAGGGCACGATCCTGTAAGATGACCCCGCCTCTCCTAGCATCTCCCCACCTTCAGCCTGTGGGACGCAGCAGCCGGGACAGGGGCCTCTTTGTTTCGCTCGAGCTTATCTGCGGCGCTTTCCAATCTTGGGCAACACGCCCACTCCTCCTGCTTTTCTTGGGCCGGGGTGGGGGTGGGGGGGTTGGGGGGGGTTGCTGAGCCCCAGAACCCTGTGGCGTTACCTGTTGGGGGTGGGCTGTGTTTGACGGGGAGGGACACCCAAGGAGGCCAGCTGCTCCCCAAGAGGGACAGGGGAGGGTATTGGGGTGTCTCTGGGCTCCCGGCCATGTGCAGTCAGGGACGCTTTTTGAAAATAAAAACACCCCATTAAAAAATATATTTTTATTGATTTCAGAGAGGAAGGAGGAGCGAGCGAGAGGTAGAAGCACCGATGATGAGAGAGAATCAGGGGTCGGCTGCCTCCTGACGCCCCCCCCGGGGACCGAGCCCACACCCCGGGCCTGTGCCCCGACCGGGAATCAGCCGGCAGCGCTTTGGTGCCCAGCGTGATGCCCAGCCACTGGCCACACGGCCAGGTCCTCTGGGACGGGCGTTAAGGTTTTCTCTCTGCCGCTGATTTTAAGCCACTTGGCTCGGAGGTGACGCGGTGTGGTTTGTTTCTGCGCGGGGTTCTGTGGCCTTCGCCTCCTTGGGTTGTGGACTTCCAGTTTTCATGAAGCATGTGATGCGCTGGTGACTTTGATTCCTTTTTTTTTTTTTTTTCAGTGCGTTTTATTTGGGATATTTCTGTTGCTATGTTTTAAGTTTACTAATTTTTTTCTCCTGCCGTGTCTAACCTGCCGTCCGTCTCGCCCGGTGTCGACATTTAACTGGGGACTTTCAAACAGATCTCGCTGTCTCTAGTGAGCTCTCCCTCCCGTGTCTGCGAGGCCGTAACAGCTGATTTAAGGTCAGTTCTGGGTTCTGTCAGTTCTGGGTCAGTTTCAACGGCCCGACTCTCCTCCTCCTCCGGGGCCGGGTGCGCCTGGTAGCCTTTGATGGGGCGCCAGACGCGGAGACTTTACCTTGTTAGGTGCTGCGTGTCTGTGTTCCAGGAACATGCCCAGCTCTGCTCTGGGCTGCAGTTCAGGGAGCCGGAGGCTGCAGTTACGATCTGTGAGGCTGCCCGGAGCGGGGCTTGTTCTGGGCTCGGCACCGCCCGGCTGAGGGGACGGCCCGAGGACTCGGCAAGATGCGTGAGGGCCGGCTGTGTGTGTGTGTGTGTGTGTGTGTGTTTTAAATATGTTTTTCTTGATTTCAGAGAGGAAGGGAGAGGGAGAGAGAATTAGAAACATCAACGATGAGAGAGAATCACTGATCGGATGCCTCCTGCACGCCCCCCACAGGGGATGGAGCCAGCAACCAGGCCTGTGCCCTGACCGGGAATCCAACCCTGACCTCCTGGTTCATAGGTTGACACCCAATCCCGGAGCCACGCTGGCCGGGCTGAAGGCCAGGTTTTTGCTGATCCTGTGAATGTTTCTTTCCCTGACCTGGGGGGGTTTCTCCCCCACGTGAACTGGTTGGCGCCCTGCGGGATCTGTGGAGGGGGCTCTCGCAGATCTCGGGGCGTTTTCTCTGCACAGTTCACTCCCCTCTGTCCTACAGACTGTGTCTGTCTGGTCTTCCTACACTGCCAGCTCCGTATCTGCAATCAGAGAGTCCACAAAGCCCTGCCTCAGTTTCCCCTCCTGGCGTCCCCTCCTGCAAACTCTCTCCAGGCAATCACAAGGTGAGCCTGTGCGTTTCCTGCTTCTTGGGGCGGCTTTCCTTCAGGGCCTGCTGCCTGGCGTCGCCATCTCTGTGTTTCGTACACTTGGTCTGGGTTTGTGGTTGCTGCAGGTGAGATGCTGAGTCCAGCACTGTTATCCCATCGTGATTGGAAAATCTGTAGAGTTTTTTAAAAAAATGTTCATCATCCGATCCCAGACCTGGGGATCCGGACTCACTAGTAGGTCTGAGGTGAGCAGTGAGCACTCAAGTTTCTGAGTTTAAAAAACAAAAATCAAGCTCGGCCTGTGTGGCTCAGTGGTTGAGCATCAACCTATGAGCCAGGAGGTCAGGGTTCGATTCCCGGTCAGGGCACAGGCCTGGGTTGCGGGCTCCATCCCCAGTGTGGGGCGTGCAGGAGGCAGCTGATCCGTGATTCTCTCTCATCATGGATGTTTCTCTCTCTCTCAAAATCAATAAAGGAAGAGGGGAAAAAGGGTCAGGTTAGGCTCATGGGCCACCATGCACAGTCGATAAAAGGGGGGGACCCCGAGGGAAGAGGGAGCAGGCCACCCCCGGGGCAGCAGCAGCAGCTCATCGCTGCGTCTCGGGTTGGCGTCGGCGCCTCCTGGTGGTCCAACCCAGCAAAGCGCCTGCCAACACCGCTTTGAATTCCTGTGCCCAGCAAAGCGATCGCCGAGCAAGGCTGCTAGTCACCAGGTACAGGGAGGATTTTAGCGTTAGAAGTGCAAGTCGCTTCAGTTTCCGAGTTAACGGTACCTCTTTGTTGTACATTGTTTTTTCAAGCACCGTTATCAAGGGGGTTGGGGTCCTCGCCCCTCTCGGGGCAGGGCGGCTCTTCCGGCCCCCAGCCCCTTGGGAAGCTATGGGGGAGGGGGGCCCACCAGGAGGTCTCATTAGCATAAACCCCGGTTTGGCGGGAAGGGCCTTGGCGTGAACAACAAGGTGAGAAACTGAGGCAGAGGGCAGCCCAGTCCCCGGGAGACAGGGAGGACTTGAGGTTTGGTTTTGTTTTGAACAGTCAGCCCAGGTCGGGGCTATGAATCGATCTAAGAACACATGTTCCACAGCAACACACGGGTCTTGTAACAGAAACCCACACCTGCACCCTGCTGATCACATTAACCAATGTCAGCCCAACACATTGAATTAAACAGGAAAAAAGGCGAAGGAAACCCGATCTCCGCCCTTGAAAGCCACCGCTCGTTAAGGCCCTTCTCAGCCTCCTAATCCTCCTCTGCTCCCTCCTCCATGACATCAGGGACCAGGCAGAGGCGGAGTCGGGGCCTGAGGGCGTGGTTAGGGGCTGAGGGCGGAGTCATGGGCTGAGGGCGGAGTCAGGGGCTGAGGGCGGAGTCAGGGGCTGAGGGCAGAGTTAGGGACTGAGGGCGGAGTCAGGGGCTGAGGGCGGAGTCAGGGGCTGAGGGCGGAGTCAGGGGCTGAGGGCGGAGTCAGGGGCTCAGGGCGGAGTCAGGGACTGAGGGCGGAGTCAGGGGCTGAGGGCGGAGTCAGGGGCTCAGGGCGGAGTCAGGGACTGAGGGCGGAGTCAGGGGCTGAGGGCGGAGTCAGGGGCTGAGGGCGTGGTCAGGAATCGAGGGCGTGGTCGGGGACTGAGGGCGGAGTTAGGGACTGAGGGTGGAGTCAGGGGCTGAGGGCGTGGTCAGGAACCGAGGGCGTGGTCGGGGACATCGTCCGTGCAGGCATTCGGCACACACTTGCCCGGACTGACCAGCTTCCAGGCAGCATATGTGCGTGTTTGTCTTTAAACCGGTGCCTGCACCTCCCCCGAGTCCCGGAGGCGCCTTGGGCTGGAGCCTGGGCGTCCACTGGAAACACGGGCGGGGCTCACGCTTCTCCATCTAACGTGTCTGCAGATCACGCGGAGTCCTGTCACCCCGCAGGCCGTGCTTAGCGGGTCTGGGTCTGGGCAGGGCCTGCGTTTCCACCAGCTCCCGGCGAGGCCCATGCGGCCGGCCACGGACCCCCTGGGAGCAGCGAGCCGGACCCGCCCAGGAAGCGGGTCTGAGGCTCGGCTGCGGGACGGATGGTGGGGGTGAGGCTGCGGGACTTCCCAGGAGCCAGGCTCCCCCGCCGCCCCGTGTTTTGTTTTCTAAATTCCAGGCGGGGTGCGGGGGGGTAGGGGGGGGCCTGGGGCTGTGGCGCCCCCCCTGCGGGGCCTGTCAGGTGGAGCCGGTTCTCTCGGGGAGTCAGTCGGGGAGTCGGGGAGTCTAACCACGAGGCACCTGCACGTGCAGGTGGGACGGGAGCTCTCCGACCAACTAGGCACCTGCTCAGGCCTCGGCAGGGCTCCCCCCACCCCCCCGCCCGACCCCCCAGCAGCCCAGACAGTGAAAAGTCCAGGGCGGCCCTTTGGCTGCTCAGGACGAGGCCCCTTCAAACAACGCCGGTTCCGAGGGACCCGCATGGTTAATGGGCCGTGACAGGCGTCTTTATTTACGGCTGTGGCAGCGCTGCCGCCTTGATATCGATCTTTCCCAATTTTCCGTTTTGTCCTTTGAAACGGCCGGCAGCTCATTTCCTTTTGTAATTAACTGGAGCTGAGGACGCGGCTTTAGGGGCCGGTGGCAGGGAGGTGAGAACCTGGTTTGAAACCTTCCAAGGAGGCCCCAGCACCAGGCTTCCTCGGGTGTTGGTCAAAAGTTGTACTTTCCGCCTGGCCCGGTGGCTCAGCTGGGGAGAGCATCGTCCTGACAGGCCAAGGTTGTGGGTTCGATCCCCGGTCAAGGCACACACGAGTCAACCAGTGAGTGCATCGATAAGCGGAACAGCAAGTCAACCTCTCTCCCTCTCTCTCTCTCTCCCTCCCTCCTCCTCCTCCTCCTCCTCCTCCTCCCCCCCCCTCTAAAAATAAAGTCAGTAATAATTAAAAAAGAAGTTGTAGTTCTAGATAGGATGACACAGGCAACAAGTGCAATGTCGGACTTGGGAATGTTAGGAAATTGGTCCTGTTCTGATCAGAGTGCCTGTCATCCAGTGCCCGTAGGCCGTCTCTATTGATGAGTTACGTGGGGTACAGCTCTCGCTGAGAGGCTTATGTCTGACCCCTGCTCGGCAGGAGGCACCGAGGCTGTTAGGCACTTTCAAGGGCTGAGATCCGTGGGGACTTAGAGACGAAGGACTCATCCCTGTCCGCTAGGGGCCCGAGGTCCAGGGGAGGGGCACTCAGGTAAGAGGGGGGCCGCGTCTCAGAAGGGGGTGAGGTTCTAAAGTTAGTCCACAGGCAAAACCTGCATCGAGTCAGACACTGGGGCTCAGGGTCATCTCAACCAACGCAGTCCAGCCCTTTCCTCCAGCTCCGCCCCCCCCCCCCCCAGGTGACCGCTCTTCCCTTTACGCTCCGGCTGGAGGGGGCTTGGGTTTGGGGCCCTGCGGTTCTGACAGCACAGGAATGCCCGGCCGGCGGGCTCCGTGGTTGAGCGTCGACCTATGAACCAGGAGGTCACAGTTCGATTCCCGGTCAGGGCACAGGCCCGGGTTGTAGACTCCATCCCTAGTGTGTGGCCTGCAGGAGGCAGCCGATCCACGATTCTCTTTCTGAGCTCACCGAGGACTGTGCCCACAGGTCAGGACCACAGTCCTGCACCCACGGAGGGGGTTTTGCTCACTCAGGTTTTAAAAAGTCAAAGGAGGACCCAGCTGGGGTGGCTCAGTGGTTGAGCGTTGACCTATGAACCAGAAGGTCACAGTTTGATTCCCAGTCAGGGCCCACACCCAGGCTGCAGGCTCGATCCCGTGTGTGTGTGTGTGTGTGTGTGTGTGTGTGAGCGTGGGGCGGGGGGCAGGGGTGTGCAGGAGGGGACTAGGGCCAAGGGGGCTGGGGGAGTAGAAGTTGTCATCAGTAGAGACATTCTTGTTGCTCTCAGCTGGTATAAGAGCCGCATTTAATTTCCAAAACTTGGCTGTGGTTTGAGCTTTCAAACACTTGAAAACTTTATTATTCCCTTTAAAAGATATCAGAGCACAGAAAACAACAAAACAGTTAGGAACACACCAACATCAAAAGTGAGCACCACCAAACTCGCTTCAGACCCGTTTCAAAGAGAGAACCTACCAGACATGGGGGAGGCCAGTCCTCCGCCACCCGCTCTTCGTCGACACTTGACGTCAATGCCACTTTGTGTGAATCCTTCCCCAGGATACTTTCCCCATTGCTCTTTTTTCTTTTCTTTTTTTTTTAAAGAGAGAGAGAGAGAGAGAGAGAGAGAGAGAGAGAGAGAGAGAGAGAAACACTGATGTGAGAGACACATTGATTGGTTGCCTCCCAAACGTGCCCCAGGGCTGGGGATGGAACCTACAACCCAGGTACGTGCCCTTGACCAGGAATTAAACCTGAGACCGCTTGGTGTGTGGGCCGACGCTCTAACCCCTGGGCCACACCAGCCTGGGCCATGTCACTTATTTTTTTATTTTTTTTTTTAAATATACTTTATTGATTTTTTACAGAGAGGAAGGGAGAGAGATAGTCAGAAACATCAATGAGAGAGAAACATCGATCAGCTGCCTCCTGCACACTCCCACTGGGGATGTGCCCGAAACCCAGGTACATGCCCTTGACCGGGATCGAACCTGGGACCCTTTAGTCCGCAGGCCGACGCTCTATCCACTGAGCCAAACCGGTTCCGGCCATGTCACTTATTTTTGATATTAATATTGTCAGTACTATTGCTCAGTGCCTCCAGACCACCCGTCTACCTCTGGGACTTGGTGATTGTTGTTCTTATGTCTGTTTGTGTGTTTCTAACCCCTGGTGTACCCGTGAGCAGTGGTTAGAACATGCATATGCTTTTACATTCGATCGGAAAGGCGCCGATGCATGTAAATCCAGAGAGTTCATTTTAGTTGCCGAATGGAATTCAATTATATGACTGAGATTTAGCTCGTTTACCGAACGCTCCCCGAGGGACAGTCTGGTTGTTCCGTGCGGCTGTGACGAGCCCCGGGGCATGCGAGAGGCCGTCCATGGCGGAGGCCTCTGGGCGCGTGGAGTGTGCGGACGCACATCTCCACGCTAGAGGTGTGGACACGCTGCTCCCCACGCGAGTTCTGCCACCGTTGGCCCTGTGGACTGGGAGTGTGTGCGGCGGCCTCGAAACCAACCTCCAGGACGATACGACGGATGGAATGAATGGCGGGAACGTGCGTTTAGCAAAATCAAAACGGAAACACTTCACATCTTGCCCGTTTGACTTTCAAATAGCATCCCGGCTCCTTGTTAAACGTGAGGAGCCGCAACCCTGTGTTTACACCGCAGCGTCGCTGGTGCGGGACCCGGGACCCGGGACCAGTCTCCCACGGCGAGGACTCCTGACGGCGAGGACCCTGAATATGGTTTCCATTTAGCGCTCGGATGCTAACTAGGCCTTCGTAAATTCTTCCAGTGTTTGACTTCAAAGAGAGAAGCGCTTCATATTAATACAACAAATCTGGGCTCTGCAGAGAGCTTAACCCTTTCACAGCCAGACAGGGGTGTGTGTGTGGGGGGGAAGGGCATGAAATGGGGGCCGTGACCAGATGGAGACACAGCCGGGGACGCCTGCTTCTTTTAAGGCCTTTATGACGGGGCTGTGGTTGGTAGGCGCATCGACGTAAAGTGACGAAGCAACAGCTGCAGAGCAAGGCCTTCGCGAGGAGGAGGAGGACGCGTCCCCTGTGTGTGACGGCGGGAAGTCAGCAGGAGAGGGTCCCGCGGAGAGCGGAGCGTGGACGGCCGGGAGGAAGTGGAGAGCCGCAGAAGGAGGCTCGCGAGCAGGATGCGAAAGGCGCTGCTCACGTTGCCTCCGTGACGAACGGGTCTCGGGCGCCGGACGCGCCTAAGCCTGCGTGTTCCCGAAGGAAGGAAGAGCGCATCGCTGGTCCTGACGCTGTTCAGAGTGGCTCCGGCCTCTTGGTTTTCAGTCCTCACCTGACGATATTCTTCCATTGATTTATTATTATTTTTTTATTTTTTAGGGAGAGGGGAAGAGAGAGGGGAAGAGAGAGAGAAGCATGTGTGTGAGAGAAACACATCGAGGGGCTGCCTCCTGCAGGCGCTCTGATCAGGACCTGGGACGGGGAGGAGCCTGCAACCGAGGAACGTGCCCTTGACTGGAATCGAACCCGGGACCCCTTGGTCCTCAGGCTGACGCTCTATCTGCTGAGCCACACTGGCCAGGGCGGCTTTAACCTTCTTTTTCTGAGCGGAGTGGACGGGCCTGGCGGTGGCCAGAATTTTTTACTCCTTCTACCCTGGGGACAGGTTTCCTGCCTGTGACTCACCACCAGGGCCTCCCGGTCCATCCCCAGAGCCAGGCGTCCCCTGCCAGTCACAGCTCCAACAGTCTGACAACCCGAGTGGAACTCAAATGTCACTTAGAATCGAGAAGCTGAGCCGCGTCTGCCAGAGGAACACGCCAGTGGGGCGGAGAGCGGAGGCGATGCCACGCTGGCTGCCGCTCCGGGGCGTGGGGCCTTGGTGGGGGGCGGGGGAGCTGTGCTTGGGGACGGGCGGGGTGGGAATGCGGCACCAAGATCTGTCGAGTCTCTTCCAGACGGAGAACAAATGTTCTCCCCGGCGAGCTAGCGTTTCGGGGTGACCCGTGAGGAGTCTCACATCCTAGGTTACGATCGAGAATTTTTGCAGCCTCTCTCTCCTCCGATGAAATCTTCCATGCCCCCGTCTCCCGCTCACAGCAGGGTTCCCGAGGGTCGCCTCTGCTGGCATGTGGGGCCCCATGTGGGACCTGTCTGTACATGGGGGGATGTTTAGGGCATTTCGGGACTCTGCCTACGAGGTGCCAGTTCTCTCTCTCGCTCTCTCTCTCTCTCTCTCTCTCTCCATATATATATATATATATTTACATTTATATGTGTGTGTGTGTGTGTATTTTTAGAGAGAGGGAGAGGAGAGAGAGAAATATCCATGATGAGAGGGAATCATTGATCAGCTGCCTCCTGCGCGCCCCACACTGGGGATGGAGCCTGAAACCCAGGCCTGTGCCCTGACCGGGAATCGAACCCTGACCTCCTGGTTCATAGGTCTACGATCAACCCCTGAGCCACACCGGCCGGCTCTTCCTTTGTTCTCCTGTTTCTCATCTGTCTCCTCCTGGACTGTGAGCTGCGGAGACGAGAAGCGACGCTATCTTATTTCTGTCTCCAGGTCGGCACTCTGCACATTTCAGTTCAGTGGAATTATGACGAAGAGTTGGCTGAGGAAGTCGACCAGATGGCCACTCTCACGCCAGGCTGGGACTCACGGAGGATGGGGCTGTGAACGGGCTGAGCCGGCGGACCTGCCTGAACGGTTGTGGGCGGTGATTTTTTGCAAACCCCTCGGTGCAGGCAGACCCCTGTTTCCCTAACCGTCTCCCCTTGGTCTCTGTGGTCTCGCCGGCAGCTCCCTAACAGGTCCTTGTCCAATTGCAGGTCAGAGGTCACTCACGGGGCCGACCTCGTAGACTCTGCTGGTGAGAGATCGGCGTCGGGCGGCTCCCAGTCCTTCCGCGGCTCTCCCCTCCCACTGGCCCTTTTCTCCAGATAATTTGCTGGATGAGCTTGGAGCTTGTGGCCCCAAAACCAATGGGGTCGTGGTCGTGGGCTTTGAGCTCCTCCCGGTTCCAGGTTCCAGTGCCGGGGCGGGGAGCCCGCGGGGCGGGAACGGGCCTCGGTCCGCGCAGGAGCGAGCAGGACGGGGGAGCCTCGCGTGAGCACGGGCAGCGAAAACGAGAACCCAGCGCCGGGCGGTGAAAGGCTCTATTTTATTTTGTTTTCACACATTAGGTTCTGCTTATGGCAGACAAGTCCCAGGGAACACGCTCTGAAAAGGGGCTTTGTGTGGGCCTGGCCGTCGCCGGCCGACGTGTCATGTCAGGAATGTCGCCAGATGTATTGACTTACTCGCAATTGCTCGGTGCCATCTGGCCCGCGAGGCCGCGGTGGAAAAGCTGAACAGAGGGTGGAATCTGTTCATCGCGCCGCCCCTCGCTGCTGATTTAGAGAAGGGAAGCGTGTGCCGTCGCGGCGGGGGCGGGGGTGCCCTCTGAGCATAAAATGTAAGGTTTTCGGGAGTTCCAGGCGCCACGTCAGCCGTGTTTACACAGCGAGCCGAGCGGCCCCTCGCTGTCGTCTGTGTGTTTGGTTCCCGTGAACCCTCTCGGGCGGCGGGGAGACGCTAACTCCTCCGGGCCCGGTCTCTGCGTGGCCCTCAGTGGCTTTTGTTGTTGCTGTCAGTCTCCCCCGAGGGTTTTCCCATCGATTTTTAGAGCGAGTGGAAGGGAGGGGGCGAGACAGAGCGAGAGAGAGACGTCGCTGTGAGAGAGACACTTCGCTGGGTGGCCTCCCACATGCGCCCCGACCAGGGATCGAGCCAAAACCTGAGGTACGTGCCCTTGGCCAGAATTGAAACGGGACCCTTCAAATATTTTTAAAAATATTTTTGTTTATTCTTATTGCTTCCCAAGAGGAAGGGAGAGGGAGAGGGAGATAGAAACATCAATGATGAGAAAGAATCCATCGCTGCCTCTTGCAGGCCCCCCACCCCACTGGGGATGGAGCTGCAACCCAGGCCTGTGCCTTTGACCGGAACCAAGCCCGGGACCCCTCCGTTCTCAGGGCGACTCCCTACCCACTGAGCCAACTGGCCAGAGGGTGGCTTCTTGTTAACGCTCTTGGAACATCACCAGCTGAGGAGCCCTGCGGCTTGTTCCCCCAGCAGGGATGTGCCCGGCTTGCAGGACGAGCTCGGCTGTCGCCCGGTGCACCCCGCATTCCTGCATGAGGGGGCTCCCCGGGAAAATCAGACCCAGATCGCTTTCCTTCCCTGGTCAGTGGCCCCTCCCCCGCCCCCAGAGCCGTGGTTTCATTTCGGAGGATGACGTCGCTGCACGTGCTCCCTCCGGGGCCAGGGTCGCATGGGGTACGTGGGGCGGCTCTGCTGCAGCGTCAGCGCCGCTGGCGGGGTCTGCGGTCCCGGGTGAGGGCGGGGAAGCGTCGGGGATTCCCAGGTGCCCACAGCGCGGCCTGGAACCAGGTGTGGGCCTGCCGCTGCGGCCCCGCGTGACGGCACAGACCACGCGTGTGTGGGGCCCCTGGAGGCACTTTCGTCACCCACCCTTACCCTGTGTGAAGAAGTTTCCAGAACCCATTCTGCCCCTGCCCTTCCTGCCCTCCCCCGCCCCCCCCCCCCATTCTGCTGGGGTTGGCTCACCAGCCTTCAGAACCCACGGCTCTGCCCCCTCTCCTCCGGGGATCTCTCGTCCATGGGATTTCAGTGTCAATCCCGTTAGCACAGAAAGTATTTATTAAGCACCTACTGTGTGCGGGCACTGGGGGTCAGGGCGGAAGCTTTCATTAATTCCTTTCCTCGCTCATGCATTCTTTCCTTTCATGTCCCTCCTGCCGCCCATTAGCCTTACTCTGCTGATGCAGAGAGGGCCACCTGCCCCGGGTGGGGGAGGGAAGGGGAGGGGGAGAGGGAGGGAGAGGGGGGAGGGGGAGCGGTCTGAAGGCAGAGTCCAGACCAAAATTGCAAACCCACGGCTGAGGAAGATAAAGGCAGCCGTCAGCACGCGGCGTGATGTGGGCATCGGCTGTTAACTCAGCGGGAAAAGAACCCTGCGAAGGAGAACAGTGTGTGCTCAGTGGGTTTTGGATCTGCTAGTTGAATTCTTAGAAACAGTGATTGTGCCCATTGTATAGGTGAGCAAACTGAGTCTCAGGAAGGGGACTTGCTGCGGATCGCGTAACGGCTAAAGGCAGAGCTAAGATTGGAACCCAGGCCAGACGCCCCCCAGACTGCTCCCGCCTTTGACCTAAGTCCTCGACGTGAGCGTGTGAGCGAGGGGGAGGGGAGGCGGCTCCAGGTGCAAGGACACAGCAGGGCGGGAAAGGAGTCCTGCCCCACAGCTTATCTCACATCTTCTTACATCTACTGTCGCCTATGCTTTCTTTTTAAAAAAATGTGTATTTTTTATTGATTTCCGAGAGAGGAAAGGAGAGGGAGAGGAGAGAGTCACTGATCGGCCGCCTCCTGCACGCCCCCGACTGGGGATGGAGCCCACAACTGGGCCTGTGCCCTGCCCGGGAATCGAACCCTGACCTCCTGGTTCATGGGTCATGGCTCAGCCACTGAGCCACGCCGGCCGGGTGTTGGTGAATCATTTTTAACAGCTTCAAGCCTCACTTTGCTCCTTTGTAACAGGGTGATAATGACCCTCCCAGCCTCCCGGCGGTGGGAGGTCAAATCCGACCCCGTGTGGGGACGACCCGGCTGTGAGGGCCTGAGCTCAGCGCTCTAACACGCGAGTCTCTATCAGCCCGATGCTGTTTGTCACCCCCACACCCCTCCACCCCCTAGAACGGGAGCCGTGTAGGAGCAGACGTCCTGCGAATGGAGAATTCCTGTGAGCTGGGCCCGCGGGAGTCCAAGGGGTGGTGTCAGCTCAGACCCGTCCAGGTCCTCGCTGCGCGGGGAGCGGGCAGAGGCCGGGCACAGGGCTGGGGGCGCCCGAAAGGTCTCCCGCAGGTCACACCGGGCTCCGAGGCATCACCTGACCTTTATCTAGATCTCTGGGTTTGCACACGGAGCTGGGATTGCACAAGGGGCTCTCCGGCTCCCGGCGGCGGGCGGGCGGGCAGGCGGGCGGCGGGCGGGCAGGGCTGTGGGAACGGCGCCCGGTGTGCTCTGCAGGGCTGGGCCAGAACGGGAAGCAGCGGCTCAAGGGTGACAGGAGGAGAGTGGGGGGCCCCGTTCTGAACCTCAGCATTTCTTGTTTGGGTTCCTCTCACATCTCAGGCCAGGAGTCCCAGCTGGTGCTCTTGTCCTGGGGGTTATGCAACATGCAGCCCGCCCCGGTGCACGCGTGGAGCCTGCACTCCCACACGATGGCTGCTTGAGCTGTTCTCCTCTCTCTCTCTCTCTCTCTCTCTCTCTCTCTCTCTCTCTCTCTCTGAGCACCAGGTACAATCCCGTTTCCCGGGCCTCCGAGGACGTGCAGTGCGTGTTGTCACGCGGACCGATGGGGACCGCGGCTGCAGTGCTGGTCTTAGGGAGCCACAGCCTCGTATTTTACTTTTATCTTTTATCTTTTAAAATCTTTATTGTTGGAAGTATCACATATGTCCCCCTCCCCCCATTGACCTCTCCCCACCCCCCTCTACCCCCCGCCCTCGGCCTTCACCACCCTGTTGTCTGGTCCGTGGGTGATGCCTGTATGAGTACCAGTTCGCTGGTTGATCCCCCCACAAACCCCCGCCTTCCCTCTGAGGCTGGGCAGTCTGTCGGGCGCGTCTGTCTGTGGACCCACTTCTGTGCGTGTGCTAGGCTCTCTCCTCCCAGCACTAGTGACCAAGGGAGGGGCCAGTGGAAGGGGGACAGGCCCTGCCCTTGGAGCTGAGTGGCCCGTGGCCCAGGGAGCTGCCAGTTCTTTGTCATGAATCTGCTGGGAGGAACGAACTCCATTTCCTTTCGATGGAGCAAAGGACCGCCTTGCTCTTTGGCTCCTACCTGGAACGTTCTAGCATCAGTCCTGGCGCAACGGCGTCCCCTGACACGTAAACGCCTCCGTTCAACTCTCCTGATCCACTTACTGGCAAGAGGCCTGGGTCGGGGGTCTCAGTGCACCTGTTTTGTCCTGTGGTCGGGCCTGGGTCTGGCTGGCGGCACAGCGGGAAGTGGTTTCTGGGGTCGGAGGACGTGCTCTCGCTGATGGACAGTCACTCAATTATGAGATGGAACGGCGACCAAGTGGCATCTGAATTAGGTTCTACTCCTGGCGGATAGGACGTTGAAACGCTTTTCTGATAAAGTTTAAAAGGAGTCAGCCTTTCAGAGAGGAAGGGAGAGGGAGAGAGATAGAAGCATCGGTGATGAGAGAATCATGGATCGGCTGCCTCCCGCACGCCCCCCACTGGGGATCCAGCCCATAACCCGGGCCTGGCCCCTGACCGGGACTGGAACCCTGACCGCCTGGGTCCCAGGTCGGTTCTCAGCCTCTGAGCCGCGCTGGCCGGGAGGTCACACTGTTACGATTCCCCAGAACTGGCCCTCACACGGGGCTCCCTTTAGAAATAGGACACGACTCATTTGCGGTCACAGTGGCCCGAGATTTTATTAAAAATCATAGCAGGTTTTACGCACGCAGTGAAATCGAGACTCAGGAGAGAATCAGTCCTTGCCTCAGCCACGCTCCTACGAGGGGTCGCTGACACTGTGACAGTCAGCCGCCTGCCTGGGGTGGGCGGGGGAAGACGATCCTTTTAAGAGAGAAAAGGGCTTTTCAGCGACTGTTTTTAAACGCTCCCGTGGAAAGAAATGTCTTCAAATGACTTCATGCGTGAATTGGAGTGTTTTGGTGTTGCTACAGTGCCGAGCTGCACGCAGAGCGAGGTGTTAATGTGGACAGCGCGGTGCCATCGGGGTGGGGGTGGGGATGGGGGGACCCCAGGACGCTCCAGGCTGTGCTTCAGGGAGATTCGGGGGGAGGGTTGCAGGGCTGGATAGCAGGGAATTTGGGGAAAAGGGGAAGCTGATTTGTTGTCTTTAGGCTGAAATCTCTGTTTTTTTAAAAAATATATATATTTTTATTGATTTCAGAGAGGAATAAAGAGAGAGAAACATCAATGATGAGAGAGAATCATGGACCGGCTGCCTCCTGCACGCCCTCCACTGGGCATCGAGCCTGCAACCCGGGCCCGTGCCCTGACCGGGAATCGAACCCTGACCTCCTGGTTCGTAGGTTGACACTCAACCCCTGAGCCCCGCCGGCCGGGCAGCTCTCTCTTTCTCTCTCTCTCTCTCTCTCTCTCTCTAACAGGTGATAGTAGGTCGTCTATGTAATTTTCTTTCTATCGTTCACCCAGCCACCCAGCCACCATCTACCCACCTGCGCACCTGCCTCTCTCTCTGCCTAAAAAAGTACCTTCCTCTTTTGGGACATTATCTTGCTCTCAGGCGTTTTTCTGCTCTGTACGCACTGCTCTCCTTTGTAGCCACAGCATCCATTTCCCTGGGGGCCTTCTGCTCACAGGTCACTGTGACATCAGACCGGCGGGCTGAGGCCCTGGGACACACGGGTGAACGTATGGGATCGGTGGATTTCCGAACTCCGTATCGCGGCTGGTTCCAATGAGAAGAAAACGGCTGATTTCCCCGCCGTTTCTCAGGCTGGGAGCATGCCCCTTCCCAGCGTGGCTCCCCCGCCGTGTCCATCACATGCAGCCTCTCCCTCCCAGGTCGGGAGCCGCCGAGTGGGAGCGGCAGGAGACGGGTGGCATCTATGCTTCTGCTCATATGTTGTGGGCCTGGGAGGCTCCTGGTCTAGATTATGGGCAGGTGGGGGCTCTAGAGAGAGGGAATCCCTGCTGTTCCCACGAGAATTAGGACCTTAAACATAGACGTATTGTTCTTGAAAATGGCCCTCTGGCCCTCGCCGGCGTGGCTCAGTGGGTAGAGCGCCGGCCCGGGCACTAATGGGTCCCGGGTTCGATTCCCAGTCAGGGCACAGGCCCAGGTGGCAGGCTCATCCCCAGTGGGGGGTGTGCAGGAGGCAGCCGATCCATGATTCTCGCTCATCATTGATGTTTCTGTCTCGCCCTTTCTCTCGCTTCCTCTCTGAGATCAATTTTTTTAAAAAAGAAAAGAAAATGGCCGTCTGGCCTCGTCCTGCTCCAGGCGTCTTGTCCCTTCTCTGGCCCCGATGAGACCCAAAGGGAGCGGCAGCCTCGGCCGGTCGGGGCCGTTCGTCCTCGCTCAGGTCACCGCCGTACCTTCCCTCCCCCGTGTGCGACGGCACCATCTTCGTAAACGTGATACAGGAAAGCAATTTCCCAGTTATTTCCTGAGACCTGAGAGCATTTCATAATCATCCCGTCCGAGATGACTTCGGAGTGGCTTTCGCAATGTGTGCGTGTGTGTGTGTGTGTGCATGTGTGTGCGCGCGCGCGCAGGTATGTGGAAATGCTCTCTGTAAACTGATTTTAACTCTTTATTGTTGAAAGTATTAAATCCATTTTTATTGATCTCAGAGAGGAAGGGAGAGGGAGAGAGAGAGAGAAACATCCATGATGAGAGAGGATCATGGACCGGCTGCCTCCTGCACGCCCCCCACTGGGGACCAGGCCCGCAACCCGGGCGTGTGCCCTGACCGGGAATCGAGCCCTGACCTCCTGGTTCCCAGGTTGACACTCAATCCCTGAGCCCCGCCGGCCGGGCTGTAAACAGATCTTTATTCCGAAGGTGTCCCGTGCGCCTGTGGCCGGGGTGGACCGGGCTTGTCAGCGGGAAACGCTGGTCCCGCAGCCGCGGCAGCACCGGGCAGGCGGCCCCGAGAGCGGCCCAAGCCCTCAGGGTAACTCCAACGGACACGCTTACTTAATCCCGACCCACGGGCCTCGGGCCTCGAGACCCTCCTCCGCCGCCAGCCGCGTAATTGCTCCCACATTGAACTCGGCGAACGCGGGGCCGTTTCCCTGCAATTGCGGTTTCCCCGGGAGAAGCCGAGACGCAGAGACCCGTGTCTGTGAGGCGCACGCCTGTCCCCGAAACCCGAGGCCTGCCTCTGGTGCCACCCTCTCGGGGCCTTCGAACGGCTCTGGAAAGACTGGCGGCAGAGCGATCTCTTCTGTCCTCTTTTTTCTCGGGGGGCGAGGTGCCCCTCAGAGAGGAGGAGGCCGCTGGGGTGGGGGGTGATGTTTTTGTTGGGAACCTGGCATTACTCAGGCAGGGCCTGCGAGTCTGAGCCCATTGGAAGCTCTCCCCACGCAGAGGGTCCGACGTGTTGGTGGGCATCCATTGTGGCGACTGGCGACAATCACCGAACGGAGAGCAAAGCCTTGGGTTCGATCGGCTGGCACCGAGGGCAGTATCGGGGGGAATGTTGACCTGCCAGCAGCAGAGGTGACGGGATTATCGACCAGGGAGCCAGTGGTCACAGTGGGCTAGAAACACAGTCGTCCATGAAGAATGCAACCTTTAAAACCAGCCTCCGGCTTTCTCAGAGCTCAGCCTGGCCCGGCCTGGCCCAGGGAACGACCTAGGAACCAGGAGGTCATAGTTCAATTCCCCATTGGGGCACAGGCCCCGGTTGCGGGCTCGATCCCCAGGGTGGGGCGTGCAGGAGGCAGCCAGTCCATGATTCTCTCCCATCCTTGTTGTTTCTATTTTCCTGTCCCTCTCCCTTCTCTGAAATAATAATAATAAAAATAGCAGCTCCGCCTCCATCTTGGGTCCGTAGTTACAATCGGGGCATTGACGGCCTCCCTCCCCACGGACGGCCTCACGCGCTGCCTCCCGGGCGCCAGGGGCGCGGCCAGCTCCACACTGAGCTTCCAGCGCGCCATAAAGTCCAGGAAGTAAACAGACCCCAGGGAGGGCACTTCTGCGCCAACGTCCACATGTGTGTGACACCCCAGCTGTGTGCTCACAGTTTCTCTTGGAAACTTAGAAAGCGTGTTAATTATCACCGAGCCCTTCTGCACGTCTCAGCGTTTCCCAGTCAACACGCAGGCGTTCCCGATGCCCAGGGACAGTGGGCCAAGTGTGTCTTCTTTTTCTTAAAATTCTCTTAAAATATATTCTTACTAGAGGCCCAGTGCATGGATTCATGCACCAGTGGGGTCCCTCGGCCTGGCCTGTGGGGATCGGGCCGAAACCGGCTCTCTGACATCCCCCCAGGGGTCCTGGATTGCGAGAGGGTGGTTCTCGGGTGACACACCCTGGAACCCGGCTCCCTCCTCTCTGGTTCCGGGTGTGTCACCCGAGAACCCCAGCTGCCCAGTCACCGTGGCTCCTGCGTTGAGTGTCTGCCCCTGGTGGTCAGTGCACGTCATAGCTACCGGTCGGACGGTCCAATGGTCGGACGGCTGCTTAGGCTTTTATATATATAGATTGGTTTCAGAGAGGAGAGAGATAGAAACATCCATGATGAGAGAGGATCATGGATCGGCTGCCTCCTGCACACCGCACATGGGATGGAGCCTGCAACCTGGGCATGTGCCCTGATCGGGAATTGAACTGTGACCTCCTGGCTCAACGCTCAACCACTGAGCCACACCAGCCGGGCTAATTTCTTTTTTCAAAGAGACTTTTTCGTAGGAGAAGATTTTGTGTCCTCAGAACCAATGTAGGGGCAGCCGGAGCGCCCCTGTTTCAATACGGCGGCAGGTGCGGTGTCATGCCCGCTGCTCGCGCTGTGGACCAGCGTGTGGGCGTTCATCTTTCTGAAACCGCTCCCTGGTCCTTAATTGCTCCTTCTGTGAGGAATGCGTCACTGCCTCTGACGCTGGCCCGGGGGAGCCGCTGGGACTTGAATCCCGAATGCAAATGAATAATTAGCTCACCTGGCCTCAATTTTCAGAAGCAAAATACATTCGCATCTCCCACTACCAGCTGCCAAGTAGCCAGCTCACTGGAAACCTCCTAATTACAGGCGACCGCGTGAGAGCGGGTCCCTGCCTCTGAGACGGGAGATCGCTAGGACAGTCTGGTTTTGTCTCAGAGCCAGTGGTTCCGGGTGTTTAAAGTTACTGATAGAAAATAAAAGCAGTTCCCTGGCCGGCGTGGCTCAGGGGCTGAGCATCGACCTAGGAACCAGCAGGTCCTGGCACAGGCCCGCGTTGCAGGCTCGATGCCCAGTGGGGGGCCTGCAGGAGGCAGCTGGTCCATGATTCTCTGTCATCATTGATGTTTCTATCTCTCTCTCTCTCTTTCTCTAAAATCAATTAATATATATATATATATATAAAGAACTTTTAAAGTAAAACCAGCCATTTTGTGTGAAGAAAAGTGACGGAGGAAGAAAGGCACTTTCAGAACATTCCATTACAGGAGAGCGATGGTGGAGGCCAGAGCTCCGTTAGTCTTATTAACTGAGCCTGGGGACTTCTGAAAGGTGCTTTAATAGAAACCCGGGCTCCGGAGACGAACAATTAAACTCCACAGACGGAAAAAAATTAATTTCCTCGTCTGCATAGATTTACGCATAGAGGAAACTCATGTCAAAGACGAGTCCTCCCCAAACTGACTCACTCACTCATTCCCTCACTCACTCATTCCCTCACTCACTCACTCACTCATTCCCTCACTCACTCATTCCCTCACTCACTCCCTCACTCACTCATTCCCTTACTCACTCATTCCCTCACTCACTCATTCCCTCACTCACTCACTCACTCATTCCCTTACTCACTCATTCCCTCACTCACTCATTCCCTCACTCACTCATTCATTCACTCACTCAGTCATTCACTCACTCACTCATGCATTCACTCACTCACTCATTCATTCACTCATCACTGATCGCCGACTGGCTGCCTCCTGCATAAGCGCAGCTCCCTCGATACCAAGGCTGCGGGGCACAGGTTCTGACTGACAATCGCAGGCACAGGATGAGTGATGTCGCTGCAGAGCAGATAGGAATCCGCCGCATCGTCAGCACAACAAACCCGGCACAAGGGCAACGCGCTCATGACTGGGGGGGTCGAGACGCGTAGCGAGGATGGCCGTGGAGCTAGCCACTGAGAGGGGTGGCCCGGCCGGCGGGGCTCAGGGGTCGAGCACCGACCTAGGAACCAGGAGGTCACAGTTCGATTCCCGGTCGGGG
The DNA here is from genome assembly GCF_964212035.1 of Myotis nattereri. Lineage (NCBI taxonomy): Eukaryota > Metazoa > Chordata > Mammalia > Chiroptera > Vespertilionidae > Myotis > Myotis nattereri. Next base: position 61,462,178 of record NC_138088.1, read on the forward strand.
CACAGGCCTGGGTTGTGGGCTCGAGCGCCCGTGTGGGACATGCAGGAGGCAGCTGATCAATGACTCTGTCATCATGGATGTTTCTCTCTCTCCCTCTCCTTTTCTCAATGAAATCGATAAAAATACATGAAAAAAAAGGAGAAAGACAGGGAGGCGGCCTTTCACTGGGCAAAGATGAATGAGGGCATTTTGGGGGCAAACAGCGAAGTGTGGGCCTCGGGTGAGTGGGCAGAGACGGTGGCCTGTGTGGGTGCGGCTGCTCGCATTAGCTGCCCTGGGGTTCCTGAGCGAGGGCGTGGGGTATGAGCCAGGCCCTGAGCATGGACCACGCAGGGTCACGGGCAGAAAGGAAGCAGGTGGGCTCCTTGGCCTCGGACGGGTCGGAGGGGTGGGCGTGCCGGTCGTCCTGCCGTGGGTCCGCCAAGGACACCAGCCGCTCCCGGCCCTCACGTGTCCTCCCCGACGAAGCCCTTACAAGGAGGCTGAAATGGGCCACGTGCTGAGAGCACTTGGAAACCCTGGACTTAAAAGGCACTTCTTTTATTTAAAAATAAAACAAAGCTCTTCTCCTGTCATCGGGGCTGCGATCCGTGGGGAGTTGTAAGACGTAAGCTCTCCCCTGGCAGTGGCTTCCCCTCCATCATCTGAGGACTCAGCGCCAAGTGGGGGAGCCGGTTGACACCCAGGAAGTGTCATCTCCAAAGCATTTTTTGGGGGGCAGGGGAGGGTTACCCACGTTGCTCAGACTGGCTGGTGTGGGGGAACGGCTTTGGGGCCTTAGAGAGGGTCTGGGGCGTAGGAGGGCACTTGGAAGGCTGGCCAAAGGCCACAGCAGCGGGCGGCTGGCGGCTGGCACCAGCGTGGCAGCAGGAAGAGCAGCAAAGCAGGCGGCATCAAGACCAGGCCCTGCCCGGCCGGCGGGGCTCAGGGGCTGAGCATCAACCTGTGAACCAGGAGGTCAGGGTTCGATTCCTGGTCAGGGCACCGGCCCGGGTTGCGGGCTCCATCCCCAGTGTGGGGCGTGCAGGAGGCAGCCGATCCATGATTCCCTCTCATCACTGATGCTTCTCTCTCTCCCCTTCTTCTCTGAAATCAATAAGAACATGTATATATAGAGAGAGAGCGGGCCCAGTCCGTGGCTTCTGAAAGGCTTTGGTATGAACTGTGAGTCTTGAGAAGCAGCGATCGGTGTGACAGTGTCAGCAATCGCTGGACGCGAGCCTGTGACATCCAGGTTTATGGTTTATTGGCTTGGGCCCAAATGGGGTGACTTGTGGGTCCTTTTAGAACTTCCTTCAGAAATTCTCATTTGCTCTCCTTTCCTTCACCCGTCCTTCCGTCCACCCGCCCACCTCTGACCGCTGTAGGAAGCAGTGCCACCCAGGGCCGTGCCTGTGCGCTGGCCTGCCTGCTGCCCCTCCCCCACCCCCACCCCCGCCCCCACCCCCGCCCCCACCCCCTCAGGCTTCAGCTCCCTGGGAGCACCGCCATCGCCGTCTCGTTCAGCGCGTCTCCCCGATTCCTAGGTGCAGAGCAGGTTCTCAGTAAATATTCACCAAATAAATTCATTAGCTCGTTATCATTCTTTAATTCCTTCCTCAGACATCGTGTGCCCTGGGCTTCCTGCTGGACACGAAAAGGAGTAAAGGACATGCTCTTCGCTACGAAAACAACTGAGATTGGGAAAAGGGAGAAGCTCGTTGGATGACAGCGGCGGGAGAGAAGGGAGACACACGCATCCAAGGCCCGTCTGCTCCGAGCTGCGCTGCCTCCTGGGGGGTTTCCTCGGTGACGCGGGAAGGGCACGCGCTCCGGGCCACTGACAGACGCGGGCCTGGGAGCCGGGATGCGCCCGTGGCCAGGAGAAGTTGCCGCAGGAGGGCAGAGGGCAGAGGGCAGAGGGCAGAGGGCGTGCGGCTCCTCCTGTCGGGAGCAGGGCTGTGGCCTGGGCGTGGCTGACCCCCCCGAGGGTGGCAGCTGCACCGAGACCTGGGGAAGGGGCCGAGGTCGCACGGAGGACGGCGGAGACGAGACGAGGAGGAGAGACGTTCTGGAGCTTCTTCCTGGCGACGCCGAGGGCAGCACCAGCTTCGGACAGGGGCGTCCGCGGGACCGAAGGCCATCACCTCCCTGTCCCCAGGACCGAGTCGCGGCTCCCACACGCCTGACGTTCCCCCTCCACGGGCCACCTGGGTCCTAGGTTGGCACTCCGCCCCTGAGCCACGCGGGCCTCCACGGGCCGCCTCCCACGGGGCCCAGCGACGGCCACAGGCGCCCGGGGAGAGGAAGACCCATTTGTCTCCCAGAAGAGGATCGGCCTGGAGCCCGGCCGCTGAGCCGGCGCCCCCCCGAGAGGACGATTCCTCCCGCAGAGAAGGCCCACGGCCGTCTTCGTTCCGCCCGGGGCCCGTCCTGCCTGCAGCCTCTGGGGGTGGAGGGCGAAGCGCGCGTCCCACGGCCCCTCCCCTCCCGGCTCCGAATCACACGGGTCAGCGCCTCGCCCTCCTCAGGGTGACAATCCCTCCCGCGTGAGAAGAAACTAGCCGTGTCGGGTTACGGCCCCCGAACGAACCCAGAGCTCTGGCCAGCTCAGGGCAGGGCAGCCCCTGTCGGGGTGAGGGCCCTGGCGGCAGCAGCTGCCCCCTCCCCTGCCCGCCCCGCCCCGCCCCCAGCCTCTCCCCGGAGAACACCAACTACCCGGATAATTAGAGATAAAATAAATGTTTGTTCCACGTGCTCATCGTCCGTAATTCGAATGCCTGGTGGGCCAGGCTGTCGCGAGTTAAAAATGTGGAACTAATAGTAAGAAACTGGAGAGCTCGAAGCAGCCACGTTAGCTGGACGACTTGCCGGCGTTTAAGGAGATGAATCAATACAGAGGGTTCTCGTAAAGTGTGGCAACAGCAGATGGAAAACCACAACCAAGAACACAGCCCGGCCACGTGGCTCTGTGGCTGAGCGTCAACCTATGACCCAGGGGGTCAGGGTTCGATTCCCGGTCGGGGCACAAGCCCCGGTTGTGGGCTCATCCCCCATGGGGGGCGTGCAGGGGGCAGCCGATCCGTGATTCTCTCTCATCGATGTTTCTATCTCTGTCTCCCTCTCCCTTCTTCTCTGACATCAATAAAAATATATTTAAGAGAAAGAAAGAAACAGTCCCACCTGGTGGCCGGCTCGGGCCCAGCCGCTGTCCAGGTGGCCGCCCGACAGGCTCCCCCGGCGGGGGCTTCATGGCCTTCATGGCGGTGCTGCTGGTGCTCGACCCGCCCGCATGGGGCACTCTGACCCACGCTCTCCTCCTGATCGTGTTCCTGGAGCCAGTTCACCGGCTCCGTGCTCAGTGCAGCCGCCACGGCACGGACGCGAGGCGCCTGCGCGTTCGTCCTCTGCTGTTTGCCCCATCGCCCACGCCCCCCACTGGGGATGGAGCCCCCAACCCGGGCCTGTGCCCTGACCAGGAGTTGAACCATGACCTCCTGGGTCCTAGGTTGGCACTCCGCCCCTGAGCCATGCCGGCCGGGCTCAAAAGGATATTCTGATTTAGATCTGCTCAGAATTTGCCTAGGACTGTGGGTGCCGGGTCTTTCCTGGGGGACATAGAAGTCTATTTCCGGGGGCTCAGTGGGGACGCGCCGAGGGCGGCGACTGGAGCAGGAGGTCTGCTCCCCATCGACCCATTTCCTGCTTCCCAGCAGCGAGTCCGGGTGCGCTGAGGCCCCGGAAGCACGTTTGTTTGCTGACAGCCCGAAGCAGGTGGGATTTGGAGGGAAAGTCGCGGAGAAAAATAAGCCCAGGGCACCTCCCGCCCCCTCGATTGCTGATTCTTCCAACACCTGCGGCTCCTGGCGTCTTCCTGTTGGGATCCTTCTCTCTCTTATTAACGTCAGATTTGTAATCCCAGCTGCATTTCCCGAGGAGGAGTGGTGTTTGGAGGCAGCTTGGAAAACAATCCCAGTGGGGTCTTGGGTTGACTATGACCTCGGTCACGGACAAGACATAGTCACTAAAAACCAGCCAAACCCCAGACTCGGAGGGCGCAGGGTTCTGGGGAAAGTGTCTGCTCGGGCCCTGGCCCGTGTGCTCAGTGGTTAGAGCGTCGGCCTGCACACCAGAGGGTCTCCGGTTTGATTCCCGTCAAGGGCATGTACCTGGGTTGCAGGTTCGATCTGGGTCCTGGTCGGGGCACATGTGGGAGGCAACCAATTGATGTGTCTCTGTCACATCGATGTTTCTCTCTCTTCCCCTCCCTCCCTTCCACTCTCTCTAAAACTCAATGGAAAAATACCCTCGGGTGAGGATTGACAGGAAGCAACTCCTGCCCTGGGCTTGCAGGTGCCTGTGTGTGGCCACGTGGGAGCTGGGGGCAGAGCGGGCTCCCAGCCCCTGCTGTGCTTTGACCTGAGGCGTGATTGACATACTGGGTGCTGCCCGGCCGTCCTGGCTCGGTCGTTGAGCATCAACCTAGGAACCAGGAGGTCACTGGTTCGATCCCTGGTCAGGGCACAGGCCCGGGTTGCGGGCTCGATCCCCAGTAGGGAGCGTGCAGGAGGCAGCTGATCCATGATTCTCTCATCACTGAGGTTTCTGTCTCGCTCTCCCTCTCCCTTCTTCCCTGAAATCAATAAAAATAATTAAAAAGAAAAGAAAAGAAAAATATCCTCAGGTGAGAATTAACAGAAACAAAACTGCAAGTTGCAGAGTTCCTGGTGGGGGGGTGGGGGAGGGGGTGCAGAGGTACTGCAGCCACAGGCAGCACCCCTCCTTTGGGAGCAGAGAACAGCGGGCACATGAGCTCAGTGAACTGGCCATCGGGCCTCCCGCGGGCAGCGGGCAGCGGGCAGCGGGCGACAAAGCCCCGCCGTGTCCTGGCGGCTTGGTGCCCCGTCCTGGCCCGGCGGCCGCGTGTGGCTCACTCAGGCTGTGCGGCCTGAAAGGGGCATTGTCTCAGCATCGCCGAGGGGAGGGGCCGAGGGGAGCAGTGAGGGCCCGGACCTCGGGGGCCTCCTTATCGGGGAGGACGACGGGTCCAAACAAAACACATTACGGGCCTTTGCTGCTCTCCAGGCCGGCCGCGGCCTTGATGGGCTCCCCCTGCCGCCCCCTCTGGGAGGGCTTTCGCGGGCTGGTCTCCGGGACCTAAATCTAAACAAAACTCCCGCTGAGAAACGACAAGCGTTTGCGTGGGAGCCGCACAGAAACCGCCTGCTCGCGGAGCTCACGGCCGCCGTCGGGGACAGTGAGGAACGACCGCCGTCCTGAGGGGCAGCGAGGCCTGGGCACTCCTCCGGCGGTCCCCCCTGGGCCCGGCGGACGCCTGCAGCGCCGACTCCGGGAGCGGGCTTCCTCTGAGGTGCATGCCTGCAGCCGGACACGCAGACGCCGGACGCGCTCCTGTACTTTCCCTCGGAGCAGCCTGTGCCTGGACAGGCGCCTCGGGGGGTTTGAGGAGAGGGATCCCCGAACTGCGCCCTGTGAGCGGTCAGAGGGCACTGGTGTCCCTGCCTGTGGGTGCCTCAGGATGAATGGGGGTTCAGGTCCTCGGACTCCCGTCGAACGGAACACGAGTGCGTTTAGAATTCTTTCTCCGTGTGGCCCGTGTGGCCGGCCTCACCTCCCCTGTGCGCACTCTGCTTGGTTTAGCTGCTGTTTAAATATTTTCTGAGTCAACAGAAAAAAAGATCTTTAAGATAAAAACTTGGCTTTGTAGTTTCTCTTGAAATATCCAAAGATCTAGCAGCTGTGGGCCTCCCAGAGCCTGTGCTCCCCCAGAGCCACAGTCCCCACCCCTCCCCGCGGTCTCCCCGCCCCGAGGCTGCGTGTCGGTGTGCAGTTGGCTGACACGGCTGTAGCTTTAAGAGTAGGGCAGCACTTGTCTGCACGCATGTCTTCACCAACGTGGAAATACGGAAGATGGCATCCAATTGGTAACAAGCAATAAAGCAAGTCCAGGCTGTGGGCAGTGCTGTGAGAGATGCAGCAACAGACAGTGGAGCCTGGGAGGGAGCTGCCTGGCCTGGGAAGCTGTCCTCAGCTCACTCTCAGGGCTCGAGGGCTCAGAGAAGTTCAGCAGCTGGCTCAAGGTCACACGGCTGCTCAAGGTCACACGGCTGCTCAAGGTCACACGGCTGCTCAAGGTTACACGGCTGCTCAAGGTCACATGGCTGCTCAAGGTCACGTGGTGTGCTCAAGGTCACATGGTTTGCTCAAGGTCACATGGCGTGCTCAAGGTCACATGGCTCTGCCCAAGGTCACATGGCATGCTCAAGGTCACATGGCATGCTCAAGGTCACATAGACCAAGGTCACATGGCTGCTCAAGGTCACGCCTCCTTCACCCCTGGGCCAGGCTCGCCACCTGGGCCTCTGAGTCACCCCTTCTTCCATCAGACGGCCTTTCAGCCGCGGATCTGGTGTCCCCGTGGCGTCTCCCCGGATCCCCCGCAGGAAACCCAGATGCGGCTGGTCCGCCGGATCTCCACGCCCCGAGCCTGTCCTCCTGGTGCTCCCACCTCAGGGAGCAGCGCTTCTACTTCAGCACACGCGCCGGCGCTGGGAGCTCGCTGTTCTCTCCACCCGGATCTAGTTCAGCACCCGTTCGGCTTCTTTTAATTTTTAATATGTTTTCCATTGATTTTTAGAGAAATAGGAAGGGATGGGGGGGAGAGAGAGAGAAACATCAACGATGAGAGAGAATCATGGATCGGCTGCCTCCCGCACACCCCACTACGGGGGTTCAAGCCCGCAACCCGGGCCTGTGCTCTGACCGGGAACCGAACCCTGACCTCCTGGTTCCTGGGTCGATGCTCAACCCCTGAGCCATGCTAACCAGGCCCAGTTTGGCTTCTAAACAGTGATGGTGTGTTGTCTCCGTATCTGCCAGCACCACTCTGGTCCAAGCCACCAGACACCACCTTCCCTCACTCCTCGCTCACCACACAGCAAGCAGACCAGCCACTCAGAAGGCAGGGCACGGGGTTCCATGGCTGAACACTTTCCAGTTGTTGCTTATTTAGGGTTAAGATGGGCTTCCTGGCCCTGGCCAGTTTGGCTCAGTGGGTAGAGCATCAGCCCTTGGACTGAAGGGTCCTGGGTGCTGTTCCGGTCGAGGGGTTGAGGGCACGTACCTTGGTTGCAGGCTCAATCCCCCGGCCCTAGTCGGGGCACATGGGGGAGGCAACCAATCGATGTGTCTCTCTCACATCGATGTTTCTCTCTCTCCTTTCCTCTTTCTCTCTAAAATCAATAAAAACATATTTTTAAGAATTGCTTTAGAGAGCTTAGGTCTTCAGATCGGAAAACATACGAATCCTTCCAACCCTGGGGTTTCATTTTTCCATTTAATGAGTATTTATCGAGGGTCTAACGTGCAGGAGGCGCCGATCAGGGGTTCAGGATGCAGCGCCTGGAAGCTTAATGTCGCAGAAGGAAGAGGAATAAGCAGGTGAATGACAACCACGTGAGGAGTGGACACACTAATGGGGACGAAGTGCCCCCCTGAGCCGGGGGCTGCTCCCGAGGGACCTTCCGGGCGGACGAGCAGCAGTGAAGGGCGGACGAGCAGCAGGGGTTGGCTCTGTGGCGTCTCCCTTACGTACGGGTTCCTCATGCACTTGGACCCGTGATCGCCTGAGCGTCTTCTTCCCAGCAGACTAACGGGGTCGCAGCAGAGCAGGTGGGAACCGGCCTGGCCCTCAGGCCTCAGCTCACACCTGGCCCGTCACCCACCCGGCTCCACCGGCCAGAGCCACGCGGTGGCTGACATCCGTGGCGGGAAGTCCTTGCTCTGCCTTGGGGAGAGGCACTGAGCCAACTCCTGGCAAGAATGCGGACGTCTGGCCCTGTTACCGCGAGTGGAGAGTTGGGGACGGTCATCTGGTCGACCCAGGGCTCGGCACCTCAGAGGCGGTGACGTCCGGCTGAGACCCAAACTGGTGGGGCCCAGCCCTGCGCTGAGCTCGGGGCAGCGCTCCCAGCAGAGGGCCCGGCTGGAGGGGCCCCCTCGGAGGGTTCGGCTGGAGGAGGTCCCCTCAGAGGGCCCGGCTGGAGGGGTCCCCTCAGAGGGTCGGGCCTGGATGAGGTCCCCCGGCAGGGACAGGCCTGGAAGACTGGATGAGACAGAAAAGCATCGAGTGGGTGGAGGGGGTGGAAGGGGGAGACTGGGCGGCACTGGTCGTGGGCCTCGCAGGGCACCGTGAGGTCTGGGCTTTGCAGGGGGAGGGGAGGGGGTGCCATGTTTGTATGTTTTCACAGGAATCTCGGCCGTGTCTGCGTCTGCTGTGGGCAGGCAGGCAGGTGGGGCGGGCCAGCTATGAAAACCTGCAAGGAGGCGACCTCAACCCCCAGAGGTGTTTTCTCGAAGGCGGCAAAGGCCGCCCCAGGAAATGACAGGAGCTGGAGCCGGGCTGGTCCTTCACCCCAAAGCCCACAGCCGGCCACAGACCCTGCTCCCCAGGGGCACCTCCCGGAGCCCCCGACTCCGCCTGGCGCTCTGGGTGGGCCCGGCCATGCACACCCCCCACCAACCCCCCAGTCCGAGCAGAAGCCTCAACGAGGAGTCACTTTAGAAGAAAGGCTGCGCTTTGGTTTATTGTGTTTTTCTCCCTCAAGTTAAACATTCTCTGCCCTTGAGTGGCTGTTGCTTATGCATCTGACTTATTTAGGCAATTTGCTGTTGTGTGTGTGGTCCACCCAGCCTGTTCAGCGAAGTGTATGTTAGAGGCTTGGAAGGGGTCCAGTGGGGATTGTGTGTGCGTGAGACGGGGCTGGAGAGGGAGGGAGGGAGAGAATGAGAAGAGAGAGGGAGGAAATGGGGGGGGGGAGGAGAGAGGAGAGACAGAGACGAGAGAATTTTTAACCGGCAGCTCAAGCATGGTGTTTGCAGATGAGCAGCACACATTGAATTTGAAGAACAGTTTCATGTTTTTCTTTTAACTTTTTGCCTCTTGTCAGTCATATTGCGGGCGTACGGACATGGTTTAAATTAGCGCCCTGGCGGCAGGCAGGCACAGCAGAGGGGTGCGTGACCGAGTTGCCAAGAGCCGCCGTGAGGACGAGCAGGAACCTCCCAGCAAACAGGGGGACGCGTGTGGCGCTCTGCCCCAGCTGCGTCTCCGGCCACGGAGCCCAACATGGAGCCGTTTGCCGGGACTATTTTGGGAAAAACCAGTCATTTCTTCAAGGGTGTGCAGCTTAGGGCTGAGATTTTGTTTGGCTCCCTTGCCAAGAAATTGTCCAAAAAGTAAATATGAAAAATGTGAAGAGAATTGGAAACTAAGGCAGGGAATTTTAACTCTCGCTAACCCGTTTGGAAATAGCATTGCCGAGTCATCCTGTCCCGTAAATGGTAGGTAATTTGTTCCTATGCTATGACTTCTGTAATGCTCCCGCCCCCTCCCTTCCACACTCTAAAATAAAGCAATAGGCCCGGCCGGCGTGGCCCAGGGGCTGAGCATTGACCTATGACCCAGGAGGTCCCGGTGCGATTCCCGGTCAGGGCACAGCCCGGGTTGTGGGCTCCATCCCCAGTGTGGGGCATGCAGGAGGCAGCCGATCCATGATTCTCTCTCACCATTGATGTTTCTCCCTCTCTCTCCCTCTCCCTTGTGAAATCAATAAAAATAGATGGAAAAAGTGAAAACGCGATGGGAAAAGTATACTCAGGTGAGGAGTAACAACAAAAAGAGGGTTTTTTTCTGGAGCGTCGGCCGTGCAGCTGGGCTGCCGTCTGCACTGAGGACCCTCAGAGGAAAGGCTGCCCCCTGTTGTTGGGGTCACAGCCTGGGGGGGGGGGGGAGGAAGATGAAACCGACATTTCTCCCAGGAAGAGTCACAAAGGGCCAGAAACACAGGCAACGAGGCTCCCCGTCCTTCGTCCTTGAGGAGCCACAAACCACACCCACAGGAGATGCCACTTCCTATGCCTGGGGCGGCTGGGATGAAACAAGCAGAAAAGAACTTGTGCTGGTGAGGATGTGGGGAGACGGGAGGCCTGTGCCTGCCGGGGGGAGCGCAGACCAGCGGCCACAGGAGAGCATGTGGAGGGTCCCCGAAAGCTAAACATAGAGTTAGCACACGGCCCAGGGACTCCACTCCGTGTGTGCCCTAAGGAATTAAAGACAGGTCTTCAAACAAACTCTGAAAGAGCTGAATAAGCAACAGTGAGATTAAAATGAAGCTCCTCTTCTCCCACAAAAGCCCCAGACCTCGTTGTTTGTATAGTTAATTTCTACCACAGTTAAAAAATGCAGACGGTTCCCGGAAACAGAGAAAGGGTCAAAGCGTGAGAAATCATGGTAGGAGGCGAGCGTATTCTGGATGCAAAATTCTGTCCAGTTCAGCACAAAGGGCCCTTTGGAGTTTTGAATGCAGATGCCAGATGCAAGCACACAGAATGATACCTTAGCCACAGACATAAAAGGGCAAAGGGCAACGGCGATCCTGGAGCATTTGGGCCAGAAAAGCAAAGATGGCTCAACCTCAGAGATGGTGTTTGCTACGTGAATCCCAGGAAGAAAAATGACTCGGTCATCTCAGTTGTAAAAAAAAAAAAAAAAAAAAAAAGAAGCATAGTTATAAAGCCCACCATTTACTTATGATGAAATCTCTTGCCAATCCTGTCTAGAAGGGGACTTTTAAAATTTATTTTTATTGCATGTAATTTATTTTTAAAATCTTCCCTGTTGAGAGTATTGTGGCTGTCCCCCTGTTTTTCCCACTGCCCCCTGGTGCCCACCCCACCCGGGAGCTTTCTTAAAATAGTGAAGGTTGATGGTCCTGACCTACAGCAGGCAACACACTTCAGAGAAACGCAGGTCTCTCCCCCGCAAAGATCAGGAACGTAGCGGGGGCTGGGTCACGTGGAATCAAAAGTCCCTGCCAACTGTGTAAGATAAAACCCAACCAAAACAGAACCTCAGTGTAATGCTTGGGAGGGACGGTATTAAACTGCCACTCGCCATTGCTATGATCTCAATAGAAATCTTTCCGTATCAACAGAAAAACATTAGAATAAGGGCGTTCAGGAAATTAGCCAGACACAGATAAACTCCACTCCGCCAGCAACCCATCAGGAAAACCAGAAAACAAGATGTCGTCATAACAGCGACAAAAATTTAGATTAGTTAGGGACGAACAAAGAGTCAACATGCTATCTATGGATAACATTTTTAAAAATGTGGTTAAATGGAGAGCCACTCCACGCTCATGGAGAACTTTATCATAAAGATGTCGGTTCTCTCCACACGCATGGACAACTCCAATGCGATCCTGAACAAAATTCCAGTTATTCTGGGAGGGACGCGGTCAAGTTTTCTATACATAGAAGAACGTAGGCCCAGGAACAGCTATGCTGCTCGGGGAAAGAAGAGGAAGAAGGCGGACCTCCATGCCTGGCACAAAATCGCAGAAGTAAAAAGTGTGCTCTGGGTGCAAGAACGGAGAAGTGGACCAACTGAAGAGAAGTAACAGAGTATGAGAACCACAAATGGGGAAGAGGGCCAGTGGTGCAAGAGGAGGTGTTGGGAGAACGGGCTCTGCGCCGAGAAAACAAAGCCCGATCCCTCCCTCACACCACACACTCAGTGGGCGCTGGCCGGAGGGAACGCCTAAACGTGAAAGTAAAACTAGATGCTGATTGGAGGGAACGCAGGGCCCTGGGAACAGGAAGCGCTTCCTTCAACACGACCCCGAACAGCAAGCCCTTCAGGTCCCCAGGATGTAAAACCAAGAGTCACATTTTAAACAGACAACACAAAGGTAACAGGCAGACGGGAGATGAGGGGCAGAGCTGAGACGTGGAGAGACCAATCGTTGGAACACAGGGAGCCCTGCCAGCGAACAGGAAAGAGAGAAACGTCTGGAGAAACAGGAACGAAAGAGACGAACAGCAGTTCAAAAAGGGGCAACCCCGTGGCGGACAGGCATCTGCAGAGCTGCTCCCACTCAGTGACAGGGAGAAATGTGAGCTAAAGAGAGGACGGCAGCATCCTGTTCCCACTTTCACTGCAGAAACGATCACCGCTCTAATAGGCTGGTGCAGGAGTGGGCGGGGTGTGGGGCAGCAGGCACGAGCCCTTGTGCCCGCTGGGGGGACGGGAGCCGGGCAGGCCTCCCGCAGCCAGCGGGGCGGGCCTCCTGGAACGGTGTGTGCTCACGCAGGGGCTCAGAACCCGGGTGTGGCCGAGCCCAGGAATCCAGAGGCGACATTGATGCAAGCGTTCGGTGCTCACGGAGTGGTGGGAAATGGAGCTACGTGGGCGTCCGCCTGAGGGGAGAGAGCTCCGTAAGGGGGTGGATGGACACCCCGAAACACTAGGCAGCAGGTGGGGCCGCAAAATCGACACTCGTAGCAACAGGCACGGAGCTTGAAAACATGGCACTGAATCAAAAAAGGAAAAACAGCGAATGTGCCATTTATGTAAAGTAAAATATATATATATGTGTATATATATATAGCCCGGCCAGCGTGGCTCCGTGGTTGAGCGTCGACCTATGAACCAGGAGGTCAGGGTTCGATCCCCGGTCAGGGCACAGGCCCGGGTTGTGGGCTCCACCCCCAGGCTGGGCTGTGCAGGAGGCAGCCGATCCATGACTCTCTCTCATCATGGACGTTTCTCCCTCTCTCTCCCCGTCTCCCTTCCTCTCTGACATCAATAAAAATATATTTTAGAAATACACACAAAACCTCAGTAGTATACAGGGTCAAACTGCAGGTATTGCCGCGGGGGGTGGGGTGCGGACGGGAAATTAGAGGAGAAGAAAGGCAGTAAGTAAATAAGACAATAGGGCGGACACTCCTGGGGCCGTGAGGATAGTCGGCCAAGAACGGGGACAGAAGGTACATGTACCCACCTGCCTCTGAAGTCCAGAGAGCAAGCAGAACGGCTCGGCCTCTACAGCTCCCGGGGGAGCTCCTCGTTGCCATCCACGTGGGCAGCGTGAAAGGGGAGGTGTCTGAGCTTCGACATCGCCACTGAAGGAAGGACGAAGTCCCTGGTCACCGGGCCTTGGAGGAAACGAGTGGTCCACGTCCTTCATTCCGAGGGCCCAGCCCAGTCTCCTCTCCCGTTCCCGGTGCCCCTGGGGAGCCTGAGGAGAAACCCCACGGGGCCTGTTTTCAGAAGCCCGTCTTCAGGAGGGCTCCTCCCACCCCCTCGGCTTTGCCATGCGGCCCTTCTCACGGGTGGACGCTGCCCTCCCCACCCGACTGCAGCGGCTGGATTCGCACCCGACGGGCTGGTATCCGACCCCCGGGCTGCCCCACCAGGCGGATGCAGGGGGTTCCCGGCCACCAGCTCCGCAGACGGCCTCCCGGTTTCCCAGCAAATAGCTTCTCAGGATTCGTTGATTGGTATGAAGATTCTGTTAGATTAGCCACATGTTCTTTGTAACACGGTGCAAAGCAGATGCGTTCGAATGCAGGACTTCCTCCCCTGAGCCGGCCTTTATTTCCCCCGAAAGGAAGCAGTGAGCCGTTACGGGGCCCCCGAGAGGCCAGCACCCCCACTCCTGCCCTCGGTTCAGGTGGTAAGTCTCTTGTGCATTGACCCTATTTTCAGGAAACGCTGGGCCATAATAGTTCCTGCCTCCCGGGCCCCTCCGGAGGGAGGTCCCTTTACGGGGCTCCCCCATCCTCCGCGAGGCCGGTCTCAGCTCCGGTGAAGACGCGAGCATCTGGAAAACGTCCTTCGTTCAGTAAATGCTCGCGAGCCTAAGCCTATTAGCAGGTCCCGCACGGCCTCCGCCGCTCCCTGCAGTCAGTTTGTGTTGCATCAGCCGCTCCAGCTGGTGATGCGCGTGTGGAAGGATGTAATTCGAGGCATTTAGCAGACCCCCTAGTAACACCCCATTCCGCCGAGATGGGCGTCCGTGGACTTGGTCGCGGTCGGCAGCTCATCGGAGCGACCCCCGTCCTCTCCCCGGGGTTGGGGTTGACTTAGCCTCTGTCGCTCTAACGCTCTGTCTCAATCCGTGACGCGACGCGTGTTGTGAGGGCGGGACATCCCCTCGACGAGAAACGTTAAACTCTGCTCCTTCTCCGGACGGGTTCCCGGGCCACAGACGCCAGGCCTTTCACGGGCACGTCTGTGCTGCGTCACCCGTGGGCAGAACCAGGGGGATCGCCGCTCCCAGGCCCCTCGATCGTGAGCACGTCTCCGTCTCTGATGAGACTTAGAGAAACATACCCGTGTGTGGAAGGCAGCTCTGCCTCTGATTGGGGGGTGGGGACTGAGCTCCCCGTGAGGTGAGGGTGCTGCGTCCACGGATGGAGCACGCACTGAGCACCTGGCACGTGTGAGGCACGTGCGGGAGCCGGGGATAGAGCTCCACAAGAGGCCGGGCGCCTCTCGCGGACTCACTTCCTCGCTGAAACTTAAAATACAAACAAAACCCCCCAAAACAAAATCGTGATATGAAGCGAATATTAGGCCTCCCGGGAGGTGGGAGGCGGCCGAGACGCCGGAGGAGCCGATGGGGACGCGCGTCTGTGAGCTCCTGGCCCGCGTGTGCTCAGCCCTGGGCAAGGCCATGCCAAGGCTTCCCAAGGCTCCCCAAGGTCGCCCAGGGTCACTAACTCATCTCACCTCCTGGCTGTGCATGTGTGTTTTGGGTTCCTCACGGGGCCTCCGAGAGGGTCCAGGGCAGAAAGGGAAGCGTGTGAGGGAGGCGTGGCCAAGAGGCATCAGCTGCCCCTGGAGGAAGCTGGCCGAGGGGCAGGGACCTGGGCGTCGCAGGCGCCTCCACCAGAAAGGTGCCAGAGAAATGAACGAACAAACGAACGACACCCGACAAGGTCGCAGTCTCAGGAGGCGCACGGGGCTGGCTCGGGCCTTCGTCACCGCGATCGGGGGCTGGCTGTTCATCGGCCCCGGCCCTGGCCGAGCCTGCAGGTGAGCGGAGGGAAGCCCCCGTCTCCGCTCCTGGTCGGGACGAGGCCCTGGCTTCCGGTGGGATTCTGTCCCGTGGTTTCAGGCTCTTGTAGCGGCTGCTCGTGGTCTTGGCCTCAAATAGAAGGAACCCCCACCCCCCACGCCGTTTAAAAGCCGAAGGATCGCTGACATAAAGGGCGATGCACAGGTTTCGAGTGTTTGGTTCTATTCGTTTTGGTAAATGCGTTCACCTGGGCAGCCCGCCCCCGGGAGAACAGGCTGCTTCCACCTCCAGCGGCGTCTCGCTCGCCGATCAGCCCTCCAGCCCAGCTCCGGGCGCAGCCACCGATGCGGCCCCCATCACCACGGAGTCGCCTTCCCATGCTGAGAACGCCACGCCCCTGGGGCCAGCTGGTATGTGCGGCTCTGTTGATGCTTCTTCCACTCAGCACCCTGTGCTGGACGTTCACCCTACGCCAGTTCATGTCTCTGATTTTGTACCGTTTTAAAAAAAATGTCTTTATTGATGTCAGAGAGGAAGGGAGAGAGCGACAGAAACATCCACGATGAGAGGGAATCACAGGTCGGCTGCCTCCTGCACGACCCACCCTGGGGAGCGAGCCCACGACCCGGGCCTGTGCCCTGACCGGGAATCAAACCCTGACCTCCTGGTTCATAGGTCGACGCTCACCACTGAGCCACGCGGCCAGGCTGGTTTGGTGCCTTTTTGGTGCCTTTTTGGTGCCAGGTGGCGTGGTGTGAACCTGCCACAGTTTGCTTATCCTTCTTCTGTTGTCCGTCGGCACTTGAGTGGTCTTGGCCGCTGTGAACGAGTCTCTGGGGGACACGTGTTTTTGTTTCTCTCGGCGAAGCACCTGGAGGCTGCTGGGCCATGGGACAGCGGGTATCTCACTGTCTAACCGAAGAGGTCGTGACCTGTGTCCTCCCCCCGAGACGTACGGGGACCTGCCCGTCTTTCGTGTTGGTCGTCAGGTGCCGGTGGGAGAGCTTTCCTGTCGCCGAGATCCACACCCCCGACAGCTGCTGAGGTCGAGGGTCCTTCACATGCCCGTCGGTCACGGAGTATCTTCTTCGGTCCATGTCGATGCCCATGCTTTGCTCATGTTTTTATGGGGTTTCTCTTCTTTACGATTCTCTTACGATGGCGTCCTCGGGACTCTGCGTCCCCTCCCCGTCTGCGGCTTTGCTACTCGTTTTCTTCACGGCGTAGACCAGCGGTTCTCCACCTTCCTGACGCCGCGACCCTTAACACAGCTCCTCATGTGGTGGTGACCCCCAATTTCATGGTTACAAATTGAACATAATGAAAGCATAGTGATTCATCACAAAACAATATGGAATTATAGATGTGTTTTCCCGTGGTCTTAGGCGACCCCTGTGAAAGGGTTGTCCGACCCCCAAAGGGGTCGTGACCCACAGGTTGGGAACCGCCGGCGTAGACCCTCAGGCAGAAACGTCCCTTTCTGACTTTGCTCGATTCGCAATCCTGTCTTCGACGCTTAGCGCTTTCTGGGTCCCCTCTGGGCCGTGCTGCCTCTCCCAGGCCCACACGCTTTCTTACAGGCGCTGGGTAGTTTTAGGGGCACACGGCGGGCTGTTCTGGGGCGTCCGTGCCAGTGTCTGTTTCTGACCGAGGAAAGTTGGTCGTCAGCACTTTTTACGACCTCTGAGCAGGGAGGGAGACTGCGCTTTGCAGACGGGTGGATGATAGACTTTGAAAATGCCGACTCCCCCCCTCCCCCCCCCCCCCCCGTTTACGTGGGGATCGGCCCCTGAGATGGGGTGGGATTCGGGTCAGGGGTGTCTGTGCGTGTCCCTGCATCTATGCGGGCGCGGCCGCCCCGCCCGCTGAGCCGCCCGCGCAGGGCCACGCTGCTGAGGCCGGACGCCCGTTACCCGCGGTGCTGACACCGCTGGTCTGGAATGAATGGGCTTTTCATGGGGCCGTGGCTGCCGGGCGGTGGGGGCTGCTGGGCCCGGAGCACGGTGTTTGTTTGAATTTGGCAGAATGAGAAATTGGACGTATGTTTACTTTTTTCTTTTTGTGGTTCCCAAGGCGGTTCTCCCCACTTACCCTTAACAATACGCCTTTGATTTCACGACGGAATCGCTGCAGCCGGAGCGAGCTGCGCAGAGGCCGTGGCGTGCTCCAGGCGTCGGGGCGTGGGGTGGGGTGCCCTGTTCCCAGGGCCTGTGCGGGGAGATGGGGGGCGGGGAGCCGGGGGGGGCGGGCCCTGGTCAGACAGACAGGTTAGGGACGGAGCTGTGTCCTCTGAGAGCCCGTGTTGCTCTGACAGAGGGCGGGCTGGTCGTGAATCTACGCGCCCGGCCAGCATTGGAACGTGTGGTCGCGGCCGGGGCGTCAGGAGGTTTGGGTTGTGAACGGGCCTGCGTTGTTCTCTGTGGGATCGTCCACGGGTCACGTATGTGCTGTGAGTCTGGTCTCCTCTGTAAACAATAATCACTAGTGAGTTAGAGCAGGTTAAGCTCCACTGAAGTAGAAGACAGCTCCAGACCTTGTGGCTTAGTCACCACGCCCAGTGGAAACAAAATGTGTCTATTGATTTTAGAGAAAGGGAGGGGGAGGGGGAGGGGGAGGGGGAGGGGGAGAGACATGGATGTGAGAGTGAAACATTGCTCGGCTGCCTCCTGCACGCCCCCCACTGGGGATCGAGCCCGCAGCCCGGGCCTGTGCCCTGACCGGGAATTGGACCACTGACCTCTCGGTGTACAGGACAACGTCCCACCAACTGAGCCACACCAGCTGGGCAAGATATGTTTTTAAAAGTATGTTTTTATTGGCTTTATGGAGAGAGGAAGGGAGAGAGAGAGAGAGGAAGGGAGAGGGAGAGAGGGAAAGAGAGAGACCGATTGGTTGCCTCCGGCTGCACCCGTCCAGGGATTGGACCTGCCACCGGCGCCCGTCTGGCGGAATGGAACTGGCGACCTTCCTGCTCCTGGGAAGGTGCTCCGCCAACGGAGCCTCACCGGCCGGCGGGTTCTTCCCTCGTTACCGTTTGCACCTGAACGCGAGGCCCCGCAAACACCACTCGATTCGAGTCCTGAAAGCCCAGGGGCATGAGCGGCAGGTGCGGGCGACAGAGGAGGCACGGGCGCTGCAGAGACCCGAACCCGCTGCTGACGGGCCTGCTGTGACCACCCCGACGCCTCGGGGAGGAGCAGCTGTCGCTGGCGTGTGAACGGGCGGAGCCGCCCTCCCTCCGCGAGCAGCGTCGCCCCCACGCCTGGCCGTCCTGCCCGTGTGTGGACGGGTTGGGAACCGCTGCCCAGGGTGGGCAAGGCCTTCCGTGCACCCGGCCGGATCCGGGCGGCGTGGGGACGAGCGGAATCTGAAAGAACGAGGCTTTGTTTTCGTTTGCCCTGGGAGAGGGAAACATATTTGTTTTATTTGAGAAAAAACACACACACAAAACCCCACACAACTTCCCTTGTGTTCAAAGCGGAGCCCGAGGCCAGCCCACAGCTTCCTGTGCCGTGGGCCCCGCTGTGGCTCCTGTCACTGTTCGAGGCCCTTCCTGAGCTCGAGAGCTGGGGTGCCCCCCCCATTGTTTGGCTCATGTGATGTGGAACTTGCAGTTGATAAACACAGTGCGAGCGCTGTCTGCGTGATGGATTTCTTGTTGATTCCTGGGGCTCTGGGCGCGGGTCCGAGTGGTGTGTCCTCGAGGCCTTTCCGGGCCTGGCGAGCCGCGGTCGGGGGTCACGCACGGGGCTGGGCTGAGCCGTGCTCCTGCTTTCCTTCTGGTCCCACCTGCCCCCCCCCCCCGACACCTGACCCCGGGCGGATCGAGGGGGCGTTGGGCACCCACTCCCTCCTGAGGGCACATCCGACCCACCTTCCCTGCCACGATGGTGGGACTTTCAGGGGAGAGGCCCCGCCCTCGCTTGGCCAAGACACAAGCGTGTGACCGAGCTGAGCCGATCGGAATGCTCTCGCCTGGGAATCTGCATGCCGACTGGAGGGCGGAATGACGACTGCAGCCTAAGGAGGTTGCACCTTGACTGCTGAAGGTCCCAGCTCTCCCCTTTCGGACTCTGGGTAGCTCGTCTCCTCCCTCGGTCCTGTGTGCTCCCCCCAGCTTTGCAGGAGCCGCTCCTTCTGCTTCGGTCAATGCTGATTGGCTTCCGTTGCCAAGAACCCTGGTTTAGGATAGTTCCTACTTGCCTTTGCCTCAGAATCACAGGATTTCAGGGGATGGAGCCTTACAGATAAACCAACATGCATGAAGCTTCTTCGTGATGCTACGATTTCATCGATTAAAAGTGGCCAAACCATGCCCGGCGGGTGCGGCTCAGTGGCGAGTGTCGACCTATGAACCAGGAGGTCGGGGTTCGATTCCCGGTCAGGGCACAGGCCCGGGTTGTGGGCTCGATCCCCAGTGGGGGGCGTGCAGGAGGCAGCCGATCCATGACTCTCTCTCATCATGGATGTTTCTCTCTCTCCCTCTCCCTTCCTCCCTGAAATCAATAAAAACATATTAAACAAAACAATGGTTTCTATTTGATTTCTGCCATGGCCTCTGCTGGGTTTAGGTTTTGGATCCCAACCCTTTTGGACGCGCTGCTCCGGCCCCTGGATTCCGGCAGAACGCGGCTGTTTGGGTTTCCTCCTGGAGGGCGACCCGCGGTCTGAGCTGTTTTCATTTATAGTAAAAGCACAAAGGCATTTCCAGTTACAGTTGGTTTTGCAATCCCTGCCTCCCTCCCTGCCTCCGGTTCACAGAACAGCCCTCAAACCCACACTGTGTGAAACTGCTGCGGCCAGCAGAAGGGACCCGTCCTCCTCGGGGGGCGGCGAGGACGCGGCCGGCGCTGCGAGCATTCCGGGCGGCTCTTTCCCGGAATCGGCCTCCGCGGGCGGCTGACCCCTCGCGCGGTGGCCGTGGGGCTGCTGACCCGACCCCGTGAGCCAGGCCACGGAGGTGTCCGCCCGCCTCGCAGCTGCGTCCTCTCCTCTCAAGCCCCGTCCCCCTCGCTGGCCGGCTCCGCGCTGTTTGTGGCGGCTCCGGGCCCCGGATTCCCAGGAGCGTTTCCAGGGCCGGCTCCGCGGTTTCCGGCCGCGGCTCAGCCTCGCTGGCGTCCGATCGCTCCCGGGCGGGTCTCTGTTCGGTTACACGGCCGCGGCCGCGCCTGTGACACGCGCCTCGGCGCCGGCTCTGCAGCTGCTCTGCGGTCACTCCCAGCCGCGTCGCTGGCCTCGGGCCTCCCCGTCGGAGGAACGGGGGCGGAAAGTGTGGGTTTTCTGGGGGATTTTTTCCTGCCTGTCCGTCTGTCCGTCCTCATGGCGACGGGAGGGCTGTGAGGGGAGCTGGGACGGACTTTCCCGGGCAGGCCCTGCCCCGCGGGCAGCTCCCTGGGAACGTGACACACACCCACCTCCCCCGTGGAAGGAAACGAGGGCGTCGGTGCCCCGGCCCAGGACCTGGGAGCAAGTGTCTGTCGAGAGAACCTGAGCCGAGCGCCCTCCACCGAGACCCTCACCGTCTTCCCTGCCGGGCGGGGGGTCGGGGCTCTAGGGGCTCACATCGGACATCTGGGAACACTGCCCGTTCCCGGTGGGGCCTCGGGTGGCACTTGGGGCGCCTTTGGGACGAGTGACGCTCCAGGCTCCCGTTCGCCGTTGCTGCTTCCTCGCCCGATGTGCCGCTTTGGCACCAGCCCGCCTTCCCGGTGGAGCCAGGACCTAGAGGGCCGGGGGCACTGGATCAGCCACGTTTGTGGAGTGAATGACAACACGAGTCGCTGCTGAGCCCTGGCCGGTGTGGCTCCCGTGACTGACAGGTGGCCGGTTCGATTCCTGGTTGGGCACATGCCTGGGTTTTGGGCTTGATCCTAGGGTGGGGGGCAGGGG
Source organism: Myotis nattereri (assembly GCF_964212035.1). Lineage (NCBI taxonomy): Eukaryota > Metazoa > Chordata > Mammalia > Chiroptera > Vespertilionidae > Myotis > Myotis nattereri. The sequence goes on from NC_138088.1 coordinate 61,482,937, forward strand.
GGTGGGCAGCGGGTGCAGGAGGCAGCGTATCAATGTTTCCCTCTCACATCGATGTTTCTCTCTCCCTCCCTCTCACCTCCTCTCTCTCTAAGAATCAATAATAATATTTTAAAATCCACCCCCAACACGAGACATTGCTGAGGGCCTCCAGGGGCTCTTGGGAGAGAAGGGGAAGTGACTTCCTAGTGGGATTCAAGGGGGTTCACGGGGGGCCATGGCCCTGCTTTCTTCTTCCTCCCCTGCCCTGGTTCCTGGGCTGCCCCACCAGGCCCCCAGCCGGGTGCTCCACGCAGAGGAGAGGGAGAGGGAAGGGACAGGGAAGGGAGAGAGGGCACAGGAGCTGTGTCCCAGCCGGACTGCAGGGTGTCGAGGTGCAGCCTCCTGTGGGGCCAGGGTGGGGAACAGGGGGGAGCGGGCTGCGTGACCTCTGCCACCTGACGCTCCTTCCTGGTTGGAGGGCTGAGCAGACGGCGGACGGTGACCCTGCGCCCTCCTGCGCCGCGAGCAGACCTCGCCCCACTGCTCTCCCAAGGACAGCGGCCCACGCTGGCCTGGTCATCACACTTTTTATTTTTTAAAATATGCATTTATTGATGTCAGAGAGGCAGGGGGAGGGAGAGAGAAGCATCCATGATGAGAGAGAGTCGCGGATCGGCCGCCTCCCGCGCGCCCCACACTGGGGACCGAGCCCGCAACCCGGGCCTGTGCCCCGACCGGGGATCGAACCCTGACCTCCCGGTTCCTGTGTCGATGCTCAGCCCCTGAGCACACCGGCCGGGCTCTTTTTTAAAATTCCTCTTTATTGTTGAGAGCATTACGGATGTCCCCGCTTTCCCTCACTGAGCCCCTCCTCCCTGCACCTGCCCCCGGCCCTCCCCACCCTGTCGTCTGTCCGTGGGGATGCGTCCCTGCATGGGAGCTCTTTGCTGGGCCTCCCCCCAACCCCCCCACCTCCCCGCTGAGGTTCCTCAGTCTGTTCCGGGCGTCGATGCCTCAGTTCACTTTGCCCGTTAGGGTCCACGTGAGTGAGGCCACGTGGCACTTGTCTGCTCTGACCGCGTGTCCGATATCCGCTCGTTCTTGAAGAAGGGACTCGGGGGGACCTCGCTTCTGAAGAGCCCGTGAGGACGGCCTGGACCTTCCCCTCTGCTCCTCCTCACCCACCGGGTTTGCCTTGGGCCTCAGCCCCCCATTCCTGGACTCTGACTCCACCAGCGCCCCCCGTCCCCCGCCCTGGTCCCCCCCTGTCCCTGCCCCCAGGGGATGTCGGGCCTGACGGACGGCCAGTCAAATAGAGCCGCCCCCAGCCAGGCGGTGTGTCAATAGGGTGTTTGATTGGAAAGCCGTTCACTAAGGGGCCACGACAGCTCTCGGCCGCTGGGCCAGGCGACGACGATCGTAAAACGCGTGACGAGCTCTGCCATCTCCCGAGCTGCCCTCGCCTCATCGCGGTGGCGCCGGCGGCACCCGCACGGCTGGCATTTCACTGGGGCCGACCCGCACGGCTGGCATTTCACTGGGGCCGACCCGCACGGCTGGCATTTCACTGGGGCCGACCCGCACGGCTGGCATTTCACTGGGGCCGACCCGCACGGCTGGCATTTCACTGGGGCCGACCCCCACGGCTGGCATTTCACTGGGGCCGACCCCCACGGCTGGCATTTCACTGGGGCCGACCCGCACGGCTGGCATTTCACTGGGGCCGACCCGCACGGCTGGCATTTCACTGGGGCCGACCCGCACGGCTGGCATTTCACTGGGGCCGACCCCCACGGCTGGCATTTCACTGGGGCCGACCCCCACGGCTGGCATTTCACTGGGGCCGACCCCCACGGCTGGCATTTCACTGGGGCCGACCCGCACGGCTGGCATTTCACTGGGGCCGGGGTGGGGCTGGGGCTCCGCGTCGGGAGCGGCACCCGCGGGCCGGGGGCTCTCCGGGGACCTGAACTTGACGGAGACTTGACGGCTGGTGCTTTCAGTAACGCTGAGTGGAGAGGGGAGCCACGCGCTGTCGGGGTAACGCGTGGCGACGAGGAAGCTGGAAGGACTGTCGCAGGAGAGGGTTGGAATCCCACTGTGACTGTCGGCCTCGACCGCAATGTGTTTATAATGGTTTTAAAGAGGTGTCCCTGGGGGCATCCTATCTGCTCTAACCAGGAAGAAGCGCCCGCTCTGGGAGCCGCGGGCGTGACCTGAGGGCGGGCGCTGTGAGGACGCGGGCAGAGCCGTGCAGTTATCTGTCCCGCCTTCCCTCCCACCCCACCCCTCAGACACATACACGCACGCGCTCACACACGTGCTCACACGCACACACATGCATGCGTGTGCTCGCACACACTCACCCTCAGTTCTGGAAAATGCGGAGCGTAAACAAGCTCAGAGGCACCGAAAGGGTCCCTGTGTCGGGCGGCGCGGTGGGCAGGTCGCCTCCGCGGTTCTCACGGGCCCCTACGGCCGGGCTCACCCGTCCCCCTTTGTAGACGCGGAAGCTCAGGCGTCAGTGGTGGGCGAGCTGCCCCGTCCTCAGCAGGGAGTGACGGTGGGTGTATGTATTTTTTAAAATGTGTTTATTGATCTCGGAGAGGAAGGGAGAGGGAGGGAGAGAAACATCCATGAGGAGAGAGAGTCACGGATCAGCTGCCTCCTGCAGGCCCCGCACTGGGGACGGAGCCCACAACCCGGGCCTGTGCCCTGACCGGGATCGAACCCTGACCTCCTGGTTCCTAGGTCAATGCTCAGCCCCTGAGCCACGCTGGCCGGGCACGGAGTGGGTTTAAATAGGGGAGGGTCAGAATTCAGAAACAGTTCATTTCTGTTTTTCATGGACGAGCAGATAACATTCCACCCCCTGCCGTCCGGCGGCCTCTCCCACCCACGTTTTATACGACGGATTAGAGGTGAGTGGGGACCGGCTTTATTTATCCAGCCTTCCCCTCCCACCCACCCACTAGACACACACACGCACACACACTCACACTCGTACACACAGTGCATGCATGCACACACACATACACATGCACACATATGCACACACGTGGAAGCCTCATGTGGAAGAGAGGAGTGAGTCCGTTCAGGCTCACCCTTCCCTGGCCACCGGTGCTAGCTGTACCCCAGCCCCCTTGCCCGGCCCTTGCCCCCCCCCCCCCCCCCGCCCCCCGGGCACTGGCTCCCCTCCCACCGTCACTGCAGGTTCCTTCTCTGAGGATATAATCTTCTTTGCTGGAGGCCGGGACCAGGCGTAACCAGGCCCCTGGATGGTGACACGGAAGCGAATGGGCTACTTTTATCAGCAGCTTCCAGGTGCCAGGCCCAGGGGTCCTCCCTGCACGTCCATTTCCTGGCTTCCTCCTCACAGCAAGCGGCTTCTCCCAGATCAGTTTCTCCCACTACAGTGACGGAAAGACACCTGTGGCTACACACATGAGTGTGCACCCACGTGTGTATGTACACACTCACACCCACCCATGCACACACACCCATGCACACACACGCACACTCATGCACACACATGCACATATGTGCTCACATGCACACTTATGCGCGCACACATACACACATGCACACACATGCGTGCACACAATGCTCACATGCACACTCATGGCACACACATGCACATGCATGCACACAATGCTCACATGCACACACAGCAGGTGAGTGTGTCGGTGATGAGTCTCCCCTGTATCAGCTCCTCTCCAGGATCTGGGCAGCGGACGGCTCGATGGCAGTAACAGCGGAGCTCAGGTCACCAGCTGGGTGGCCGCGGGCAGACCCGCGTGTCCAGTCTCCCCTGGTCCCTGCCACCCCTGGGTGGGGAGATGGCGCTGCCCCCTGTGCTGTCCTGAGGGGACGGGACCTCTCGCCACAGGGGCCTTCTCCACCCTCTGTGTTGCTCTCGGCTGCCTGTCCCCTCAGCCGCTGCCCGGACAGACGGGCACCTCCCCGGCCCCCGTGGTGCCCTCGGCTGGCTGCACCCTCTGCCCAGTGACCATGCGCAACCGTGTTGCTTGTGTGAGTTTGGGGTGCGCAGCCTAGTGGTTAGACCACCATGAGCTCCACTGGCTGCGTCCTGGGTCTGGCTGCCCTGGGGACGGGCTGCGGGGAGGGAGAGCCTGTGTGTGAGGGGAGGGGGCAGTTTCGTCCCTGGGACAGCCTGGCCGGGTCCTTGCGGGTCTGCTGGGCCTCGGTCGCACGCGCCAGGTCAGCTGGTGCCGTCTCGTTCCCATGACACCCAGTTATCTGTGCAGAGACCTGAGGAGCCTGGGGTCACGTCGGACACGACCTCACTCACCGCGTCTGCGGGACACAGGTGCTGCTGAGCCCGGCGCCGAGGAAAGCGAACGTCTCCGTGGAGCCGTCAGCGGGTGGAATGAGTGGGACCCCACAACCCACCTCCGGGGAGGCCTGGGACCAGGGGCGGGCGGTGCCGTGACAGCTCCCCTCTCCTTCCGTACCCCTCCCCCTGCCCTGCGTCCAGAGCCCCAACCGTCCTCGCCTCTGTGTGTGCACGTGTGTCTGAGCGTGTGCACATGATACTCGGTGGGAGTGTGTCCTGTGTCTGCATAGATGAGTGTGTATGTTGGGGTGAACATGTGTCTGTGGGTGTCTATGTGCGTACAAGTTGATGTGTATTTGTGTGTATATTCATGGTTGTGCACATGATTTCTGTGGAAATGCATTTATCAGCATGTGCCTGTGTGTGCCTGTATGTGTGAGTGTGGGAGAGTGGTGTGCACACAGGACTGTGCTTGTGGGTGTGTATTTGTCAGTGTGTGCACGTGTGTCCCTGTGTGTTTGCGTGTGGATTCAGGATTGTCCCTGTGACTGTGGCCGTGCGTGTGGCAGTGTGTGCACGTGTGTGTCTGTACACTTGAGCATGCGTGTGCGCACACACAGCTGCGTGTTGTGGGCGTGGCTGTCGGGTGTGCGGGTGCGTCTCTGTGTGAGTGTGTCTGTGTTTGGGGGACCCCCCACGTGCCCCGCCTTCTGCATGTTGATAGAATCACTTCGGCTCCCGAGTCGGGCAGGAGACGCAGAATTAAACACAGACGCGCTGGTGCCAAACGCGTCGGGGGGAGATCTGAAGCCCGCGGTCCCTGCCCCGCGCCCCTCGCGGGAACAAGCCCGGCTTTGTCTCGCTTCCTGCGCGAACGGCAGGGCCGTCTGGGGCCACGCTGCCTCTGACAGAGGAGCTGACGGCCGCCAGGGAATGCAAACGCCGAAACCCAGCAGAACGGAGCCGGCGGGAGGGGAGGGCAGGCCGGGGGAAAGTCGCCCTCACCCAGGTTAGGAGCGAAGACAGAACCCAGCCAGCGCCCGAGACACACGGACGCTCAAAGAGGAGGCCGGTGGTGGTCTCGTTCCTGCTTTGCCGGGGAGCGGGGGCCGGCGGGGGTGGGGACCCACCATGAAAAGGGGAGAAGGAGCCGGCCCGGCTGAAAGCGGAGTCACAGGCCCTGAGGGCAGGAGAGCCGCCTGACCGGCCCCTCCGGGAGCCCTGGGCTGCCTGTGTCTCAGGACTTTACTTTCTTCTTATTGATGTCAGAGAGGAAGGGAGAGGGAGAGAGAGAAACATCAATGGTGAGAGAGAATCACGGGTCGGCTGCCTCCTGCACGCCCCACACTGTGGATCCTGCCTGCAACCCGGGCCTGTGCCCCGACCGGGAACCGAACCCTGACCTCCTGGGTCATAGGGTGATGCTCAATCCCTGAGCCACGCCGGCCGGGCGAGGCAGGCAGCCCCGGCCAGAGATTGCTCAGCGCAGGGAGGACAGGCTTGGGCGGCTGTTGTTGGGGGGTTGGAGGAGGAGCGGGTGGGGGAGGCACAGAAATGCACTGAGGGAACTCTAGCATCGGGACCTCAGCCAGTTATAACCACGCACACCCGGCCCCCCGAGTGCCGAATGGAAACGGTGTTGCCCACAGGAGGTCACACTCGGAGGCCGGACACCATCGGGCAGATGCAGAGGGACTGACCGTGGGGAGCGTGACCGTTGACCCCCAAGAGCCCCCAGATGTCAGGCCAACTCGGCAGAACCATTTGCCCCCGTCCTCTAGGGAGTGCACCCTCACACAGTCCTCTCCACTCACTGGAGTGCTCGTGGGTGCAGGGGGCCACCCGGAGCCGACGAGAGGGCGGAGGGTCCCGGGCGACAGGGCTCAGCCGCCCTCGCTCCCCGTGTTGGGGGCCACGCGGGCCCGGCGGCCTCTCCTGCCACATCCAGGAGCGGCAGCAGGTAAACAGCCCGCCGCGCGCCGTGTCCGGACAAGCTCCGTCGGGCGATAACATGCGAAGGAGGGAGACGGTGTGGGGTGACTTTCAGGAAGGCAGCTCCCTCCCCCGGCCGGGGCTGGGCGGCGCGGCCTCGTGCGCACCTGCCCTGGAGATCGCATGGCTCCGGGCGGCACCTCTGTGCAGGGGCAAGAAGAGGCAAGATCGAAGGGGCCGAGCGGGCCTGCCAGGGCGCCTGGAGCCAGGAACCGGGCGAAGAGGGCAGAAAGGAGGCCCGCAGAGCGAGCGGGACGTGCTGGGAGGCGCCCAGCAGCTCAGAGCCGTCAGCACGGAAGGTAATTACCTGCTGACAGGTCTCTGATGTGGACCTGGATGTGTGTGTGTGTGAGTGCATGTGCGTGCATGTATGAGCGCACGTGCATGCACATGTGTGAGTGTGTGCACGTGAGTGCATGTGTGCATGAGTACGTGTGCACACACGTGTGTGTGCATGTGAGTGTGTGCACTGGCTAACTGTGTCCTTCCAGGCAGCTGGGGCGTTCTCCTCGCCCCGTACCTGGGCAGGAGGGGGCAGGGCTCATGAATAGACTCAGAGCTGAGAATCGCACGGGGAACGAGCCGCAGGCTGACCGCGTGGAAGGTGCGAGGACGAGCGGACCCGAAAGGCGGGGCCCTGGGCCGGGCTCGGGGATGTGTCTGAAGGGGCCTCGGTGAGGCGTGCGCAGCCAACAGGCCGGGGCTGCAGGGCGTGAGAGGACGAAGGCGGGGCCCTGGGCGGGGCTCGGGGAGAAGGCCTTTCGTCCTCGGCCCGTCTCTCGGGACCCGTTTTCCAGGGGCGCACCCTGAGGCCGAGAGGGGGGGCCGCGGGGGCTGGGCAGGCGGGGGGCTGCGGAGGCTGGGCAGGCGGGGGGCAGGTGGGGGGCGGGCGGGGGGCCGCGGAGGCTGGGCAGGCGGGGGGCCACAGAGGCTGGGCAGGCGGGGGGCAGGTGGGGGGCGGGCGGGGGGCCGCGGAGGCTGGGCAGGCGGGGGGCGGGCGGGGGGCGGGCGGGGGGCGGGTGGGGGGCGAGTGGGGGGGCGGGCCGCGGAGGCTGGGGAGGCAGGGGAGGGGGGCGAGGCTGGGATGGAGGCTACGCAGCTCGGCCCCAACATTGTTACTTTGCAAGTGTGGCCCTGGCTTTGGCGCAGGGACGGACGGGAGCCTGGAGGGCGGAGGCCCACGTTGCCGGGAGGCGTCCTGTCCTGGGCTCCTCGGGGCAGCACCGTCATTGCAGTCCTGCCGACGCATCACGGCCGATGCGGGGATAGGAGGCTGTGGCGTCATGAGACTTTCTAAATATTTTTTAAAACATATTTTTACTGATTTCGGAGAGGAAGGAGAGGGAATGAGAGAGAGAGAAACGTCGATGACGAGAGAGTCATGGACCGGCTGCCTCCCGCAGGCCCCACCCTGGGGAGCAAGCCCTCAACCCGGGCCTGTGTCCTGACCGGGAAGCGAACCGTGACCTCCGGGTTCAGAGGTCGGCGCTCACCACTGAGCCACGCCCATGGCAGGGCAGATTTTTTTAATCTTGAAAGGATGCTCATGGGCTCCGAGCGCGGCTTCAGACGACAGGACGCTGGGTGGTCCTCTGGGTCAGTGGCCGCCACGGCTGAGCGTCCGCAGGTGCTCGGAGCGGCTCCCGGTGAGGACGTGCCAGGGACGATGTGTGCACGGCCGGTGGGAATGCAGACGGGCAGCCGCTACGAAAGCCACAGGCGATTCCTCAAAACACTGAGAATGCTGCCCCGCAACCCCGCTCCCGGGCGTATCCCCGAAAAGCTCAAACTCACGGATTCGCAAAGACACTCGCACCCCTGCATTCGCGGCAGCGTTCTCCACGGTGGCCAGGACTGGAACCCTCCCAGGTCCCTGTGAGGGAGGACTGGACGCAGGCGTGGTCCACACCGCGGGTCCCGCTCGGCCGCGAGAAGGGCGAGGGCGCCATCGGCAGCACCACGGCTGGGCCGTGGGAACGGATGCCGAGAGCCGTGAGTCAGACAGAAAAGGCTAAGAGCCCTCCGATTTCACTCGGGCGTGGGCACACACTGAAACCCGTGAACACACGCAGCGGCTGCCAGAGGGAGGGGGCTCGTCGGAGGCGACAGGAGAGCTGGCTTTGGGGGAGGGCGCCCGTGCCGTGCACAGAGTTTGTCTCCTGGAAACCCACCCCTGAAGCCAAACGTTCCTGTTGCCCAGCGTCACCCCAACCCCTTTAATCAATAAGAAGTGAACCATTTTAAAAATGTGCGTGTGCATCGTCGTGACGTCCACGCGTGTTTGAAAACAGCCGGGCCTCCAGGAGGAGACAGAGCGGCGGCGGAGGACGCGGACCAGCCTTCCCGGCCAGGGCGCGTCGGGGACGCGGTTTCCACCGTAAACGGGAGAAGAAGGGGTGCTTTTCAAGGAGCAACAAAGGCGTCTGTTTCCTGGGCTCTGGACTGTCTGTGTGACCCGGCATTCCCCGTCCAGGGCGACCGTTCCAGAGTGAAAGCTGAGCTCGGAGTGATGGCGGCCTAATTGGACCATTAAGCGCGTCAGGCTCTCAGGCGAAGGGGCGGACGCGGCTCCTTCCATCAGGTCCCCCCGAGGCGGGCAGTGAGGTCACAGTGCAGGCCCCGCTCCCGTCCCGTCATGGGGGACCCGCCTCCCGTTCCTTTGTGACAGCAGCGGGGGGATGCGACCGAGGGGGTGCATGCTCGCCCCCCTCCCACCATCGGGGCCCGGACTGGCTGGGGACCCCTCTTGCTTTCTCGGTCCTGATGCTGGGAGCAGCGCCTCCACAGGCCTCGCTGGGCGGCAGCTGACTGTCCTTCGGGGCCTGAGGGGTCAGGCGTCGCTGAGGGGAGGGGGATGGGGAGGGAGGGGAGGGAGGGGGTCCCCGTCTGACCCTCCTTCTCCTAGGAGCCCGTGAGGAGGGTCGCACGTGTCCGTTCATCTGCTCTTTGTGGGTTTCAGGCTCGGACCAGGCGGGACGAGCGTGCGTCCTCCGTCGCCGCCTCGCTCTGGGCGCTGGGATTTCGGGGCGAACGGGCGCTTCCAGCCCCAGTGCCAGGCAGGCTTGTTCTCCTTAGAAAGGGGCCAGCCTTCGACGTGCAGATGCGAACAGGGCAGCCCCAGGTCTTCCCCTACGCGACAGGAACGCCACCCACGGGAGCGGGAGGCGACGGCGGTTTCCTCTCGCTTCTGCTGTTCTGGGAACTTGGACGAGTTCGAGCGGCCGTTCTGCCTTCGAAGCGAGGACGATATTGTGCATTTTTTAAACAATATATTTGTGTTGATTTCAGAGAGGGAGGGAGAGGGAGAGAGAGAGAGACACACATCCATGATGAGAGAGAATCATGGCTCGGCTGCCTCCTGCTCGCCCCACACTGGAGATCATCGAGCCCCCAACCTGGGCCTGGGCCCTGACCAGGAATCGAACTCTGACCTCCTGGTTCTTGAGTTGACGCTCACCACTGAGCACACCGGCCGGGCAGACGCCGTGCGTTTTGGTGAGCTTTCGGAGAGCGTGCACGTGGGAGGAGACGCTGGTAGGCTCACCGTCCCAGCTTGTTCTGGGCTCGGCGCCTGGAGGAGAGCCCACACAACAGCAGTTCACAGGGGACGAGCAGGCCCACGGCGTTCGGCTGGGGCGGCATCAGCTCCATTTAGGGCTTAAGGCAGCCGCAGTTAATTGTAGGCTCTCGCACGAGCTTGTAGGAGCAGCACAAGCATGTAATGCGAGCTAATCTGATGGGCGAGTGCGCTGGGGACTCCTGCCAAGTGCGACCGTGAGACAAAAGGTCGCATGTGTTTTCAGGAAACGTAACCCAACACGACGTGTCTGAGCCGCGGCCGGCCCACGGGAGACGCGGGAGAATTCCTGGGGGGTGCTGTCGTTTTTGAAAAGGGTGTTTGGGGAACGTTCCTGAAACCGACGTTTAATCCATCGGAGAAGATGACGCGGAAACACGTCCATGCTCCTCTCGGACGCCTCTCTGCCCTTGGAGACGTCTGGGTGTGAATTCCCGAGGAAGTCCCCCCGAGCCGCGCTGAGCCTGCCGCGGGAGTTCGCCGGCGCCGCCCCGGGACCCCTCTTCCCGCCGCCGGCAGGAGACACCGCGGGCCGGTGTGATGGCACCCCTCGCTGCCTGACCCGCGGAACTGGAGGCGGGCTGCCTCCTGGCCGGCGCGCGGTTTCTGGCTGGACGCTGGCTCGGGCTCCGTGTAATCTCGCTCCGCGCGGAGGGTGGGCTGAGGGGGTAGGGTGCTGATCTGGATTCCATGAGCCTCGCGATCGCACCCGCCCAGCGCGGTCTCCATCGCTGGCTCCCTGGCTCCTGCGTCCCTGGAAGCGTCCGGGCAGGTCCAGCCGCGGGCTAATCACGGGTGTGAGGTCTGGACTGGCGACCCGTCCAAGCAAAGGCCTGCAGGCCCCGCGGGCTCCTCGCTTCTAAAGGAAAAGGCCCGTCCACGGGGGCAGCTGGTCGTGCCCTCAGAAGTGACCAAAGTCAGAGAGAAACGAGCCCGTCGCCTCCCGGGCCTCCACGCGGGGCGGGGGGGTTGGGGGGGTGACGGGGGGGGAGGGGGGGCATCCCATTCCCCGCCCCAGCCCACACTGTGTGACGCACGGGGTCCCGGCTCTGGGCGGGGTGACTGCTTCTTGCCGAAAGCCTGCATTTTCCGAGCTCGGTGGCTGCCAAACCGAACTGGACGATCAAAGAGCCAGAGGAACGGGGCCCCCTGAGAAGTGGCTGCTTTGGGGCACAAGCGAGAGGGCCGCCCCCTGGGAGCCGGCTGCCTGCTGAGCTCACTGTCCTTTCTGGGGGCGAAGAGCTGTGGGGACGAGTGAGGGTGCGGGTTGGGGGCGGGGCCGTGACTGTCCGTCTGGTCAGACCCGAAACTTCTCCCTGAGCCGCCCGGCGTCGGGCAGAGGGCGACGGCGCCAGCGAGACCAGGGCTTCTCACGGGGCACTTCGCTTGCCCAGGGACATCGGGCCGGGAGCCGGCTCTGGTTGTCACGTCGGGAGCGGAGGGCGCTGCAGCGTGTGCTGGTGGAGCCGGAGGAGCCGGGAAATGAAACGTCCTCTGGGCACGGGCGCCCCCCCCCCCCCCACGACTGACCGAGAACCTTCAGCCCAAACCCACCTGCCCGCGGGGGCGCCGGCTCCGAGGGAAGATCCGCCTCCTTCCTCCAGCAAAGCTTCTCTTTGGCTCCTCATTTCTTGGGACGGCTCTTCCTCCTCCTCCTCCTCCTCCTCCTCCTCCTCCTCCTCCTTCTTCTTCCCCCTCCCCTCCCCTCACTAGCACTGTCCCCTGCACATCTCAGGGCCCTAATGCATATGTTGAGATGAGTAGAAAGATAAACATTTAAGATCGAAGCCGGAAGCCCCACGACCCTGCCCAACAGGACCCTGGATGCCTTCATTGAAGTGCGTCCTCTTCTCCCTCCCAACCTTCCCCTCTCCTACCGGGAAGACACCGAGTGCGACGCCGTGGGTGAGGCAGGCTCCGTGTGCGATGCTGTGGGTGACTTAGGCTCCGTGTGCGATGCCGTGGGTGAGGCAGGCTCCGTGTGCGATGCCGTGGGTGAGGCAGGCTCCGTGTGCGATGCCGTGGGTGAGGCAGGCTCCGTGTGCGATGCCGTGGGTGAGGCAGGCTCCGTGTGCGATGCCGTGGGTGACTTAGGCTCCGTGTGCGATGCCGTGGGTGAGGCAGGCTCCGTGTGCGATGCCATGGGTGAGGCAGGCTCCGTGTGCGATGCCGTGGGTGAGGCAGGCTCCGTGTGCGATGCCGTGGGTGACTTAGGCTCCGTGTGCGATGCCGTGGGTGAGGCAGGCTCCGTGTGCGATGCCATGGGTGAGGCAGGCTCCGTGTGCGATGCCGTGGGTGAGGCAGGCTCCGTGTGCGATGCCATGGGTGAGGCAGGCTCCGTGTGCGATGCCGTGGGTGACTTAGGCTCCGTGTGCGATGCCGTGGGTGAGGCAGGCTCCGTGTGCGATGCTGTGGGTGACTTAGGCTCCGTGTGCGATGCCGTGGGTGAGGCAGGCTCCGTGTGCGATGCCCCGGGTGAGGCAGGCTCCGTGTGCGATGCCGTGGGTGACTTAGGCTCCGTGTGCGATGCCGTGGGTGAGGCAGGCTCCGTGTGCGATGCCATGGGTGAGGCAGGCTCCGTGTGCGATGCCGTGGGTGACTTAGGCTCCGTGTGCGATGCTGTGGGTGAGGCAGGCTCCGTGTGCGATGCCGTGGGTGACTTAGGCTCCGTGTGCGATGCCGTGGGTGAGGCAGGCTCTGTGTGCGATGTCCCGGGTGAGGCAGGCTCCGTGTGCGATGCCGTGGGTGAGGCAGGCTCCGTGTGCGATGTCCCGGGTGAGGCAGGCTCCGTGTGCGATGCCGTGGGTGAGGCAGGCTCCGTGTGCGATGTCCCGGGTGAGGCAGGCTCCGTGTGCGATGCCCGGGTGGCAGCTCTCTTGTGACTGTGGTTTTGAACCCGGAGCCAGGCCTGACTCTGGTTGCCCTCAGAGACCCGGCCGCCAGGAAGGCCCTGGGCCCCTGGGAGGGGAGGAGAGCGGAAGCTGCAGGGGGCGGGGCTCAGCACCTGCTGGTGGAGCGGCCCACCTGTGACCTTGGCGGTGACCTTGGGGAGACTCCCAACAGCTGTGCTGTGCGTGGGCCGCCCTCGCTCCTGGGGACTCGCTGGGCGGGGGGCAGGGAGACAGCTGACCAGCGGGGCCCTAGTGACCGATGGGAGTCTGTCCCCTGCCGGGTCTCAGGCCGATGGAGCTCCCCACCTTGTCGTTCACCCTAGAGCCCCGCACGGCACTGTCCTTGGAGCTTTGGGGCGACCTCGCCTCGACCCCGGGCCTGGCCGCTGGCCTCCTATCGGGGCCTGACAGCAGCCACGGCCACGGCCACGTGAGCACGTCCCAGGGGCCACGCAGCCACCACACTGCTACTTTCAGGGACGGTTGGGGAGAGAGGGCCTTGCCCCTCCCACCGGGCGGGAAACCCACTCAGACACGGTTGGGTAATCCCCCGATTTGTGTCCCCGGAAGCAGCCAGGCCAGGACTCGAACCCCGCACGGCTGCTTCCTGTCGGTTTCCGGACGCTTGACCTCAGAGCAAATTAACACTGAACAGCACCCTGAGCAGATGCTGGAGCTACCGCAGGAGGCAAGTCCGTCAGCGGCATAAAGACGCAGCTCATCGCCGGCCGGCCCGTGAGGCAGCTCTGAGCCAGGTTGCGTTTTCCGTAAAGCGTCTCGCAGAGAGGAGCCGGCAAAGCATGACTTCCCCGAGCGCCGAGCGTCCCTCAGCTGCTTGTCGCAGAGCAGCCGTCGCTCAGTCCTCCTCCCTGCACCTGGCAGTTTCCTGGGAGCAGACGGAGTGAGCGCGCCGGCGTTCGCCTTCTCATTGGGCCACAAAACCGATCAGTCTGGCTCGCCCATCTGCCGCCGTCGCCCTGTGTCTCGTGAGCAGATATGTCGGGGGGTTTAGCTCCCGCATCAGAATCCATTTCTGCACCCGCGCCCCCCCCGCCCCCCCCAGTTCAATCTCAGCCGCTGGTTTGTTAAGCTTTTGTCTGGGACGTGAGTGGCACAGATTATATATTTGCTGAATAAATGCAGCAACGTGCCCGCGTGTGGCATGAATGAAAACGTTGAGCCCGGCTGGTGTGGCTCAGTGGTTGAACATCAACCTATGAACCAGGTCAGGGTTCCATTCCTGGTCAGGGCACAGGCCCAGGTTGCGGGCTCCATCCCCAGTAGGGGGCGTACAGGAGGCAGCTGATCCGTGATTCTCTCTCATCAGTGATGTTTCTCTCTCTCTCTCTTCCTCTCCCTTCCTCTCTGACATCAATAAAAATGTAGTTTAAAAAAAGAAAAAAGAAAGGTCACTGGCATTGTTTCTTCCACGAGTTTATGATTTCAGCCTACAGCCCTGGACGTGGATTTAGCAAAATTTACCCCTGATCCAGGTACAGCACGGCTGGGTTTCCTCCGGGGAAAATGTGCATAAACCACAGACCACGGACATGGACCACGGACCACGGACCACGGACCACGGACAACCTCCTCAGGACTGAGCCGCCTCCCCTTCCCAGGGAGTGGGCGTGGCCGCAGCCCTTTCCCCACGGGGACAGCAGCCACCTCCCCCCTCTGGGCCAGGCCCAGGCCGAGCTGGTTGACATCCCTCACAGCCACATCATCAAAATAAGCACACGGGGTCCCGTGTCCCCGAGCTCAGGACACGCGTGTCCTCGTGGTGCCGTGTGATGGCCTAGGGAAAATGAACAGGAGTGCGTTCCGCCCGCCGTGCTGGGAGCCAGCGTCTCCCAGGAAGACAGTCGGTGCCTGTAGGACAGATGCTCACACTCCTCGGTCAGGGGATTGAGGAAACACCTTTGAGATGAGCGAGGCTGGGCGTTCGGGCCACGGGGGCCTGATTCCTCTTGGCCTGGCAAACGGCGTTCAGACCGCAAGGGGGTGGCATCGTGAAATGCCTTTCCTGGCACGGCCGGCGAGGCCTTCTTGGCCCAACCATGGGGGCAAATGGAGTAGTTGGAGCCCGGGATTATCTACACGGTGAATGACTCCACGGCCCCACTAGCGCCGCACGTGGGGATCCAGGCGGGCATCTGGTGGGCGGGCTGGCAGGAGGGGGTGTGTGGCCTGACGGGGTAGGACGGCGAGGCATTGGCCGTTTGCACTCATTCCCGCCGTTGGGGTTCAGGTGCCGCAGGAGGGGGTGACCGGCAGTCACCCCAGGACCGGTGAACGGTCTGGGTCTTGGACACGTCGAGGCTCCTGCCGTAGACCAGCGTCCTCTTCCCGGCTTTGCATTTGACACATGAGGTTTCCGTCAGAGCCGTGCTGACGTGCGGGTCCTTCAGACATTTTAAGTGAAACGCCATTGCGTGAGCCACTCACCCTCGGCATGTAAGTAAATGAAAACCCTCCCCCCGGCCCGTGTGGCTCAGGGGCTGAGCATCGACCTATGAACCAGGAGGTGAGGGTTTGATTCCGGTCAAGGGCACAGGCCCGGGTTGTGGGCTCGATGCCCAGTAGGGGGCGTGCAGGAGGCAGCTGATCAATGATTCTCTCTCATCATTGGTGTTTCTATCTTTCTCTCCCTCTCCCTTCCTCTCTGAAAACAATAAAAAAATATATTTTTAAAAAACACCCAAACTACCTCGTCTCTGACAAGATTTGGAGGGAAAAAAACAAACCTGCAAATATCACTAGACTAACAAATCTTTGGATCTTTTTTAAAACCCAAGCAACCGAGGGAAGGCTATACTTGGATTTTTTTATTCCTATATTTCATGCTTGTTAATTTATTCCAAGTGTGTGTGCTACACTACATCCCATATAGGATCTTATTTGATACTGAAATGCTTCTCCCCCTCATTATTATATTTTCTTATTCAAGTGCCCAACCTAATCGTTTTCATTGAAATATATGTGTATATTTTTAACTTATTTATGGAATTTATTGGGGTGACATTGGTCAGCATGTTTCTTTTAAATATATTCTTTTTTTAAAATATATTTTATTGATTTTTTACAGAGAGGAAGGGAGAGAGATAGAGAGTTAGAAACATCGATGAGAGAGAAACATCGATCAGCTGCCTCCTGCACACCCCCCACTGGGAATGTGCCCGCAACCCAGGTCCATGCCCTTGACCGGAATCGAACCTGGGACCTTTCAGTCCGCAGGCCGACGCTCTATCCACTGAGCCAAACCGGTTTCGGCTTAAATATATTCTTAATGACGTGATGCTGCTCTGTGTGAGGTTCTGCTATTTGACAAACACGCCGCGGAGGAACCTGCACTGAAAACCGTCCTCTCGCGTCGCGGAGGGAGAAGCCTTAGCCCTGGTCCCCGAGGAGCCAGCACGGGCCCCCTCGCTGGTCAGAGCCCAGGTGGGGGCGTCGTTAAAGGGTCCCGGTGAATTCTGCGTGCAAACCTGAGGTTTACCGAGAAAGGATAATTACTCCTCACGTATGCGATCACGCTGGGAGGGGTCAGGCTGTCCTCCATCGAGGACACACAGTAAACATAAAGAGCAAAACCCCACACTCAGCTGGTTTCTGTCAATGAGCCTCCATCGTCATAAACTGGGGGGAGCGGCCAGCTGTTGGAACCCCCCTTCTCCGCCCCCCCTCCCCCCGGCCGCAGGGTCAGGCTGCAGGAGCTGCGAGGAGTCCCTCTCCCGGCCCAGTAGCTGGAGGTAATTAAGGCCTCCGTGGGTTGCGCTTTAAACGCCATTAAGTCATTATGGGTTTTCAGGGCCCAGGAATGTGCCTTCACTGGGGGGAGAGGCAGCCCCTCCCTGCACACAGAGCCGCCGGCGACCGCGCTTTCAAAAGTCGGCGTGAACGTGCCCGGTGCTGACATCAATTACGGGAATCGATGAAGAATGTGCAAAACACACAGGCTCCCGCCCTTCCTCTCCGAAGGACCAGCAGGCCCGCTGGCTTCATCAAAGCGAACGTTCTCGGGGCCAGAAACGCCGCTTTAAAGAGGCTAAAAAGTCACTTTTTTTTTTTTTTGGTGCTGAAGACAGTCTCTGAGCTCAATTTACCAAATTCCTGAGAACAGTCAAGGATTTTCCCCGCCGAGTAGTTTAAAATCACGTAGAGCTATCGCTGCACAAATCTCTCAACAGCCCGGCCCTGCTCGCAAAGCAGGAGGCGACGAGGAAGGCAGGGCTGGAGGAATGTTGGTGAGCAACCAAGTTGCTAAAAAAATAAACAAATGATGGCAGCACCAGCATGTGTCTCAGGGACGCGTGGGTCAGGGCGGGTCGCTCTGAGCGAGTCTTCCCAAGGCGCGGCCACTGCCAGGCTCATTCTGGTGCAAAGCAGCCTGTGGCCAGGACGCTGTCCACCTGCTGAGCGGCCTGACCTGGCCCAGGGCGCGCGGCCGGACAGTGGCCTCGCTGCCCCTCTGGCAGCACCGGCCGCGGGGCATGGAGCTCTCCCACGGGCCCGGGGGCAGAATTAAGTTTGGTTTTACCATGAAAGTCCGACAGCAGTTAGCAATCGGCTTCAGAGACACGTCCCATAAGTCAGGACAGAGGCCTGAAACTCACTCCCGCCGGCCATGTGGCTCAGGGGTTGAGCGTCGACCTAGGAACCAGGAGGTCAGGGTTCGATTCCCGGTTGGGGCACAAGCCCGGGTTGAGGGCTCGATCCTCAGTAGGGGGCGTGCGGGAGGCAGCCGGTCCATGATTCTCTCTCATCAGTGATGTTTCTCTCTCTCTCTCTCTCTCTCTCTCTCTCTCTCTCTCTCTCTCTCTCCCTCTCCCTTCCTCTCTCTCTAAAGGTCAAGAAAAACATATTTAAAACACTCTCTGAATGTAATTTCGTTCTTCACTCAGAAATCAAGAAGGTGTTGTATCGTCCGCATCCACCCTCTGAGCAGAGGAACCGTCCGAGAGCGTGGGGCGGGTATTTCCGGCTGATGTCCTGGCAACGCTGTTCTTTCCAGACGGGACCCGGATTTGACAGTGACCGCGTGGCCGGCACGGAGAGCTCTTCAAGGGCCAGGCCCTGATCTACGCCTTCCAGGTTCGTCCGTCCGATCGTCACAGCAGCCCTGAGAGAGGAACCAGCATTGAAAAATCGAATGTTGACACCCCCAGGACCACTTCCCCTGACTGCTACCCCCACCGATTCGTTGTTTCTACGTTGAACTTCCTATAACTGGGCTTGGGCAGCATGTGTTCCTTTACATATGACTTCGTTCTGCGGGGGGAATTTCATCACCCATTCCAGTGTGGCCCTGTTCTGTGTTGGGGTTTGGGGCTCTATATGTGTCAATTAATACGTAGATATTCCCTATATCTGTCTGTATATCTATTTTTGCCAAGTTAGTTCATTATTTTGTTAAGATTGCCTATGTTCTTGCTGATTTTTTTTTTTTTTGGCTGATCTACTGTTACTGAGAAGGATGTGATCAAGTCACAATTACAGTCTGTGGTTGGGGGTTTGAATGTTTCGCTGTTTAGGTATCGGTTTTGGCTTTTATATATTTGAAGCTATGTTATTAGGTGTTTACAGATTTAGAATGATCACACCTTCCTTTTGGATTGATGCTTTTATCCTTGTGGAATAGACCTTTTTAATAATGTTTTATTGTCTTTAAGTCTAATACCAATATGCCTACTTTCTTTGGGCGACTTTTGCATAGTATATTTTTCCAACATTTACTATAAAGTTTTCCGTATTCTCATATTTAATATTTAAGGTGTATCTCTTGTAAGATCTTATATATATTACCTATATGAATATGTATCTTTTAATGAAAAAGTGCAGACCATTTACGTTTAGTGTGATTTTTTGATAGCTATCTGCCTATCACTGTTTTATATTTTGCCCACTTATTTTAAATGTTTTGTGAATGTTTTTGAAATTATACCACACTTCCTTCTCTGTTGCCTTATCTCTTGTACATTCTTCGCTGAGGTAGATACTACAACATGCATCTTTGGCCTTCAGAGTCTAATGTAAAGTAGCACTTCCTCTCCTCCAGACAACGTTGGCATTCCTGAACGTTTGAACACTCCCTTTGTCCCCCTCCCTCCTTTCTACCGTCTCCATGCGTTTTAATTCTACACCTGTCCCTTCCCACGCGATACCATCATTTCTGTATTTATTTAGGCTCCACTACAGCCACAAACGACTCTCCACCCCTCCTCACTTCTTCCTGCAGTGCTGGCTTCCATCTGGGATCACTTTTCTTCTGCCCCAAAACAAAGCAAAAACAATGCCTTTTAGTATTTCCTTTGACACAGGCCTGCAAGTGATTAATTCTCTTCATTTTTGTTATTCTAGAAATGTCTTTATTTTGCCTCCAGTTTTTAAATTTTTTTAAGTTGAGGTTGGAGTTACATGTAATAAAGGGCACAGACCTCAAGTCTATAGCTTCATTCACTTTACCGTGTGTACGAACCTGTGCACCCGCCACCAGGTTACGATTCAGAACGCGCACCGCGCCCAGCACGCCTGCTCCCCCGCGGCGGCGTCTCCTCCTCTGTTAAAGCCCTCTATTGAGCTCTTCGTCTCAGGCGTTTTATTTTTCCAGCATTTCCACTTCTTTCTGATCTAGAATGTCTGCCTCTTTCATATGCATTTTGGTTTTGAACGCGTTAATTACAGCTGTTTTAAGGCCTACGTCGGTGCCTCCAGTATCTGGGTCAACTGTGTCCCGTCCCGACCGCGAATCGTTGCCTTGTTCTGGGTCTCGGTGCGACCAGGCCGTGTAAAGCCGGGGCCAGTGTTTCTGGGTGAATTTTGCAGAAGCTCCACGTGATGCGATGTCCCTCCAGGGAGGACAGCCGTGTCCTCGGGCCAGCGTGGAGGCAGGCCATTTCGGGTCGCAGGGCCGAGGCCGCCGCCGTGCTGGGTTCGCTCTGCTTTGTCCCCCTCCTGGGCGTCCTCCCTGGGGTCCCGATGACGGCTCCCTGCGGCCCTGCCTCTGGGGGGCCTGGAGCTCAGTGTTTTGGACTTTCCGTCACGTCGCGACGGGCAAACACCCTGTTCTGCTCTGAGCTCCCTTTGCCGGCTTCGCACCGTCCTTTCTGTGCGACCGGAACAGGAAGTGCCTCGAGAGAATCCGGGTGCCGGGTGGGCTCCGGCCCCTGCACGTGGCCCCTCGCTGGGCTCTCGCTCCCACGCCCGGCTGGGTGGCCCCCGAGTCCGAGTCCCCCCCAGCCTGTGGGGCCGCCTCTCGGCTCCCGAGCCGCCTCTGCTGTCCACTCCTCGGCAAGTGCTCTGCCGAGAAAAGGGGCGCAGAAATGTGGGTCCCCTCTCCCCGGACGAGCCTTCTCAGGTCCCTGCAGTTCTCTGTGCCTGTAACCACGGTTTTGCGTTTTCCCAGCTTTTCTAGAACGCGCCCCCGCTGAGATCGACTATAAGCTACCCGTCAGCTGGGCAGCTGTCGCCATCGTTAAACGTTAGCACACACGTGCTGCGCCTCCCGCCGGCCCAGAGGAAGGGAGAGGCGGCCACAGTTAATAAACCAGAGCTTCGTGAATGAACTAAGTTACACTCTTTCCCACTCTCAGTTGCGTGTGCAGTCGCTTCTGGAAAGTCTTCGCAAAACCGTGTGTCGTGCAGGTTCTAGTCTTGAGGTTGTTAAGCTGGAAACAGGAAGGTTATTACTCAGCCGCCGGCGTGGCTCAGGGGTTGAGTGTGGGCCTGTGAGCCAGGAGGTTACGGTGTGATTCCCAGTCAGGGCACAGGCCCAGGTTGCGGGCTCGATCCCCCGTGTGGGGGCGCTCAGGAGGCAGCCGATCCGTGATTCTCTCTCATCACGATGTTTCTCTCTCCCTCTCCCTCTCCCTTCCTCTCTGAAGTCAATAAAAATATATTTTAAAAATGTTACGTAAATATTCATCTGAGTGACAGGCCCCTGGCGCCTGGGGTGCGGGAGGGACAGCTGGGAGCCCTCCGCCCTGGGCAGGTGTGTGCAGCGTGGGCACCGAGGGCACCGCAGGCCGAGGCGAGTGCCCCTGCGAATCCGCGTGTGACGGCCTCGGTCCCGAAGGCCCACAGCTGCCCGTCACCGGCGCAGGCGGCAGAGAGAGACGCGAGGAAGGCGGGGTCAGGCCTGCCAGGCTCGGCACCTCGCCCCCAGGAAGTGCCCGCGTCAGGTCTGTCGGAGGAAACATGTCATGCTTCCGATTTACATTCTTTCGATAAATGTTATTTACTCACCGCGTGAGCTCTGAGGGGCACGTAAGGAATCTGAAACCTTCCCCGTGGCAACGCCCGTGCCATAACCCTCCCGGGCACAGCCAGGACTCAGCTCACCAGCCGGGCAGCCTCTGCTGAGGGTGGAAATAGCTGTAGAAGGTGAACGCCCTGGAAGTTTGCCAAGGGGAGGGAGGGGGTCTGCGTGATGTGGAGGCACCCGGGAGGGCTTCCTGGGGGAGGCGGCCTCCTGTTGAGGCCGGTGCTCAGCAGGGCTGCACCACGGCTGCGGCGATGAAACGGAGCCCAGCTCTGCTTCAGAATTTCCACTGGCTCTTTCCTCCGCCTCTGGTTCTGTGGTCTGGACGAGGTTTGACAACAAGGGCCACTTTGGCGTTCTGTGGTTTCTCCCCGGGCTCATCCATCTCCAGTGCAAATGGGTGTGACGGGCCATCTTCCCAGGCTTTCTCCTCTGCTGGGCCTTTGCCATCCAGGGGGACCGCTCACCCGCACGCACACGGCTCCCCGCGCCGTGCCCACCGCGACTCCTCCGTGGCCGCCGGCAGTTGCCGGAGGATGAGTGGAAAGGCAGGGCGAGCGGAGACAGAACGGGCCCTGGGCTGCCCGGGATGCCTGGGCCCATGGCTCAGAGCTTTGAAGGGGTTTCAGCGAATTAGTGGCGTTGAGAGAAAATTCTTTTTAATCATTTCCTCCTTTTTTCTGGTTGGCTCCGTGAATTTTTCCAGAAGGCAAGGGCCAGAACTTTATGGAAACCAAATGATACGTTATTCAAGAGAAATGGAAGATAATTGATTCCGAATATCAATTCATCTCCTCTCTGTGGTCTAGTCGAGAGGGGTCCCCACCCCCTTGTCCTTGGGGTCCAAGGGAGGCTTGTTATTTCAGGCTGATGCTAATTCATCAAGTCATTTAGCCTCAGGAACCATCCATCTTTCTTCCTTTCTTTCTTTCTTTCTTTCTTTCTTCTTTCTTTCTTTCTTTCTTTCTTTCTTTCTTTCTTTCTTCTCTTTCTTTTTCTTTTTAAATATAGTTTTATTGATTTCAGAGAGGAAGGGAGAGGGAGTAAGAGATAGAAATATCAAAGATGAGAGAGAATCATGGACCGGCTGCCTCCTGCACTCCCCACACCGGGGATCGAGCCCACAACCCGGGCCTGTGCCCTGACCAGGAACGGAACCCTCACCTCCTGGTTCCCAGGTCGACCCTCAGCCCCTGAGCCGGCTGTTGTGTTGTTGTTTGTCACTTACAGTGTTTGTTACACGAAAATAAAAATAAAGCTGCTTTATTTGTGCTTTAGAGAAGGTCAAGAAAGCACCCATTTTCCATGTTAGGAAATACTATTATTTTTGTCTAAAGAGCTTTGGGAAGAGGGTGACAGAGGTGATGGCTGGCTATCAAACCCCGCCCCCCACAAAGCCACCCAGGTTGCCGCTGTTAAGATGAGAAAACGCCATTTAATTATACAATAGATCCATGTCCAATGCCATTCATTGAAAGATGTACTTTCATGTGGAAGTATGTTTGCTGTGCAGCTGGAACTTTAAGAAGAAGAATTTCTGTCCCCACAAAGCCAGGTCGCAGAAAATCGGGGTGCCCTGCGAAAGAGGTGCTTTTTTTTTTTACGTATATCTTTGCATTTTTTACCGAAACAGCCTCGAAATTCCTTTTTCTTCACCGGCAACCTTCCTTGCCATGTATACTAGTAAGAGAGGCTCGCTGCAAATAACATACATTTATACTCAGATAAAGGTTATTTTATGGTCAATTGCCAACTCACGGGCTCCCTGGATGTGAATTCCCAACGACTCTTTTCATCTAAATCAAGACCAGGAGACTCACGGATGCGCTTGAACTTGCTGCTAAAAAAAACCCCACACACAAAAATGACTCTGCACGGAGCTGGAGGCTGGGGAGACCTCACTCTGGGTTAGGTCTCCGGGAGCCAGCGGAGGGGATGGTGTGGCTGGCGATTTAAATGCTTTCGACACATCTTCCTTCTGGTTTTCATTCCAGTCGCTCTTTTCAGAGTTCAAAGACGCCCTCCCCGGCTCTGGAAGTGCGGTGATATATGGCTGTCTCTACGTCCGGCCTACGCTCTGCTTTTAACAGCCATCCGACCTCATTCCTCGGTTTAATTTGGCTGCACGAGCTCGTGTTGGGGCTTGAAGGGCTCTCTTGTGAATCCGGGAGCTGAGCTGTGACTCTCAGCTCCCACGGGGGCCGCGTCTGCAGACGAGACGATTTTCTTCGCCTTTCTCTTTGTGCTCCACGTTGTTTAATTCAATAACCCTCCACTGTCTTCTCTCCATCTTTGGCCCAAGCATTGCATCGGAGCAAATCTATATATATATATATATACATATAAAAGGCTAATATGCAAAGTGTCTCCACGGGAGTTCGACCGGAGACCAGGCGTTCGATCGCTCACTATGACATGCGCTGACCACCAGGGGGCGGCGTGGATGAAGGAAGTCCCCGGCCAGCAGCCGGCAGCCGGCAGCCGGAAGGCCCCGATCGGCTCTGATCACTGGCCAGGCCTAGGGACCCTACGCATGGACGACCTCCGTGCACGGGGCCCTAGTAGAATACAAAAGCGTTGTCCACGGACAGGCTGGCCTAGCCACCTGGTCAGCAGCCGCCTGTTCCGTGGCTGCGCCGCCTTTCAGTGCCCCGTCTGGAGAAGCAGCCACATTTACGTTTCGCACGTCAGGCGCCGTTTCTCCCAGCTCCGCTCTCGCTGTTTTGTTTTGCTTCTAGTTTTGCGCGATTACAGCCGCTGCAGAAACAATATGCAGTGAATCCACATGGCGGTGCCGGCGTGGTTTTGATATTGCAAGTGTTGCTAGGCACCCCGGGCAGTGTGCTCGCATGAAGGTTCGGTTGGTGTCTGTAACAGGTTGTGGGAACATCTGCTTGTTCGTTTGCTTGTTTGTTTTTCAAAACCCAGGAGGGGCCCGTCTTGCTCACCCTTCCCAAGCAGCTCCGTGGTTCCCTGGTCCGAGACGCCTCCAACCCGAGGAGTCAGCTCACGCCTTTGCTTTCGCCTCTGAGGAGGCTGCGCGTGTGCGTGGGAGATCGTCCCTGAAAATTTTTGCCAGAAAACTATTTTCTTTCTACTGGAAACGGAAATGCTCTTTTTCGCAGACAGAATCGTAAGGACCTTCGTCTTTCCGGCCCCGTCCCCCACCCCCCGCCTTCTCCTTCTCTCTCGTGAAAATTTGGCAACCAGGGCCCAGCAAAGAGATGACTTTATCCCAGAAACCGGTTCCTCCACTGGAATATGTAGTTTATGAACTTGGTTTCATCTTATTCTTAAAATAATCTTTTTCTTTCCATGCCAGTAATATTTGTTGTAGAAATGGCTTAAAAGCAAAACAAAACCCGAATGGTATAATGAAGAAAATAAAACCCAAACTCCCACTTCTCAAATGCTAAACTTTTGGTGGATTGATTCCATCTGGTAATTTTTTTTTTTTTACTAAAAATATATATTTTTGTACTTAGTTGAGATGAATTGCTAATGTGTTTCGTATTCTGTACTTTTCACTTAACAAAATATAGGCAGCCTTTCCATACGCTCTTCACGTGAATCGTGCGCGAGCTTTTTGACGGCTGCATACTATTCTGTCACGTGTTGACCGTCTTTCCCCAACCGCTCCGCTACTGCTGGCCGTTTAGGCTGAATCTAATTTTTACTCCAGTTTGTGAATTAATATATGACAACTGCCTCGGGGAATAAATAACATCAGCGTTTTATCTCTGTTGATCGTCTCCCTTGTGCAGGAGGCTGCAAGCCCGTTGGTGAGGGTCCAGGCAGTAACTGTCTCAGGCCAGACAGTCTCTTACAACCACTCAGCTCTTCCCTTGCAGACAGAGAGCAGCCACAGACACATGCAAACACATGGGCATGGCTGGATTTCAACAAAACTTTCTTCACTCAAACAGGAGTAAAGGATTGCAGTTTGCCCATTTCTGCTCTAATGCATACAACTTTATGCTTGTGGCTCTCAAAGTCAAAACCTTTTTAAAATGAGGCGGGTCATTAATTATAAATCAATGGCATTGTTCTCTCTCATTGAGTCCTTTACAGTTAATATTTAGGTCCAAGCCAGCTTTTGTAGTGAACAATCGGGGGGCGTTTGCGCCCTCCTTCTGCTTGCCTGTCTGCGGGCGTCAGGTTCAGAGCCCGCGCCGCCCATGGGGTCCACAGGGCCGTGTGGTTGCCAGCGGCTGGGCCGTCTGGGAACCGGAAGGGCAGCTGTGGTTCAGGCCCCAGGTGCGAGGGCCGGCGGGTGCATCACCGTCACCGGCTACTTCGGGCGAGTTCACGTCATTTCCGAGGAGCTCAGAAACGGTCGAAATGGTTTCGCAGACGTCGCCGAAGGTTGTTGGACTAATTTCAGACTCCCAGAGAAGTCGCGGAAATGGAGCGGTGAGCCTCAGCCTGCCCCCGGTTCCCCTGGCGTCGCGTCGCTGAGGGATGGTCACGGCCGGTGATTAACTCCCCTGGGCCGCTCGCTGGACCAGACCCGTCCCAGTCTCACCGAGCCCCCCACGTCCACGACCCCCTTGGCCTCCCCCAGGCGGTCAGCGCCTCAGTCGTGTCTTCCCAACGCTGACACTTTTAAGATTATTGATCATCTCACCTGCGGGTCACGCCTCGCTTTTGACTTATGTGGTGGTTTCTCGTGATTGGAATGAGGTTCCGAGACTCTCGAGAGCGGGGGAGTGACGTGAACCCTCCTCCTCGTGTCGGGGTGCCTGGTGGCCCTCGCCACCTTCATTGCTTGGTCAAGGCGGTGTCTGCTGATTTTTCCGAATCCTTTTCCTTGTCCTTAATCCCTCGGGGAGATACTTGTAGACGAAGCAATTTTGTTTCTCCTCTAACTGTCACCTCGGATTTAGCATCCTTAGGTGTCCCTTCTGCAACGGCGACTACTCTGGCCGTTGCCTGTTGTTATGTCCTTAGATTTATCTTGTCCCCTCTTGTCCCCACTGACCCCCCACCCCTCCCCAGGCCTTCCTTGCACGATGGTCTGGGTCATGGGCTGTGCATATGTGCACACAAGGTCTTTGGTTTATCTCTCGTCGCTCCCCCCCCTCCACCCCCGAGATCCGTCTGTCTGTTCACGCGTCCACGTCTCTGCTCTGGTTTGTTTGTCAGTTTGTCTTGTTCATTAGGTCCCACCGATGAGTGGGATCCTGTGACGTGTGCCTGTCATTTACTGTGAGGTTTTCTGGTTCCCTTTCCTTCTGCATCTATTAATGGAATTTTATTCTGAGGAAGAGCCGTCTGCCTCCCGTTAATTAACACAAGAATTCACATCAGTTAGCGCATTCGTTCGTTAGTTAGTATAAATGAGTCCGTATGGCCTCGGGTGTGTGCTCTGCTCAGTGAGAGCCTGGTGCTGTCACAGTTATTCTGTGGCTCCAATAGCTCCGCTCGGCCCCTGGAGCGCCCCGTTCCCTGGCGCCTCGCGAGGCTCCCGGCTCATGTCATACTCCCCTGCCCTGGCCTTGTAGTCACGGAGCAGCTTTAAAAATTTTTTAAAAAAATAATTTTATTGATTTCAGAGAAGAAGGGAGAGGGAGAGACAGAAACATCAATGATGAGAGAATCATGGACTGGCTGCCTCCTGCACAGCCCCCCACTGGGGTAAAGCCTGCCACCCAGGCCTGTGCCCTGACCAGGAATCGAACTGTGACCTCCTGGTTCACAGGTGGCCGCTCATCCACTGAGCCACGCCGGCCGGGCCACAGAGCGACTTTTAAGTGGGAGTGACTATGGACCAGCCATTATTCCAGCCTTGAATTTCAGGTCCAGTGTCAGAAGCCAACGGGCCGCCAGGAGACCAGGTGACTGTCATGGAGGCTGAAATCTGTGACGATGCCGATGACGTGTGCCGATGACGTGTGCCGAAACCGGGACCCTGTTACCAGTGCCGGGGATCCAGCCTCCGTGGGTGAGAGCTTCGCTGCGTCACGGGGTGGCCGGTGGTGGGGGTGCGGCCCGGGGGCCCCCCGTGTTCACGCCTGGTTAACGCTGCGCTGCTGCCACGGGGACAAGGGCCCCTCAGCTTCACCTTTGCAGATTCCGTAGCCAGTCCTGCTGGACACTGACCCTCAGAGGAGCCCAAGACATTTGTCCTTCACCTCCTCTCTCCCTGACAACACAACCAGCAGGGGCCCGAGGAGGTGCCGGCTCATCTCTCGGCGGAGGGAGTGCCCGGAGGAGCCCGGAAACCGGCTTCCTGGCAAACAGCGGGCCGAGCTCGTCCGCCCAGCACTTCATTTCAGGGAGCAAATTGGGTCAAAAATAATTTCCTGCGTTTTCCTGAAGCGTCTTCCTCCCCAGGGGCATGGGGAGGCGCATGAGTGAAAACTCGCATCCCCTTCCGTGAGCCCTACAGGCCCACCTGCTGCCTAAACGCAGACTCCGCCCGGCTCTGCGGCCTCGGCCCAACGCCGCCGGCTCGGCGCGCCCGGTTCGCTCTCCGCAGGTCACGGCAGACGGGGCTGAGTTACGCCGAGGGACCTGCCCATGGCGCTGCCGTGACCGGGAGGGCCTGGTGCAGCCGAGGCCTCCATCAAGGCCGCCCGGCTGCTGTGCCACGTGCCGACAGGACCCCGTGCTCTCCGCCCCACAGGCCACGCGTCCCTGATGAACTCTCATTCCTTTCCGTTTGCAAGTTAACGCCGGGCGGGGTCCTGGTGGGGAGCACGCTCCCCCTGCCCCCCTCTGCCCCCCACCCCCCAGCGGGCAGGGGTCATTTCCAGGTCTTCCCTGTGCCACACCTGGCAGGCGGCCTTGGGTTCACGTTTGGTCACCAAGGAGAGATGGAGCCACCCGTTATCTGGTCCTTGCTGCATGTGTAGCGCCCCGCCTGCCCACACCCCGCCTGCCCGCGCCCCGCCTGCCCGCGCCCCGCCTGCCAGAGTGGCCGTCTTGAATTGATTGCCTCGGCGACATGCGTCCGGGCTCCGCAGCCAGGCCCGCCGCCAGCAGATGGCTCCACATGAGGTCATTGTTTTGACAGTTTCACAAAAGAAGCCCAAACAGCCGAACAGACCCTTCTCTTGTGCGTGTTGGATCGCCTGGGAAGCTGGGAGAGGAGGAATGAATGTGGCCCAAAACGTCGGGGGTGTGAGAGGCCACTCCTCGTGCTTTTCACTCACACCCGGGGCGCCCTGAACGAGGTGGGGCGACTCCCTCCCAGCCTGTCCCGGCCCGGGAGGGGCCTCCTGGGCCGGGGGCTGAGGTTCTCGGGACTCTGTTTTGTGCCAGTTCCGGGCGTGGGTGTGCAGCAAGTCACGGGACCCCCAGCAACCCTGGTGTTCGGGGAACTGGCGCGCCCGCTGGGAGCACTCATCATCTGGTTGGCAACTGGCAGGCGCCTGGCCTCCTGGGCTATTCTTTGGGGACGAGCTCTGGGTCTTGGCTTCGGGGAGAGCCCCTCGCGCGACGCTGACGCGGACGACGGCTCCACGGTCTCAGCTTGTCCTCAAGGAGGCCTTCCCGGGTGCAGCTCTGGGTGCTCGTCGGAGCGGGGCCCCCTTCTGATGTGGGAGCAGCATGTTTTCTACCTTTGGGTCCTCGATCTGGAAACTCGTGAGGCGAAAAGCCAGGCCTGGGGTTTGTGCTGGTTTCCGACGGCTGCCATGCCAGAGTCCACTCAGGTGGCTGCCTGTCAGGGATTCGTTCAGGAGGCGAGAGCTGGGGGCAGAGATGGGTCCTCTGGGGCCGTGGACGGGCTGGGGGGCTCCCGTGCCTCTCTGCCCCTCGCTGTCAGAGTCCTTGCTGGTTCTGGCTTCTTTTTTCCGTGGATGAGACAAATCTTCCCAGAGAACCAGCTCCTTTTCCTCTGACGGCGCTTGCCTCCCGCCCGGAGCCACCGGGGGCCGGGAGCTGCCGGCGAACACGCTCAGCCATTAGACACATTCCCAGAGGATGCTTAATCCAATCCCTTAATTATTAGCCGCTCATGCATCCGCTGCCTCCCTAGCAGAGCACAGAGCCCCGTCCGGGGAGCCAGCCTCCTGGCCGCTCGGACTGCGGCCAAGTGAGTTTCCTCAGGTTCGGAAACCTTGGGATTCTGGAACTATTTTCTGGAACCTTCCAGCATGTTGCTTTGTATTGAGCAAGTCTTCGCGCCTTGAAAACGCCCTTTATCCAAAGCACTGCCTTACGCTTGGACTTCAGGGTGGGCCCGGATATCGGATGAGCTTATTCAAACTCATTGATGAGCAGCATTATCAAAGGGAACTGTCAAGTGGTATTTTTTAAAAAAATAGATTTTTTATTGATTTCAGAGAAGAAGGGAGAAGGAGAGCGAGAGAGAAACATCAGTGATGAGAGAATCATGGCT
Source organism: Myotis nattereri (assembly GCF_964212035.1). NCBI lineage: Eukaryota > Metazoa > Chordata > Mammalia > Chiroptera > Vespertilionidae > Myotis > Myotis nattereri. The sequence continues at coordinate 61,512,277 of NC_138088.1, forward strand.
CGGCTGCCTCCTGCACGCCCCCCACTGGGGATGGAGCCCACACCCCAGGCCTGTGCCCTGACCGGGAATCGAACCCTGATCTCCTGGTTCCCAGGTCGATGCTCACCACGGAGCCACGGCCAGGGTGGCCCCTTTCTCGGTGGCCTCCAGGGACAGCGGTTTCAGGGCTCCGTCCGATGGGCAGGCCGCCCGCTGAGGCAGGTTGGTACAGAGCCTGGTGATCTGAGCATGCTCAGTTCTAGAACAAAACCCTTTGAACCCAAGACCAAAATTGCTATAATACACGGTGTTAAAAAAAAAAAAAAAGACACTGAAGCTGTGAAAGTGGGTCAGCGTCTGGGAGACTCAGCGGAACGCAGGCTCGGGCGGCGCGAGCTGACTTTTCAGTCTGAACAAAGAGGGTGCCAGGCCGGCCTGCGTGTAATTTTCCTGACAGAATTGTCCTGCGCCCGCGTCTTCCCTTCACGGCGACCTTCACGGCGCGGACCGCAGAAGGTCACTGGGCAGAAATAGAAGAGGCCCTTCCTCCTTCCTCCGGACCCCCTCCGGCCGGCTATTTATAGCTCCTGCCGCCAGCGGGCCCCTCCCGTCCTCACTCCCGGCGGATTTCTCTCCTCCCGGGGCTGTCCCTCCGCGGCCTCACCTGTCAGGGTCCCTGGCTCCGACCGCAGGGCTCCTGGCGTGACCGTGAGTTCAGCATCAGAGAGAAAGGACAGTGCGATGGAGGACACATTTTTTCTAATTTTATGAAGATTCCACGTTGTCCTGGCCGGTTTGGCTCAGTGCATAGAGCGTTGGCCTGCAGACCAAAGGGTCCGGCTTGGATTCTGGTCAAGGGCACGAACCTCGGTTGCAGGGTTGATCTCCGGCCTGTTGGGGCTCGTGCGGGCGGCAACCAATCGATGTGTCTCTCTCACATCCATGTTTCTCTCTGTCTCTCCCCCTCCCTTCTACTCTCTCTACAAATCCATGGAAACTTATCCTGGGTGAGGATTAACAACACAGAGTCCACAGGGTCAGTTCCTCTGAGCCCGTTTGTGTTCTGGTAACGTCTCCTTCCTCTCGGGGAGAAAGCAGACCCCAAGCGTCCGCCCCGCGGAGGACCGGAGCCCAGGGGCTGGGCCTTGGCTGTGTGTGGGACCGACGTCTGTGCTCTGAGTTTGCAGGTGGAGGTGTAACTCTGCATCCGTGTCACCCGGGAGCCATTCCTCACCAGTCCTGCCTCGTGATCCCCTGCAGGGTCTGAAATGATGGACCCATTTCACAGATGAGCCTCAGAGGCATATGCCCGCCCATGCCAGGCCGGGACTCCAGCGAGGTCGCTCAATTTTTAAAAATATGTCTTTATTGATTTCAGAGAGAGGATGGGGGAGAGAGAGAGAGAGAGAGAGAGAGAGAGAGAGAGAGAGAGAAACACCAGTGATGAGAGAATCATTGATTGGCTGCCTTCTGCACACCCTCTACTGGGGATCAAGCCTGCAACCTGGGCATGTGCCCTGATGAGGAATTGAACCGTGACCTCCTGGTTCATAGGTCGATCCTCAACCACTGAGCCACGCTGGCTGGGCTCTTTTCTTTTCTTTTCTTTTCTTTTCTTTTCTTTTCTTTTCTCTTGATAGTAACCACGGCTGGGGCTGGAGCAGGGCCAGCTCTAATGGAGACCCAGCGTGCATCCTCGACAGCACGCACGGCGACTGCAGCCCGTTCCCTTTGTGTCCATCGAACTCTGCCCACACAGAGTTTCCTGCTTGTGAAATGCGCGGTGGGACGGGGCCTGCTGGGAACGGGCGGGGGCGAGATTTCCAAACTCGCACATGGCTCTCAGTGGAGGTTGCGAAAGCTCCAGGCCCCACCGGGAAGCGATTCTGTAACATTTCCTAGCCGACCGCGCGTCTCACATATCACGCTGGGAACGCTCTCTGAGGTTGCAACACATTTCCGTGTGGCGCACGCTCCGTGTCAGGATGAGTCACTTCAGAGCAGCTGGAGAAATGGCACAGAGGCAGGGGTGACCCCGTCGCGGTGGAGCCACAATCTCGCTGTGAAAAGTCCCTCGTGCCCCCTCCTACTTCCATGGGAGAACCTCCCTGCACTTTACTTTTTTTTATTTATTTATTTTAATCCTCCCCAGAGGATATTTTTTCATTCATCTTTAGAGACAGTGGAAGAGAGAGGAAAAGACAGAGAGAAACATCGGTGCGAGAGAGACACATCAATTGGTTGCCTCCTGCAGGCACCGGGGAGGAGCCTGCAACCGAGGTCTGTGCCCTTGACCAAAATCGAACCCGGGACCCTTCGGTCCCCAGGCCGACGCTCTATCCACTGAGCCACACCGGCCAGGGCCCTCCTCGCACTTTATAAAGGTGATTCGCTACGTGCCAGGGCCTCCCTGGCTGGTTGACACGCCCGCCAGAGCTTTGATATCTCTCTGTCCCTCCGGCTAAGTGTGTGACATCCGGACCTGGGTTTGAGAAAGTGGACACAGCCCTGGGCCCACACACGCTCTGACCTGGCCGTTCAGGAGCCCAGAGGAACCTGGGAACTCAGTGACGCGAAGCAGATGCAGCCTCAGCAGTAGCGTTGGAACATGTGCACGGGATGTGACGTCTTCGCGTTGCAGAAACTGCCAGCGCGGGGGGCTGTTTAAAGTATATGGGGTGAGATTTAGCAGCTGGGGAACACTTGTTTATCTGCTGCGCCGTGTTAAATCCCAATAAATGTTTTGAACAACGCCCTGGTATGCACCCTCACCAAGTAACTCTCGCTACGAAAGGAAACTCGTCAGATCCCCGGCCCAGCTGAGTTTGCGGTATCAAAGGATTATGGGCCACATGTTAATCCAGGGAACATATAATCACATAATTGTTATGGCCATAGTTCAGAAGTTGTTAACTTTAGTGTGCAGCTTCATGTTGTACGTTATGGTGAGATGTACCCTGGGCTCTGGAAGCAGGGCCCACCAGAGAGCCGCGGGTTACGGGTGAAAACCGCTTTGCTCACAGACGTGAGCCGAGAAAACAGAACCCACAGGCCTGGTCGGTGTTTTGTAGTCAAAACTACCTGTTGGGTCGACCAGTTGTCCATTCATCGTATTGAGCTAATGGCTGAAGCCAGACGAAGTTTTGCACAAAGAAAATGTATCCACAGCCTTTTTTTCATGGGGTTACACGAAAGATAACGTTTACGGCACAAAACCGGCAACAGCTGACGCATGGAGGGTGCACAAACACCGAAACACATGATTCTTGATGTCTGGGCTTCTGTTGCTTCGTGTTATCAGCAGTGCCTGGACCAGAGCAGCCATCGGTTTGAAAACGGGCATTGACCCAAAAAATAGTATTCATTTCTGTAGAGCCTTTGACATTTTGAAGACGGGCTGTAGGCTAACAAACACCGACTTCATAATCATTCAAAGTGTGCATGTGTTTTGGGGGGACACCCTGTGTACATGGAAACCTGTGCTCAGAGGGCCAGTCACGTGTCCAAACACCAGCGAGCAGGAGCAATGAGATACGAACCCGACTCGTCTGACTCCGGAGCCCGAAACCAGTTCCCTAGAACGGCGGCATCCAGAGCGATTCGGAGGCGAGGGGCCACACTTCTTACGCTTCCCAGCCGGGATTGGGAACGTAGGGGTGCCCCCCCCGCCGACCTGTGTCCCCGCGGGGCACGCACGCCCGGCTGCAGGGCAATCGCGCCTGCTCCGTCCTCCCAACCCGAGGCGGCCTGGGTCTCATTCCTCGTCTCCGGAAGGGAAGGAGGGCTGGAGGGAGCGGCTGTCGTTGGGATTCGGAGCCGCAGAATGTATTTTTCTGTGCCCAAGTGGGTCCCAAATGCTCCTCAGTTAAGAAGAACCCGGGATCCCCCTGGCTGGTGTGGCTCAGTGGATAGAGCGTTGGCCTGCAGACCGAAGGATCCCGGGTTCGACTCAGGTCAAGGGCACAGACCTCAGTTGCAGGCTCCTCCCTGGCCCGGGGCCCTCGTCCGGGCGTGTGCAGGAGGCAACCCTTCGATGTGTTTCCCTCACGTATGTTTTTATCTTTCCCGCTCTCTTCCACTCTCCCTAAAACCCGATGGAAAAATACCCTCGGGTGCGGATGAATAAAGAAGAACCGTGGTCATCTTGGGATTCAGCGGAAAGAAACCCCGTGGAGGAGACAATGTGAGATTCTGATTTAGGTTCCCCAGACAGAGAGCGGGGTCTGCAGAACAGAACCCCTCAGTTTCGTTTGGAAAATTCGTCTTCATTCAAACCTTTTTTTAGGACATTGGCCGAGGGGTGGTCTGGGCCGTTCAGTGCTCCCTGAGCGGCGGGCCCAATCGCGTCACCTGCTCACCTGCCGCCGGAACCGGCCAGAGTTCCCCTTGCAGCTCAGACGGCCCCGAATGGGAGGCTCTGGCCGTCACTCAAGTCGGATGCGCCGCCGTGGCTTTGCCTCCGGGTCCACGTGGCTTTCCCCCTTTAAGTCAAGGACGGGCCGGTGCGACAGCCGGGATGCGCTCCAGCATCTCAGCTCGGCCCGTCCTGGGGCAGGCGGCCGGTTATCGGTTTATCCGGGCGGTGCTCGCACCTCGCTGGTCGGCGCACGGGCTTGTGTGGTCCGACCAGCAGAGCGAGTCCGAGGATCCTCCTCGGGTGGGAGCCCATACGCTGCACTTTGTAATGAAACATTGTGAGGTCAGGTTCATTTTCAAACCCAACCCTCCCCTCCCCTCCCCCCTCCCTTCCCTCCCCCCTCCCCCCTTCCCGGGACAGCGGTCAGGGAAGCCACGGGACATGGTCTGGGTGCTGCCGGCCGCCTGTTGATGGACACGCAGACATGCCCTGCTCGCTGTGGGGGGACAAGAAGGGACCACAAGCCCACGGATGCCCACAGGAGCCCCCTCGCCCGCAGGACCCAGGACCCGCTGCCGGCCGGGGCGGGGCTGTCCACACAAGGCCGGCCCTGCGTGGAGCGCCCGCTGCCCCGGACCTGGACGCCAATAAGCAGCCATCGGGGAGAAGCACCTGGGTGCCGGCCCCGCCCCGCGGGAGGAGCTGAGGGCGTCGGCCAGGCAGGGCCGCAGGTGCAGGTGCAGGTGCAGGTGCAGGTGCAGGTGCAGGTGCGTCAGGTGGGGCCGCAGGTGTGGCGGGTGCAGCAGGGGCGGCAGGTGCGCTGCTTCTGGGCGGGTGGAGGCCGGAGAGGCGCCTGCGCCCAGAGAAGCGCCTCCTCTGACGCGGGTCCCGGGCACCGCCTGAGCCGGGGGTTCTCAGCGCCTCACGACCGACCGAGCGACCGAGCCTGGGGTCCCCTCAGTCTAACTCCCCGAGGGGCCTGTGCGCCCTCGGGCTCTCCACCCGCGTCCCTGGCCCCACAGACCCTCCGGCCTCGGACACGGCCCCTGGGAGGGAGGAGCGGCCTGCGGTGGCGGCTGCTCACAGGGGCCTCGCTGCAGCCCCGGCCCCGGACTTCAGTGCCCCCCGCCGCCCCCATGAGAAGATCTGCCTCCGGGCGGGAGGGAGCTCAGCGAGGGGTCGCCTCTTGCCACGCAACTCCGCGCAGCCCCGCACCGCGAGGAGGACGCCAGCCCGCGCTGCTCCACAGCCTCGGCTCTGCGTGTGTCCGTCCGTCCGACTGGCCTCGGCTCTGCGTGTGTCCGTCCGTCCAACCGGCCTCGGCTCTGCGTGTGTGTGTCCGTCCGTCCGACCGGCCTCAGCTCTGCGTGTGTCCGTCCGTCCGACCGGCCTTGGCTCTGTGTGTGTCCGTCCGTCCGACCAGCCTCGGCTCTGCGTGTGTCCGTCCATCTGACCGGCCTCGGCTCTGTGTGTGTCCGTCCATCTGACCGGCCTCGGCTCTGCGTGTGTCCGTCCATCGTCCATCGACCGTCTGTCCGCTGGGCGCCTCCGGCAGGTACCGGGCGCCGTCGGGGCGGGTGGGAGGAGAGCAGTCTTGGTTCCTTGGAGATAAAGGATGGAATGGTTGACACCTGGTTGCTGTTCCCAGTGGTTTCGGTTGGGCCTTACCCCCCTGCGCTTCTCCTCACCTGGGAGGGCGCTCTCCGTTCCTTCGCGCCTGAGTGACCCCCGGTGATGCTGAAACGGACGAGGAGGGTCCGTGTTCTGTTCTGTTCTGCGTTAAAGGGACTTTTGCAGCCCAGCGAGCGTGGCTCCGTGGTTGAGCCTCGACCTAGGAACCAGGGGGTCACGGTTCGATTCCCCATCAGGGCCCAGGCCCAGGTTGGGGGCTGGATCCCCAGTGGGGGGCATGCAGGAGCCATGATTGGCTCATCGTTGCTGTTTCTCTCTCTCCGTCCCTCTCCCTTCCTCTGGAATCAGTGAAAATATACTTTGAAAGAGCGGTTCCACTTATGAAGGAAAAGGAAAGAAAAGAACGGTGCTGCCCTTTCCCTTGCTTCTCTGAGATGGTTACTTTCTTCAAAAATCCAAAACGGTGAAACGCCAAGATAGGGAGGCCCGGGCCCAGTCGCCATGGGAAACCCAGGGAGAAGGAGGCTGCTCCCACAGGCGCCCAGCATCGCGTGGTCTCCTGCAGGCCTGCCTCGCGTGGTCTCCTGCAGGCCCAGTGTCACGTGGTCTCCTGCAGGCCAGCGTCACGTGGTCTCCTGCAGGCCAGCCTCACTTGGTCTCCTGCAGGCCAGCGTCACGTGGTCTCCTGCAGGCCAGCCTCACTTGGTCTCCTGCAGGCCAGCGTCACGTGGTCTCCTGCAGGCCAGCGTCACGTGGTCTCCTGCAGGCCAGCGTCACGTGGCCTCCTGCAGGCCTGCCTCACTTGGTCTCCTGCAGGCCCAGCCTCACGTGGTCTCCTGCAGGCCAGCGTCGCGTGGTCTCCTGCAGGCCAGCCTCACTTGGTCTCCTGCAGGCCAGCGTCACGTGGTCTCTTGTAGGCCAGCATCACCTGGTCTCCTGCAGGCCAGCATCGCGTGGTCTCCTGCAGGCCAGCGTCATGTGGCCTCCTGCAGGCCCAGTGTCACGTGGTCTCTTGCAGGCCAGCGTCACGTGGTCTCCTGCAGGCCAGCCTCACTTGGTCTCTTGCAGGCCAGCGTCACGTGGTCTCCTGCAGGCCAGCGTCACGTGGTCTCCTGCAGGCCAGCGTCACGTGGTCTCCTGCAGGCCAGCCTCACTTGGTCTCCTGCAGGCCAGCCTCACTTGGTCTCCTGCAGGCCAGCCTCACGTGGTCTCCTGCAGGCCAGCGTCGCGTGGTCTCCTGCAGGCCAGCCTCACTTGGTCTCCTGCAGGCCAGCGTCACGTGGTCTCTTGTAGGCCAGCATCACCTGGTCTCCTGCAGGCCAGCATCGCGTGGTCTCCTGCAGGCCAGCGTCACGTGGCCTCCTGCAGGCCCAGTGTCACGTGGTCTCTTGCAGGCCAGCGTCACGTGGTCTCCTGTAGGCCAGCGTCACGTGGTCTCCTGTAGGCCAGCGTCACGTGGTCTCCTGTAGGCCAGCGTCACGTGGTCTCCTGTAGGCCAGCCTCATGTGGTCTCCTGCAGGCCAGCGTCACGTGGTCTCCTGCAGGCCAGCCTCACTTGGTCTCCTGCAGGCCAGCGTCACGTGGTCTCCTGCAGGCCAGCGTCACGTGGTCTCCTGCAGGCCAGCGTCACGTGGTCTCCTGCAGGCCAGCCTCACTTGGTCTCCTGCAGGCCAGCCTCACTTGGTCTCCTGCAGGCCAGCCTCACTTGGTCTCCTGCAGGCCAGCGTCACGTGGTCTCCTGCAGGCCAGCGTCACGTGGCCTCCTGCAGGCCCAGCCTCACTTGGTCTCCTGCAGGCCAGCGTCGCGTGGTCTCCTGTAGGCCAGGGGGACTTGGGAAAGAAATTCCCCGGGAACAACAGTCATTGCGACTCTGATTAATGAGGGACGTGGAATGTGCTGGGTGATTAATGATGTGAAGGCACAGCTAACGCAAACATGTGATAGCAACTCGACACATTCAAAGGAGCGCCCAGTGAGCGAAGGCTCCTTCCCACGGGCTGGAAGGGGACTGGTGCCCTCAGGGACGCCTCGGTGCCGCCAGTGCTCCCCTCCCTCTCTTCCCCCTCCCTCTCTCCCCCCCTCCCTCCCTCCCAGTCTTCTTTTCAGTTGTGCTGAAGTTACTGGGATTAAAGTCGCCATCAGGGGCAACATCTGCTATGAGGGTGCTGAGCAGAACACCTCAGGGCATTTCACTTCCACTAACATTTATTTTATTTTCCTTTTTATTGAATTTGTTGGGGTGACCTTGGTTAATAAAAGTATATGGGTTTCAGGTGCACATGCACATGACACAGCTTCTGTGTATCCCATCGCTTGCTCACTTCCCCAAGTCGTGGCTCCGGCCCAGGCCTCTGGGCAGCCAGTGGGGTCATCTCGCCAGGCAGCTGTCAGTGAGTTTTAGAAAACTGTGATAGCTTGGCCCGTGTGGCTCCGTGGTTGAGCATCGGCCTATGAACCAGGAGGTCAGGGTTCGATTCCCTGGGTCCGGACTCGATCCCCAGTGTGGGGCGTGCAGGAGGCAGCCAATCAGTGATTCTCTCTCATCATTGATGTTTCTGTCTCTCTTCCTCTCTGAAATCAATAAATATTTTAAAATTATATTTAAAAAACTGGCTGATAGAAATTCCAGGGGGAAGTTTGCAAGTTATTAGGAAAAACATAACAACAGTAGCTGAGAAAACGCTAAAGAAGAGGCGCAATGAGGTGGGTGCGCGCACCAGGTACCCGAGTGAAGGAGGAAACCTCCCTGGTCCCAGCGAGTTTCGGACTCGGGAAAGGCGGCCGTGCTCAGAGAGGACCAGGGGGCCATTGGCATCAAAGCTGAGTGTATGAAAGGCGGCGTCTCAGGCTGGGGGGGCGCGGCTTTCCCACACGGTGGTAGGTGGGTGGGTCGCCGTCGGAAAAACACAGCCTTGCATCCCTTCCTCAGACCGTATCCAAGTTAAATTCCCAGCAGGCGAGAGATGTAGATGGAAAACCCTAATCTATGAAAATATTAGCACAAAACACTGGCAGAGTCCCCCACCTTGGGGAGAGTGAAACTTTCTGAGCTGTGACTCAGGCCCAAAAACAATACGGGAAAAGGGACCGATGTGGCTGTAGTGGAATTTTTAAAAATTGTATGAAAGCAATCGAAGTCCCCCCCCCCCCCACACACACACACACCCATCCTGAGTAAGAAAAAGACAAGTGACAAGCTGGTAGGGAGAAAACTTGTAACTTTATCAAAGGGAAATGGTTAGTAGCCCTGATGCATAAAAAAGCCACTAAAAATGAAGTTCAGAAATGCCAACAGCTCCATAGAAAAACTGGCCGGAAATAACACACGACGATTGGCAGAAAAATGCAAACCTCTCTTAAAGGTGTGAAAAGATTTCCCACTTTATTCATAATAAGGTAAATGTAGGATAAAAATGACACCAGTCACCATTTCTCCCCTGTTAGATGCCAAAATCTAAAGACTGACCAGTCTGCCGGTGTGACTCGGGTTGAGCATCAACCTAGGAACCAGGAGGTCAGGGTTCGATTCCCAGTCAGGGCACAGGCATGGGTTGCAGGCTCCATCCCCAGTGGGGGGCATGCAGGAGGCAGATGATGCATGATTCTCTCACCATTGATGTTTCTCTCTCTCTCCCTCTCCCTCTCCCTTCCTTGTGAAATCAATAAAAATATATTTTAAAAAGATATTAAAAGGCTGAGCACATGCTGTGCTGGCAACGCCAAGGGGACAGGAGTCCCGGGTGGAGCTGGTGGGACTGAGAAATGGACAGTCCCCGGGGAGGGGACTGGTGCATCTCACAAAATCGCACACGCGTGTACCTCCCGCCGCTGCCCCGCTCCCAGGAAACTGCAGATGCCCTGGCGAAAACCTGAAACAAACAAACCCACGCACAAGCTCCTCATGGCAGCGCCGGGTCTGGGAGCAGTGGCTGGAGACAGCACAGATGTCCACCATGGGGGTGGGGGCGGCATAAACTGGGGCGTCATCCATCTGAGTCCTGCACAGCGTGAACAGCAAGGAGGGGACCCCCATATGCAGCCGAGGAGTGATTGTCCCAGGGTGTTGGTGAGCAAAGGAAGGTAGAGGAGAGAGTGTGCGCCGCTCGCTTGTATGAAGAAAACAATGAGAGGATAAACCACCTTTTTTCCTTAAATGACTGCTTTTGGGGTGGAAAGAGCGAGTGTAGAAAGAGCTGAGATGAAAGCTGGGTATGTTCACTATATTTTGTTTTGCAGATTTGACTGGAACTGTGCACACGTTTTACACAATTATAAAGCGGGATTATAAAAGGAAACACTTAAAAGCGATCGTCTCCCAGCGTTTGAAACAAACCTGTGTGTTGAGCTGGGGGCATAGGCAAAGAGAGAGGGCTCCTCCCTCCAAGTCACTTTTATTTTGTAAAATATATTTGTATTGATTTCAGAAAGGAGGGGAGAGGGAGAGAGAGGCATCCATGATGAGAGAGAATCATGGATCAGCTGCCTCCTGCAGGCCCCACACTGGGGATCGAGCCCGCAACCTGGGCATGTGCCCGACCGGGAACTGAACCGTGTCCTCCTGGTTCATAGGTCAACGCTCCACCATAGAGTCACGCCGGCCGGACCCCAATCACTTTTAAATAAAATAAGGTAGCAGGACTGTACGTTGAAGGACACTCGAAGGACAAAGGAGCTGCGAGGAGAAACTTTAAATTGCTTTTGGGAATCCTGCTGAATTGAAGGTGTTACTATTCTGAGACCGGAGTTTGATGTGGGATAAAGCACGTCAACAGCCATGTCGTTGAGAAACGGGATTCGGGACATGGAAACAGATATGGTTGTAAGATCAAGGGATTTAGGTAAAATCAGATCGACTTGATTTTGAATTAGGAGCCTGAACTCGATAGAGACAGACTTTTCAAGACCCGTCCACTCGGAAGGCCCGGGACCCACGGCCTGACCAGCAACAAGCACCCAGACCCGGGCTCTGCTCCAAGTCCGGCTTCCCACGGCTTCTTGGCGAAAGGTGGCTGAGCTCAGATCCGGGAGGAAATACACACAGTGAGCCTGGCCGAAGGCAAGGCAGCACCCCCGCCGGGAAGGGACACATGCGACTCAGGAGCCAGCGCACAGGCTCCCAGGCTCCCCCTGGGCAAAGATTTTAACATCAGCAAAGATCATGACTGAGGGGGCGTGAACCCGTCAGCCGTGCCGGACCCACGAGTTCAGAACGGTCCGGGAAACGTCACTGGTTCCCTTTGGAGAATCCGGGCGGTCGCTCCTTAGTTTGAAAACTGGGGCGTGAGGACTCGAGCGTGGGCCCTGCTGTTTGAGTGGACGTGCCTCGGAGAAGCAGTGGGCTGGACGAGGGGGAGGCAGGGTCGTGGAGATGGTGCGTTAACCCTCGGCCTCAGGTGCCCCCCGCACCCCGCCCCCGGGCCCAGGCTGGAGCAGAGGGGCCGGTGTGCAAACCCTAATGAGCCAGGGGACCCGGGCAACGGCCTCCGTGGCCACAAACGTCACCAGAAGAGGAACAGCCCTGCTGATAAAAGAGCAGCGCGCCCCGTGAAGAGGTCTCGCCAGAAAATCAAGCTTGAATCTGATCGGAATTCGACTTCTAATTACAGGCAGTGCAGGGACCGGAGGGACGCGTTCGCTCCCCGGGGATGCAATCAGCCAAGTGCTGACTCCGCAGGACAATGACCCAGTTTCTTCCACACAAAAATTCCAAGGATCTGAAGGAGAGCGATGGGGAGGAACGTTAAAAAAAAGCTTCGGAGCCACAGCCAGTCTCATTACATGGGCCCAATCGGAGCACTTCTTCAAGCAGATAATTCCGAAATGTGCAATAGCATCAAGGAGATATGGACACCAGGCAACTTGGAATAACAAATGATTATTGCCAATGTTTTTTTTTTTGTCTGTTTAATTTCAGAGAGAAAGGGAGAGGGAGAGAGACAGAAACATCAATGATGAGAGAGAATCATGGATCGGCTGCCTCCTACACACCCCACATTGGTGACTGAGCCCCAATCCAGGCCTGTGCCCTTCAGTCCGCAGGCTGCCGCTCTATCTACTGAGCCAACCCAGCTAGGGCCTAATTTTTTCTTGATGTGGTTATATTATTGAGGTGTTTTAAAATGTCCTTGTCTTTTAGATATATATACTGGGATATTTATAGATGAATTGATATGATACCTGAGAATTGCTTCAAAATAAATTGTGGTTTGAGGAGGAAAATGTATGGGGTATATAGATAACATAAGATTGGCCATAAATGAGTAATTTTTGAAGCTGCTAATTGTACCTTTAGGGTCAATAAACTACTCTCTCTGTTTTTGCAAACATTTAAATTTTCATAATAAAAATTAGAATAAAAAGCAGAGGGTAATGGAAGTATAAAGTGACCTTTTATTCATTTCAGACGAGCTTCTTTATCCAGGTATAATGCATTTTGCACACACAGAAAAGAATTTGGGCTTTAAAATTTCCCAGATGGGCAGCTAACTTTACCTTAAAATATATATATTCAGGGACCTTCATTTCAATTCGCCTCCAGTGTATTATCATCACAATAGTTTTTAAAAAGTCAAGTAAAACACAAATTCTCTGGGAAAGGGTGATTTCAGCCTATTGTGAAAATTCCCATTTCACAGAGGACTTGGAAATGTCTGTGCTAAGCCACGAGCAGACCTCTCTCGGCGGGTTGAACTGTGTGCCTCTTCCTCTCTTCTCTTCCCATCGATTTCACTTTTCGAGGGAAAGTGCTACGACTTTTAAATTTACAGACGGCCAGGGACGAGACTGTAGTAACTGTCAGTATCGGGGTTCTGAGGGTGCGTGGACTCTCAATGGGCTCCCCTGCTCCTTGGGTCGAATTTTAACTGAAGATGAAGGTTTATGCACAGATTCCATCGCCCTCAAATAGAAGTGCTTTTCCGGGGCCGACTGCCCAGCCCTGTGAGGACTGCCAGCTGGTTGTTTGAAGTTGGAGAGTCGGGACCTGGCCCGATCCGAGGGGCAGCCTGCGCTGGCCGTGGGCCTGGGGGTGTCCCTGCCGGGGAGGCCCACTGGATCGATCGTGGCCGCAGCATCTGCTCCGTTCTCTCTGGGATGGGCTCCCAGACGAACTCTTGGCCACTGGCACTGAGGTGAGGCCTTCGTTCACTTTGTAATTAATAAGCACCATTTCTATCTAGAGCAGGGGTCCTCAAACTACGGCCCGCGGGCCACATGCAAATGCAAATATTGTGTTTGTTCCCGTTTTGTATTTTTACTTCAAAATCAGATATGTGCAGTGTGCATAGGAATTTGTTCATAGTGTTTTTTTAAACTATAGTCCGGCCCTCCAGCGGTCTGAGGGACGGTGACCTGGCCCCCTGTTTAAAAGTTTGAGGAGCCCTGCTCTAGAAGGTGTTGTGTGAAGACCTGTGCTGGGCGCAGGGCTGGGAGGTTGTTTGGGGGCGAGCGGCCTCTCGGCTCATCGGCCAATAGAGATTCGCTGAGCGTCAGCTGCTTACAGAGCCGGGCCGGACGCCCAAGGGGCGCGTGGGGGGTCCCCCTCGCCCAGGTCCCACGCGGCAGGGCTGAAACTTTGTGCAACGACTCAGTGCCGGTCAGAGAGAGGGTGTGAGACTCGGATGAGCTGATGTGCGTCGTTTCTGGCCTCTGTTAGGTCTGCCATGGCTCTGAGGTGGGTGGGACTTAGCGTGTAAGCGGGGTGTGTCCGTGTGGGCCGTGCTGGGGGAGGTGCCCGGGGAAGGGGGCGGCACCTGGAAGAGCATTTCCCACGAGAGGAGCGGCATGAACAGGAAGCCAGAGGTGGGAGAGCGGGCGTGTTTGGAGCTGGGTGAAGTGTGCCGGCTGCTGGCTTGATCGTCCTTTGGATTTGGGGAGCCCCGTCCTCACCTCCCCTGCCTTCTTCCAAAGAGCACACGAGTTCTATCTCGTAACAGAACAGTCCGTTCAGATGCTCACGAGAGACATTCTTTTTTTTTTTTATTAATACATTTTATTGATATTTTACAGAGAGGAAGGGAGAAGGATAGAGAGTTAGAAACATCGATGAGAGAGAAACATTGACCAGCTGCCTCTTGCACACCTCCTACTGGGGATGCGCCCGCAACCAAGGTACATGCCCTTGACCGGAATCGAACCCGGGACCCTTCAGTCCACAGGCCGATGCTCTATCCACTGAGCCAAACCAGTCAGGGCGAGGGACGTTCTTCACCCCCATGCAGCGATGGCAGCATCAGATCGCGAATGACAGAGCCGAGCCCCTGGGGCGGCCGCGTGCAGCCGGCAGCCGGGCCCTGTGTCGGCCTCCCCCCTCGGGGCCAGTGGGCCTGCTGCTCCGTAGTCCTGAGGGCTTTGTAACTGGGGTCCCACAGGCGGCCATTGGGGTGCTGTGTCCGCTCATTAATTCTCGAATCCCTTGCCGTTCGCCAGCGGTTTTTGCAGAGTTGCCGAAGGGGTTAAGGAATATAGGCAGGGACGGCGTGTCACCTCGGGACCTCCTCGGCCTCCCTCCTCAGCCTCCCTCCCCGGCCTCCCTCCCCGGCCTCCCTCCCCGGCCTCCCTCCCCGGCCTCCCTCCTCGGCCTCCCTCCCCGGCCTCCCTCCTCGGCCTCCCTCCTCGGCCTCCCTCCTCGGCCTCCCTCCTCGGCCTCCCTCCCCGGCCTCCCTCCTCGGCCTCCCTCCTCGGCCTCCCTCCCCGGCCTCCCTCCCCGGCCTCCCTCCCCGGCCTCCCTCCTCGGCCTCCCTCCCCGGCCTCCCTCCTCGGCCTCCCTCCTCGGCCTCCCTCCTCGGCCTCCCTCCTCGGCCTCCCTCCCCGGCCTCCCTCCCCGGCCTCCCTCCTCGGCCTCCCTCCCCGGCCTCCCTCCCCGGCCTCCCTCCCCGGCCTCCCTCCTCGGCCTCCCTCCTCGGCCTCTGGGAACGAGGCCTCGGCCTGACCTTTGGGACACCCATGTGGCCGAGAGTGTTGAGCAACAGGGGTCCCGTTCCAGCCCGCGCCGTCTGGGGGGCCAGCAGTCCAACCTAACGACAGGAGGTGACAAGGAATTGGCCCCAAGGCTCCACGTACATTGCGTTATCGGGGGAAGGGTTACATCTCCGTTAAAAACACACCAACAGCTCTTCGTGTTGTGGAACGACTACACACAGAGTGGGTGAGTCGCTGGAGTGAGGATGAAAGGGCTGGTCCAGACCTGGCCGTGGTGCCCGCTGCATGCCTGGTGCCCACCGGGCACTCGCAGACGCTGGGTGAGTGTCAGGTTAAGGAAGACCTCGGGCGAGGGGCTGCCCTCCCTGGCCTCGTCGTCTGGGCCCAGGAAAGAGTGAATGTGGGTCACCTGACCCTGGAAGCCTGTCTCAGCTTGAACGGTCTGCGCCTGGGAAGACAGACGGAGGAGAGAGTTCATTCATCTTAATTTTAATAATTCATTTTAATTCATCACACCAGCATATCTTAGCTGAAATGAAGCAATGAGGCATCCTTTTGAGCAGTACCTTGGTGAGTGATTAGCTGGCAGTGCCCCGGGAGTTTTAGGAGCCCGAGATTGCCAGCAAGAATTCGGGGGTGGCTGCGGTCAGGGGTTGTCCGGAGTGGGCGGCCGGGTTTCCTAGCTGAGAAGGGGGACCAGACGGCTTGCGTCGGAGCTTGGCTTTGCCATGTATCAGCATGTTCTTGGGTAAATACCTCTTTTTTAAAAATATATATATATATTATTGATCTCAGAGAGGAAGGGGGAGAGAGAGAGAAACATCCATGATGAGAGAGAATCATGGACCGGCTGCCTCCTGCACGCCCCCACTGGGAACGGAGCCTGCAACCCGGGCCCGTGCCCTGACCTGGAATGGAGCCCTGACCTCCTGGCTCCTAGGTCGACGCTCAGCCCTGAGCCCCGCGGGCCGGGCTCTATCTGTATTCTGCCCTCCACTTAGCATGGTCGGGCTGGGAATGGACTTCCACTTGGGAAATCCTCTCGCCTCGGGGTTCGAAAGCGTGTCTCCCGCCCAGCGGGTTGGGAACCGGGTGCTCCCGAGTTTCACCGGGTTTCTCTCCTCTCCTCCGCTGTTGGGCCTCCCCCTTGGGCTCTGCTCTTCCCTTTTCTTTATTTCTCACCTCTCTGGTCCTTCCTTCTTCCTCCACCCAAGCTGTTTTTGCATCTTTCATTTTTGCTCTCTGCCTTTTAACTAAGATTTCTTCTTCTTCCTGTTTTATGATGCGCCCCCCCCCCCCCAATATCCTCTGATGCTTATTTCACCGGCAAAATAATCTCTCTTAACTGTGTGAGGGTGGCAATTACAGTCTCCTCCTCCTCCTCCTCCTCCTCCTCCTCCTCCTCCTCCTCCTCCTCCTCTTGTTTTTTTTTAAGCATTGCTTTGATTTCCCACATGTTTATTTTCTAATTTTGCTTTGATCTCTGGCTCATGGGCTTTCTTTAAGTTAATGGTGCTGCCTCACATTGATGTTGAGAGGTTGGGAGTGGGCGTGTGTGCCCGGGTGCCCATGTGCCTGTGCACCCAGGTGCCTGGGTGCATTGTTATCTGTGCACTCAGTAGGCCGGCCCAGACTCTGCAGTCGGGAACCCCGACCCTCAGCAGTTCTGGCTGTTTCCGGGGAGACGGCCCATTTGCACAGCGGTGCCTCTCCTCCTACCTGGGGGCATCGCCTGCTGTCGGGGTGTCCCCTGGCCCAGTGATGGGGCGCAGGGAGTTCCATGGTCTAGTGTGTGACTTCCAATGAGGATTATTATCGTAGCCCAGAGGTCCTCAGACTTTTTAAACGGGGCCAGTTCACTGTCCCTCAGACATTCCGCACGTGCGCACTGCGGGCCGGGACGCGGCGGCTGCTCAGCAGGACAGGCGGCGGCGGCAGAAACACCCGGCTGGCGGATACATGTTTTCGGCGGCCGCATGAGGCCCGCGGGCCGCAGTTTGAGGGCCCCTGTCGTAGCCAAAGCTGTGCGGCCCCCGGTTCTGTGCGTCCGTCTCTAGGCGTCCCCTCGCTCGGTCCCCCAGGCGCCCCGCGGCTGCGGAGACATTAGGCAGGAGAGGTCATCCCTGCTTGGAACTCGGGTCCTTAAAGTCCTGGGCCAAAGAAGACAAATCACCAGTTTCTTTTAACCTTCAAGTGACAAGAAGTTTCTCCTTCAGAAAAGAAATGTTACCGTCTCCAGCTTTTCCCTTTTGCGTCACAAAACGCCTGTGCAAACCTCTAAAACGCGAACAAGCCACCGGCAGACGAGGAAGCTCGGGGTCCCTCGGCCGGGCCGGCGGTGAGGCCCTGTCGGGGGCTTGCTCTGTCTCTGGCTGGATCCCGACTCCAGACCCCGGGCCCCGCGCTGTGCTGTGCTCACCCCTTCCCTGCGAGCTGGGGGTGCCCCAGGGAGCGGTCCCCATCAGTCAGGCCGTCAGCAAACGGTTGTTGAGTCTCTACTACGTCGGAGACATTTCTGGGACCTGGGACGTAGGGGGTCAGCCCTCAGCTCCACCCTGGCTTTGGCCCCCAACAGCCCCAGCTCGTGTGAAACCAATCTCGGGGAGTCCCCTGCGGGTCTGGGGGTTCCTGTTCCGTTTCCTTCCTGGTTTCCCCGTCTGCTGCCTCTATCACCTTTGGGCATAAAGAAAACCTATTTGTAATTTTTAAAAATATATTTTTATTGATTTCAGAGAGGAAGGGAGGGGGAGAGGGAGAGAGAGAAACGTCAATGATGAGATAAAATCATGGATCGGCTGCCTCCTGCACGCCCCCTGCTGGGGATCGAGCCCATAACCTGGGCGTGGGCCCTTGACTGAAATCGAACCCGGGTCCCTTCAGGCTGCTCTGTCCACTGAGCCAAACCAGCTAGGGCTCTATTTGTAATTAATTAAGAAACTCTCGCTCCCAAGTTTAAGTTTTATCTGCTGCCTTCTCTGGTAGAGTCAATCCTCTGCAGCTCTTTATAGATGACTCATGCATCCTTAATGATCTCCTCGGAAGCTGTGGGGGTTATTAAGAGATTTCCTCCGTGACAGATGGCCTCCTTTGCGTCTCCTGCTCCTAGGAAGCTATGTGCATTGGAATGTGAGACATTTGCAGATTATTCCTCGCATTTTTCTGATTTCACACGGTGAGGAGGAACAGTTGCCAATGGCAGAGGGCAGGAAGGGCTGTGCAGGAAACGGGCAGGAACGAGGGAGAGGACGCTGGCGTGGACTTGCCGATGGATTGCTTATATTATACGAGTGGCCTGGTGCACGAATTCGTACACATCGAAAGGAAATTAATTAGAAGAAATATTTTAATATCGCTCTTCGCCCTTTCTCTATAATAGGAGTGTCAACCAAATTTACGATCGGCAGTGACATATCGAAACACACGCATACGATTGGCGCCGGCGAGAGCTTTATAGGTATTGCACATGCACCAGTCAGCTTAGCCTTTTATAGATAAAGAATAAACTTGCTTAATTAGACCTGCTTTCTGATGTAGCTAAACTTTTTCCATCCCAGTGAAGCACCCCAACTTCTCTTTCAGGTAATTGTCAGCAACACAGCAGTAAAATCAGCACGACGCAGATTATTATTGTAGATCACGCAGGGAGAACAAAGGGTGAAATATTTAACTGCAGCCGTGTTTGACTATGTTCTGCGCAGTGAGAAAACCTGAAGTCACTTTCAAGGTCCACCATTTCTTCTTTCCAGTCAGGTCAAGCTTCCAAGCTTTCTAAATCTCCATTTTCCGGCTAATGAAAAGAAAATAGGATTCCACTGAGTCTCCTATCTACCTACTCCAGGACTTCTGTGAGGATCAAATGAGATGAGGCAGGGAAAACGCTTCACAGACATTTGGTTGAACTGTGAAATGTTTGCACCTCATGTTCCTGGGCTGAAGAAACTGCAAGGAGGCTAGTCGTTAGGGAGAGGAAGCCGGGCGTTGCTATGCGACGTCATTACCTGGTGCCCACAGTCACTGTTTCCTGGATGGGCTGGGCTGTGGGCCACATTTTGTGCCATGGGGTCTCGGCAGCGTTGGCTGCGGTTTGTGGGCTGTTGCTCCGGGTGGTGGCGGGGCCTGTGTCCCACTTGGGGGAAGCTGAGTGTTGCTTTGTGGGCGCCAGGTCCACGGTGCCATTTCTCTGTAAATGGCCAGTGCCCATCATGGCAGCTCCTGCATTGAGCGTTTACCCCCTGGTGGTCAGTGTGCATCATAGCGACCAGCCGGATGGTCGGACACTTAGCATATTAACCTTTTATATATATATATAGATGTGCCATTTATCCACCTGTCCTCTTGGCATGCAATGTTATTCTTTGGTTTTCAGCATAATATGCTTCATATGTTGGTGCTGATAGGAACTTACCCCAAGCATTTAGGCCTATACAATCTTCCCAATGAGGTGGAATGCATTCAGATGTTTATTGATCGCTTACCAAGTCCATGAGGTCCTGCCTATCTTGTGGGTAGGATCCTCGTTCCAAGCTATAGATGGAGAAACAGACCCACAAGCTCTGAGCAGGTGGGTGGGGCAGAATTCAATGCAGATGCGATGCTTGTGGTCGAGACCAGGCCGCTCTGCTCGGCCCTCGGCCCGTGGCCTCCTCCCGCCTGGCCCAGGCACCGCGTCCCCGCAGTGAGCTGTCATCCCTGTGCCTGAGTCCTGGCTCGGACGTGTGTGAAGCAGTGTGAACCGCCTCTGGGAAGGCCCCTGGGAGCACCCCTGCGACCTCCGCCCACTGCGCGTGTGCAGGACGCGGGAGCTGCAAGCCTGAGGGGGAGCCTCCTGGGTCCCCGGGAGGAGGAGAGGGGACAGGCGTCCCAGCTCGCGCACATCACCGAACGGAGACCGACGCTCACCATGGGGCTGAGGTTGGCTGAGGTCCCTGCTGCAGCGTCCAGCACGGCTTCCTCAAATAAGAAACTGCTGCCCCCAGGCAGGGGCTCAGTGGTTAGAGCGCCGGCCCTGGGCTGAAGGGAGGTGGGTTGGGTTCCTATCAAGGGCACGCAGCCCTAACCAGTTTGGCTCAGTGGATAGAGCATCAGCCTGCAGACTCAAGGGTCCCAGGTTCGATTCCAGTCAAGAGCATGTACCTGGGTTGCAGGCCCATACCCAGTGGGGAGTGTGCAGGAGGCAGCTGATCGATGTTTCTCTCCGATCGATGTTTCTAACTCTCTATCCCTCTCCCTTCCTCTCTGTAAAAAATCAATAAAATATATTTAAAAAGAAAAAAAAGGCCACGCACCTTGGCTGCAGGCTCGGTCCCCGACCAATTGGGGATGTTTCTCCCTCTCAGCCTCTCCCCCTCCCTCCCACTTTCTCTAAAAATCAATGGGAAAAATATCCTCGGGTGAGGATTAACAGCAACAAGAAAAGAAAGAAAAAGAAACCGCTGCTGCTTCAGGGGGATGTTGGGATCCATGTCTGTCTGGCCGTCCAGCAGCAGCCGGAGGAATCGACGTGCTTCCCCTCCTTGGCAAGGGGCCTCGGAGCCGGGACCTGATGCCTGCAGACGTGAGGACAGGAGGACGTGAGGACGTGAGCCATGCACGTCGGGGGAGAGGGTCCCCGCGGGAGCAGTGCGTCCGAGTGACGAGTGGTGGGGAGGCCCCTGGGACTGGGCCCGGACCCACAAGGGGAGGGTGTGGGCACGGAGGCTGGTGGGACCTGGCACCTTTCAGGCAAAGACATCACTCGGGACTCAGAGGCCGCGTCTCCAGTGACTGGAAGCAAAACCAGCGTGGCTTCTGGGAAGCGCGCCCCAGGCCCCAGACAGGGCTCCCTCAGGACAGAGACCCTGGTGACATGGGCGCACGTGCGTGTGAGGGGCATTGTTTAGTGAAAATGAGCAGTTTTAGGTGAGATCTTCAATGCACATGTGCACCTACATCCACAGAGTAAACATTGAAAGTATGCATTCGAATGTATCACCCAGCTCTCTCTATTTCTCATGCATGTGTAAAGTATTCACCATTACAGCTCTTTACACATGATAGACTATATTATAACAATATATGTTTATGTTTATTTACTATCACATTAGAGAGTGGGAAATTGTTTTATATTCATGTCATATTCAGGAACATATACTTCTTATGTACTTATATCTCAGCGCGCGCGCGTGCGCGCGCGCGCACACACACACACACACACACACACACACACACACACGAGTGGCCAGGTTATGAACACCTGACGTTTGTAGGCAAATTAGCTATAATTTCGCGCGGAAGTTGCTAGAGGGCCAGATCATTATAAACGTCTGAATAGCACAACATACCTAAGTATCGTTGCTGATCAAGTTCATCCTATCATGTTGATGGCGTATCCCAGTGGAGATGGCTTCTTCCAACAAGACAATGCGCCATGCCCCGGTGCTCGTATTGTGCAGGAGTGGTTTCAAGAACATGAGGGAGACCTTACCTTGCTTAGGCGGCCCCCACAATCACCAGATCTCAATCCAATGGAGCATTTGTGGGACGAAGTTAAAAGAGCCATCAGGCAGCTGGTTCCACAGCCATCAAACCTCACAGAACTGGACAGTGCTATTCATCAGGCATGGTGTCAGATTCCTCGCATCACCTTTCAACATCTCGTGGAGTCAATGCCAAGAAGAATCGCCGCAGTATGGAAGGCAAAAGGTGGCCCAACAAAGTACTGATGGGGTGGTCATAATAATCTGGCCGGTCAGTGTGTGTATGTGTGTATATATATGTATATGTGTATATCTTCTAGACTTATGGAAAGGCAAAAATGCACAATCCTGGCTTTTAAGCAACTAATTGGCATACAACTCAGAAGCCACAGAAATTTTGATCTGATAGGAACTTAAGAAATGGACTCCAGCCGGGCCAGCATGGCTCAGTGGTTGAGCGTCGACCTATGAACCAAGAGGTCATGGTGTGATTCCTGGTCAGGGCACATACCCGGGTTGTGGGCTTGATCCCCAGTGGGGGGCGTGCAGGAGGCAGCCGATCGATGGTTCTCTCTCGTCTTTGATGCCTCTGTCTCTCTCCCTCTCCCTTCCTCTCTGAAATCAATAAAAACATATTTAAAATAATAACACAGAGAAGCTCCTGTTACTGAGCACCTATGTGCGGAGCTGGAGGCTGCCTCAGCCTGCGCTCTAACCACTGTGCCTGCCCTGCCCCCGCCTGGCCCGGCGCTCAGCACACGTGGACACGGCGTGTAAATGGGAAATGATGGGAGGGCCCGAGACTCAAGGCTGCCTCTCATCTGGGGGGCGAGTCTGGGAGGAGCAGGCGTCGGCCATCAGGTCAGCGCCCTCGGAGCCGGTGCTCCTGCTCATCTCCCTCCAGCAGCCAGCGGCGCCCCAACAAAGCAGCGCTGTCTCTGCTGCTATCAGCCGACGCCCGGGATGCAGCCTCCCCGACTCCAGCCTTATCTCCAAGGGGATGCACCTCGGCACATCACAGAGCAGCCAGCGGTGCCAGCTCTCCTCCACCGCCCTCCGCCCTCCGTTCCCTGTGACCGGTGTGAGCCAGGGCACCAGCCCCCTTCCCTCCCCCCGCCCCCGAGTGGCTGCATATGAAGACCTGCTGGGGAGCGCCAAGCTGCCCACCTCCCGGGCTCCCGGCGCCCGCACCCCTGCGTCAAAGGCCCCTCTTGTCCTGCGAGGGCAGCTGGCTGTGACCCAGCCCCGGGGGCCTTTCATGGGGCCACACCCAGGCCCTGGCCACAGTGAAACAGCCCCGTTAAGGGTAACGCGACAGGCAGGTATGTCCCACCTGGGAGCAGGGCTGTGACCACTTATCCCTCTTTTAAAGACTGGAATGAAAGTAGCTCTCCTGGTTAATGTCTCCCCCTCCTCCTCCTCCTCCTCCTCTCCCCCCTCCTCCCCCTCCCCTCCCCTCCCCCTCATCCCCCTTCATTGATTTCGGAAAGGAAGGGAGGGAGAGAGAAACATCGAATGATGAGCATCACTGACTGGCTGCCTCCTGCATGCGCCCCCTCCCCTGCCCGGTGGGGATCAAGCCCGAAACATGAGCATGTGCCCTGGATCCATGTGCCAAGGGTCCTGCTAGCGTTGGAGGGGGCAGTGACTCGCTGAGGCCCACAGGCTGGTGGGGGCTGTCCCCACTCCCATGCCCAGCGCCCCCCTGCACCTGTCCCCTGTGCGGCTGGGTGTCCCCCCACGAGCAGAGCTGCTCTTTTCATCTTCAAAGACGTCGAGATCTGGGGCGTTTTTCCAGCAGGAAAGTGCTTAGCACCCAGCACATGTGGTAGCAATAACGGCTGACATTTGACAGGTCTCGGCAATTACCCCGTCATCCCCGAGGAGTCACTGAGCCGTGCCCGGCTCGGCCCGGGGCCGGCCTCTGGGCACCCGCTCTGCCTCGCACGGCAGGCGGGCGGGTGTGACGGGGGAGGGAGAGTGGCCCTGGCACCACCTGCCGTGCGAGGCTCCGAGGGTGCTCACCCCAGGGAGAAGGAGAGCCGTTATCCACAGCCGCCCCCCTGGCCGTGTCCACGCATCTCCCGCCTCCGTGGACAGGGAAGGGCGGGCGCCGGGAACCGGCTCTGGGCTCCCAGACTCAGCAGAGCGTGGCCGAGGGGCAGATGGTGGCCTCCGATGGGGTGTAGCCGCCCAGGAGAGATCCACTGTCCTGCACCAGCTCGGGGTCTGGTCTCCTCTGAATCAGGGAGCAAACAGCACGTGCCCACAGGGGGCTGGAGAAGGGAGTTAGGTCCCCAAAGGCTCAGCCAGGCAGGTCTTCAGCTTTCAATCTCTGTATTGTGTCCCGAAGGCGTCGCCAAGACAAGTGGGTGTGGCCAGGTTCCCATGACGCTGACAGAAGCAGGCGGGGGCGGGGGCGGGTCCAGGAGGCGCCCTCTGATTCAGAGCGTGCAGGTCAGAATCGGCCGTGGTCGGCACCACGGAGAAGCCATTATTATTATTATTATTATTTATTACTATTACTAGAGGCCCGGTGCACGAGGTTCGTGCACTGTGGGGGGGGGGTGTCCTTCAGCCCAGCCTGTGCCCTCTCGCAGTCTGGGACCCCTCACTCCTACCGCCCGCCTGCAACGGAGGCCAGAGAAGCTCCCGCTGCCACTGCTGGGCTCGCCAGCCATGAACCCGCTTCTGGCTGAGCGGTGCTCCCCCTGTGGGAGCGCACTGACCACCAGGGGACAGCTCCTGCATTGAGCGTCTGCCCCCTGGTGGTCAGTGCGTGTCATAGCGACCGGTCATTCCGCCGTCCGGTCGATTTGCACGTGAGGCTTTTATTATACAGGATTGTTGCTATCACTGCGACTTCCGTGCTGCCGAGTCCACACCGGGGCCAGTGGCCAGGGGCAGCCACAGGGCACGGGTTGGATAAAGCGAGATAAATGCACAATGACGAGGGGAGTAGTGGGAAATAAGGCAGTAAGGCAGCAGTTACGGGGCGACCCTGTTCCAGCCAGTCTTCTAAGAACTTTAGATTTAGAAAAAATATTTTTATTGATTTCAGAGAGGAAGGGAGAGAGAGAGAGAGACATCCGTGATGAGAGAGAATCATGGATCGGCTGCCTCCTGCACGCCCTCCACTGGGGATGGAGCCTGCAACCGGGCCTGTGCCCGGACCGGGAATCGAACCCTGACCTCCTGGTTCCTAGGTGGACACTCAGCCACTCAGCCAGGGCGGGCCTTTCCCACATTTGACGTGTGATGGACACATATGCACGACTGTGGCTCTGAGGAAGCCAGGCCAGGGCGGCGGAGGGAACGTGTCGCTGTGTTTCCTTTCATTCCAGTCCTACAGCCCCTCCCGGGCCGCCCAAGGGTGCAATAGGGAGAGGAGACTTTCCCACCTGGGGGCGGGGGGCGGGAAGAGGGGGTCCTCCTTGAGGCACAGTGTCTGCCGGTTCAGACACCAGCGCTGGGCCACGTGCCCCGGGCTCACTTGGAAATGCCCCGTCCTCAGAGGCCCTCAGCCCTGCAGGTGCAGGGGCAGCTCTAGGTGCCGGCTCCCAGCGGCCACGCGGGGGGCGCGGGGGGGGGGGGGGGTGGGGGAGGGCAGGCGAGCTTCGAGGGAGCAGCTCAATCAGAGAGGGAAGTGGGCGTGGGCCGGTGAAAACAGCAGGCCTACACCCCCTCCCCCGCCCCGCACACGTGGCCCCCCCTCCCCCTCCCCCGCCCTGCACACGTGGCCCCCCTCCCCCTCCCCCGCCCCGCACACGTGGCCCCCCTCCCCCGCCCCGCACACGTGGCCCCCCTCCCCCTCCCCCGCCCCGCACACGTGGCCCCCCTCCCCCTCCCCGCCCCGCACACGTGGCCCCCCTCCCCCTCCCCCGCCCCGCACACGTGGCCCCCCTCCCCCTCCCCCGCCCCGCACGCCTGGCCCCGCTCCCCCTCCCCCGCCCCGCACACGTGGCCCCCCCTCCCCCTCCCCCTCCCCCGCCCTGCACACCTGCACCCCCCTCCCCCGCCCCCGCCCCGCACGCCTGGCCCCGCTCCTCTCCGCAGGGAGGGCTCTGCTGACTGCTTGGCTCCGGGAGAAGCGCGGAGAGAGCCGCCTGCCGGGGGGGGGGGGGGGGGGGGGGGGTGTTCCCAGCTGCGCCCCCTAAACGTCTCCACCTGCGAACGCGTGCTTCAGTTTCCGGGGCGCGCTGGGTCCTGGCTCAGGACGGGCAGCCCCTCTCATGCGCCCGGCGGGCTCCCTGCGAACCGGCCAGAGGCCGTGCTGTGCTCTCCGTGGAGCCCGGGAGGCGCTGGTTCGGCCCAGTGGTTTGTGCCGTGGGTGGCGCTTGTGCCTCTGAGGCTCCTGTCTCGGCTCCTGGAAGCGACGCCTTGACCCGCGCTGTGCGCCCCGGTTACGGTTAGGGGACCCCGGAGCCCCTTCACCCGGGAGCACCCAGGCGGCGCCCTGACTCCCGGACGCGGTGGGAACACACAGCAGCCGCCACGCCCGCCGTCCCCTCCGTCCCCGGAGCGTGGAGCCCCCAGAATAAGGAATCGTGGCTCCTCTGCGGCCGGAGCGCAGGGCAAAGCCGCCTCTCTCACCGAGAGGCTCCCACTGGTCCCCCATTGGTCCTCGCTCTCTGTGTTTCCTGGGAGACGGCGGCGCCCCGGGGAGACAGGCGGGCGCTCTGCCGGGCTTGTTCCGTCCTCTCTCCGGCGCCCGGCGAGGCTCCGCCAGGACGGTCTGGCCGTCACGTTTGTGAGCAGAGCTCTGGGTCAGCGCCGAGGCCCAGAGCAGAGCTTCCAGCTGGAGGAGTGGACCGAGCCCCCAGCCCCCCAGCCCCCCAGCCCCCCAGCCCCCCAGCCCCCCAGGGCCTCCCATCCGCCCTCCCGTGGGCTCCACGGCTGAGCCGGGCCCTGGGACGGGACCGTGTCCTCGTGCCACCTGCCGTGGCCGCTGGCTGCCCACACCTCCCATCGCGGCCCACGGGGGAGGCGACCCCAGGGTCTGGCTGGCGCCGTCCGTAAACTCCAGGGCTGCGTTTTCCAGCGTGAAAACCTCTGACTGCCCCGCAGTTCCCGGCGGAGCGCTTGGCTTTGGGGAGCGTCTGGGACAAGGAGGTCCCAGGGTGAACCCTCCCTCCTGGCCGGGGGCTGGGCCTGCTCCTGACACCTGCTCCCCCTCCTCGCAGCCCCGGGGGGAGCCTTGCCCCAGAGGGGAGTGTGTGTGGACCTTCCAGGTGTAAGTCTTGTCGGTGTCTGAGCCTGGGCCCCTGCCTGGCTGGACATCGACATCAGTCACGTTTATTTATTTGCTATTTTCTAATCTGTATTGTTGGAAGAATTGCACGTGTCCCCTTCTCCCCCGTGACCTCTCGGAGGCCGCCCACCCCCCACCCCAGGCCTTCACCACCTGCTGTCTGTGCCCGTGGGTGACGGCTACGCACGCAGGTCTGATCGCTTCCCACCCACCCGCTCTCCCTCCCCCACCCTCGCTGCAGTCCGCAGTCCGTTCGCTGCTTCCATGTCTCTGGATCTACTTTTGTTCATCAGTTTATGTTGTTCGTTAGATTCCACATACGAGTGAGATCCTGGGACACTTGTCTTTCTCTCACTGGCTTATTTCACTCAGCGGCATGCTCCCCAGGTCCCTGCAGGCTGCCCCCAAGGGTAAGGGATCCTCTTTGCAGCTGCACAGCATTCCATGGTGTGACTCTCCACAGCTCTTACCCACGCGTCTGCTGACGGGCACTCGGCTGTTTCCAGATCTCAGCTCTTGTACACGGTGCTGGGATGAGCATGGCGCACATGTTCGTTCTGATGGGGTTTCAGATTCCAGGATGTCGTCCCAGAAGCGGGGTCGCTGGGTCAGAGGGCAGTTCCATGTTTAATTTTTGAGCAAACTCCAGACTGTCTGCCACAGTGGCGGACCCGTCTGCATCCCCACCCCTTGCCCTCACTGTTTCTTCATCTCCCCTCTGGTCTGAGACCCCAAGACCTGTGACTGTGGGGAAGGACCTCATGGTAATTTGCCGGCGGCTCTTGAGGTCTGGCTGTGGCGACGGCAGCAAGGAGCCCGCCGTGGCTTTCTCCGGGCTTTTTCACTCTCGGTGAGTCTTCCTGAGGCCGCATTTCGAACTCGCACCCCAGACCCGCCTCCTACACATCAACAGAGAAGGGGGAGGTGTCGGGGTCCTGGTGGCCTAACAGATGAGAGCCTGCCCTGGAGAAGTGATGGCGAGCCTCACGTTTTAAAAGCCCTGCTTCTCGGAAGCCTTAGGAACGGGGAGGAGGGGGGCTTTACAAAGCGAGGACGGGCCCGGCCGCGCGGCTCAGTGCTTGAGCGTCGACCTACGAACCAGGAGGTCACAGTTCCATTCCCGTCAGGGCACAGGCCCAGGTTGTGAGCTTGATCCCCAGTGGGGGGCGTGCGGGAGGCAGCTGGTCCATGATTCTCTCTCATCATGGATGTTTCTCTCTCTCTCTCCCTCCCTTCCTCTCTGAGATCAATAAAAACATATATTAAAACCAACAACTACAACAGTATTTCTCTCTTGGGGGGTGGGGTCTGCCTTGCAAGGGGGGAGGGGGGAGCTACGATGACCGGACCGACCAACCAGCAGGTTTCGGGAGAGCCAGCTGCCGGGGCCGGAGGTCCGGGGCTCATGCTCCCTGGGGACGCTCGCCCTGCCTCCCCCTTCTGCAGAGCTGGCCATCCCTCCTTCGGGCGAGAGCGGCCAAGCCCAAGGAGCAGCAGGGACACAGCAAAGACACCCAGCCCCCCCACGCCCCCGGCAACGTGCCCCCACGCAGAGCAGGGCCCGGCCGAGGATCAAAGGCGCCCAGCGCGGCAGCCACACGTTTGTGAGGTCCCGTCCCCACGGGGGTCCCTGTGCCCAGTGGAAATAAATCACTGGAGTTTCCGCAGCAGGAACTGCAAGTCGGCCACACTCTCCCCGAGCCAGGCCTGCGTCTCCCACAGATGGAGGCTTTCTCCGGAGCCTCTCAATGCACCATTGTCCCCCCCCCCCACGAGGGGCCCGGACGCCCCCCTCTCCAGCACACGGCGTGGTGGTTGCTCGGAGATCCACACGCAGAGCCGCCGGCGCGGGGAGGCCTGTGCTGGGCAGACCACCCGCAGGCAGCGCGGAGCCAGTTGGAAGCCTCAGTGTGGGCAGAAGTGCGATGCGTTTCCAAGGCTTGGCCGGCGGTCGGAACAGGCAGCCTTTGTGTGCCCCGAGCTGAGAAAACAGCCGCTCCGCGGGCGCCTTCCTGGAGCTCCAGCCTCGCTGTTTTTGACTCTGTCTCTCTCGGGACTTGAGACCATTCAGCCCACGTGGACCTGAGATGTTTTTTGTTCCCTGGGCGGCCGGGGGTTCAGGCCGCACGCAGGTGCTGGTCCCGCCCGCAGCGTGGCTCAGGCCCAGCTGCTCCTGGCTCCGCCCTCTGGCCGCGGGCAGTGCTGGGCGAGGGGGGGGGTGCACTTGGCGTCTTGGGGAGAAGGGAGAGGGGCCTGGGCGCTAACAGGAGGGAAAGGGGGCGCGGTGTGCCCTCCTGGACAGGCCCTGGTGCAGGTGCTGATGGGGCTTCGGTGGTCGCAGACGAGAGAGGCTGCGACTCCAAACTGAGAGGACTTGTCCCTTCTAACAGCTGGTCTCACAAAGGCTCCGTGTGTGTGAGGCACCTATACCTGTGTCCACACCCACATCTGTCAACATCTACTAGTATATCTATAATCTATTGATGTATTAATTACAGATACAATGTGCAATACTGTAGAGCACATTTGTGTGTACGTTTATGTATACAAATGTGTACATTTTGGGGGGACTCTCTCTATAGATAGATAGATAGATAGATAGATATAGATATGTATATATAACTTTTTGTTGTTGTTAATCCTCACCCGAGGATATTTTTCCATTGATTTTTAGAGAGAGTGGAAGGGAGTGGGGAGAGACAGAGAGAAACATCAATGTGTCAGGTTCTGAGATAATGATGTGGTTGCCTCCTGTGTGCGCCCCGACCAGGGCCGGAGAACCTACAACAAAGGTATGAGAGAGAATCATGGGTCGGCTGCCTCCTGCACGCCCCTCGCTGGGGATGGAGCCCGCAACCTCGGCAGGTGCTCTGACCGGGAATCGAATCCTGACCTCCTGGTTCCTAGGTCATCGCTCAACCACGGAGCCACGCCGGCCGGGCCAAAGGGGTCCTGGTTGATCTCCAGCCGCTGTGACTGGACTGGGAGGATGGGAAGCCCTGGGTGTGTCTACGTGGGTTCCAGCTGGTGGAGCGAGTGAGGGTCCGACCCGCTTCCCCCAGAGCAGGAGCCGTGCTTGTCTGTAAACAGCAAGCTTGTCTGCGTGTTCCCCGCTGTTTCCTCAGAACATCTTGTCTGAGGGAGGTGGGAGGGGGGCTTGGGAACTGTCTGCCGAAATGTTTATTGACTGAAATGGTGTTAAAGGAAATATACGCCCCGTGGAAACGCCGTTTTTATCACACACATGGGATGCATTCCACTGAAGCCAAATCGCTTCTGAAGGAAAGAAATCCCGACACGGACAAACCACGTGGCTGCGCGTGGCTGTTCGACCGAGCGAGAGAGGCTGGGGAGCCTCAGGGACCGGCTCCGAAGGCCGCACCTCGCGGACGGCTGTTGGCATGTTTATTGAAACATGAGGCCCGGATGACTGATTTCGGGCTGTTTTGCTGAGCTCATGCTGAAGCCTTGATTTCTGTTCCAGGCTGAGCTGTCTTCGGGGTCTTGTTTGAGAGATTTTTCTACATCAGAATAGATCCTTTCGACTTTTATTTCTATTAGTAACAGAGCTGCTCTTGGAACTTCCTCTTTTTGTGGGTAAAGTGTGAAAATGAGAAGGCTCTGGCGAGAGGCGTCCGGAGAGACTCCATCTCGGAGTGTCCCCAGGTCTCCCCTCGTGGCTCGGACCCGAGCAGGGCACCGGGCAGGGCGTGAAGGCACGAGGCTGTTTGACGCGGCGATGCTGTGGGACGTGCTGCCTACTCCGACTTAACACCAGGTCTGGGAGGATCGTGGTCTCGGTGCAGAATCCCAGGCTCGTGTGAGACGTGCACGTGGCTCACACTTCCTGCTTTTTCTTTTCCTTTTTTTTTTTAAATGTGTTTTTACCGATCTTTAGAGGGAGAAGAAGGGGAGAGGGAGAGAGAGATAGAACATCAATGATGAGAATACTGATGGGCTGCCTCCTGCACCCCCACACTGGAGATCATGCTGGCAACCCCGGGCCTGTGCCCCGATCGGGAATCGAACCGTGACCTCCTGGTTCACAGGTCGATGCTCAGCCACCAAGCCACGTGGCCGGGCTCTGCTCTTGCTTTTCGATGCTGGAGGGAGAAGCAGTGGAAGAGAAGAGAAGGCCCTGGGCAGCTGGTGGAACATGTGATCAAATGAGTGTCTCGCCACAGCACCGTGCCTCTCCCAGCAGCTCCGGCACCTCTGGCCTGACCAGGGCCTTGGGGAAGTGCCCTGGACGGGCATCGCAGGGAGAAGGGGCCCAGCGATTAGACTGTGAGGGTTCCTCCCTGAGGAGCTCTCTGTGGGCGGAGGGGGGAGGAGAACTTAGAGCTCGGCCGAGGGCGCGTTGCCCAGCCACCTCCCGCAAACGACCCACCCAGGCCCGGGTCTCGGGAGACCCTGTGCCCCAGCGCTTTCCTGGAGACTCTCGGGCGTGTGCGGTGCCTCCTGGCTGTGGTCTGGCCTCCCTGGTCTCCTCGCTGCTGCGATCCTGAGAGGTTGTTGGGCCCTGGAGGCTGCCAGGTGCTCTGAGGCCTGGACAGAGGGCATGGCCAGAACTCACGCCTCAGCAGTGTCCCCGAGAGGAACGTCCTCCACAGGGCAGGCTCAGGGCAGAGGACACCCTGCGATGGCTCCGTGCTCAGCGTGAGCCGGGACGTCCCCGGGGCAGCCCTGGCCGGTGGCCCAGGTGGCTGGAGCGTCACCCCGTGCACCCCAAGGATGTGGGTTTGATTCTTGGTCAGGGCCCATACCCAGGTTGTGGGTTCAATCTCCTGTTGGGGCGCATATGGGAGGCAACCGGTGGATGTTTCTCTCTTACATCCATGTCCCCCCCCACACACCTTTCCTTCCACTCTCGCTAAAAATCAATGGAAAAATACCCTCAGGTGAGGAGATACATGCACACACACACATAGATGCAACCAAAGTGAATGTGGTAAGATTTTTTTAAAATATATATTTTATTGATTTTGTACAGAGAGGAAGGGAGAGGGATAGAGAGTTAGAAACATCGATGAGAGAGAAACATCGACCAGCTGCCTCCTGCACACCCCCCACTGGGGATGTGCCCGCAACCAAGGTCCATGCCCTTGACCGGAATCGAACCTGGGACCCTTCAGTCCGCAGGCTGACGCTCTATCCACTGAGCCAAACCAGTCAGGGCGAATGTGGTAAGATTTAATGTGATAAATATATTTGTTTATTTTTGCTCAATCCTCCCCACCCCCAGCCCCAAGCCAGAGCTGTCTGCCTCCCCTCAATCTCTCAGGTTTGCTGTTGGTTCTCTATATTTTCTAATGTGTATTTCCAGGGAAATGAATGCATTTTAAAAAGGAATATCCTGAACGAAGGGCGCTGAACTGGCTCGTGGGGGAATGCACGCAGAGAGACAGCTTGGTTATCAAAACCGCGTGACGGGCGGGGCGGGCAGTCACTGCCAGATGCTCCCCGGCTCTGATGGCAGAGCCGGCGCCGTGGCCGGTGCAGATCGCGCCGCCGCCAAGTTAACCGCTGTCACCGGCTGTGTTTCCTGGCTTCTGTATCCCCTTCATTTTGGAATCCAAGCTTCAGAAAAAAGGCAAACTGCTATTATCAGTCCCCCCGACACCCTGGGCTTCCCCGTTCGGGCAAAGCGCTCATTCACTGACACGGACGTAATGAGGAGAAATGATAGGACTATTAGCACATAATTACAGGCTTAGAATAGCAGGCGCCTTTGCGGTGGGAAGGCCGTGATTGCCAGCCGTGAGTTCTCTTCCTTCAGCTGCGCGGGGGGCGGGGAGGGCGCACCTGGATTCCTGATGTTTTCTTTTTAGAATCCTTTCTGTCTGGAGACATGACTCAAAGGTACCTTAGCTACGGGTTTACAAGAAATACACTTTCATTGATTTCAGAGAGGAAGAGAGAGAGGGAGAGAGGGAGACATCCATGATGAGAATCATGGATCAGCTGCCTCCTGCACGCCCCCTACTGGGGATCGAGCCTGCAACCCGGGCACGCGCCCCGACAAGGACTCACACCTCTGTGGCCGTGGCCGTGGCAGCTGAGGCCCAGGGGTCTGCAGGGACCCGCCCAGAGTCACCGAGGGACTGGTGGCCACATCGGGGGAAAGCCGGGGGCCTGCGCTCCATCCTGCCCTCTGAGCCCCGAGCTACGAGGCCGCGCTCGGGGCCAAAGAAAGACCCGGAGGAAGCAGGTGGGAACCGCTCTGCGTCGTGGGAAACCAGCACCTTTGAGGACACTCATCGCCAGCCCTCTGTGGGCCCACTCTTTGCCGGGACTGTTCTCGGGCCCTTTCAAGCCTCAGCTCACTGGGCCCCGTGAAACCCATAGAAGAGGCACCGTGGTTGTCACCATTTTGCAGAAACACTGAGACCCACCTGAGACCTGGCCCGGGAGGCACCCGGCATCTCCCCAGAGCTCTCCTCCCAAACACGGTGATGAACGCAGTGGCCACTCGGCGGTCTGTCTGTCACTTTACATTCCTTCTGGTCGTAATGCATTTTTTTAAAATCGAGTGAGGCCTGCTGGAAGGAGGGTGGACACGAGATCCTGTTTACTCTCTAGGCAGCAGCTTCAGCGATGACTGTCCCATGACCCTGACCCGTTGTCACGCCAGGGCTTGCTAACGCTGCGGGCGTATAAACAGGCTCCCAGACACGCGCCTGTGTGCTTATACAAAGAATCACACATAAACACTTGTAAACATTTCTGGGGGCAATTAATTTTTCTTCCTTTGGGAAAATAACCCGATGGATGATGATAACGAGGGGACGCATACTTGGGAGATAAGTCATGTGGAAGGGGTGGCTTCGGGCTCTTTCGGGAATTTTCGAGGCTGAGACGACTCGTTAGCGTTCTGTGTCCTCGGCGGTTCCTTTCTCAGCGTGCTTCATGGGGCAGCTCGGGAATTTGGGTGGAGAGAGAGCAGTCGGGAGGCCCTGGGGTTTATTTGGGAACGTCTTGGGAGAACTGAAGATGGTTTTGGGGGATCGTGCGTTGTTTTGTTGATTTTTCCTGAAGGACAGAGCCCTGCTTCTGAGAACCCTACAGCTCCTCCCAGATTTCCTCCTGTCATTTCTGCGTCTTTTTCTCCTGTTCTCTCTCCTCTCTGAGTGGGGAAGGTGGGCTGGGAGGGTGGCCAGGGCTTGGGGGGTGGGAGGGAATGCAGGAGCACATTTATCACCGGTTGTGACCCCAAAGGAGGCAGTTTCCACGGAGCATCTGCCTGGGGGCTGCTTTCCATCCCCCACACCTTCAGAGATGCCCCTCCCGGAGGAGCCCTGTGCCCCGTGGCTGCTCCGATCAGAACAAGCACCATTCCTCCCGTTAGATGCCAGGTAACAGGTGTTGGCTGACGCAGCAGCTGCAGATCTGCCACCTGCAGATTGAAGGGCGGGGCGGTCGTCAGCTGTGAAAAGCTTCACCCGGTTCAGTGGGGGGGGGGGGGGGGGCGCAGAGGTGACGCAGACTCTCCCTCCCTCTCTGTGTCCCTGGTCGTAGTAGGATTGCACTTCCCCGCCCGCCTGGGAGTTAGCATGACCTCGCGCCTTCCCGTGGCGGGTGAACCTCGGGGGGGGGGGGGGCGGGCGGGGCAAGGAGCCCGCGGGGGCCTGCATGTTCTTTTCGCTCCGTTGGGGCAGCCAGCCACGTCTTGGAAGGTTTGGGCCCCACGAGTGGGGGTGGCCTGCTGGTCGGTGCTGGGCGTCTGCCTACGTGATAGAAAGTGCTCAGTGGGTGGGGACCAGGCCCAGACGCCCGCCCATGGGAAGCGCCTGGGCCGCGGGGCTCAGAGTGTCGAC
This sequence comes from Myotis nattereri, assembly GCF_964212035.1. NCBI lineage: Eukaryota > Metazoa > Chordata > Mammalia > Chiroptera > Vespertilionidae > Myotis > Myotis nattereri. The sequence continues at coordinate 61,546,688 of NC_138088.1, forward strand.
CTAGGAGCCAGGAGGTCACAGTTCATTCCGGGTCGGGGCACAGGCTCAGGGTGCGGGCTCGATCCCCAGGGTGGGGCGTGCAGGAGGCAGCCGGTCAGTGATTCTCTCTCATCGTTGGTGCTTCTCTCTCCCTCTCCCTTCCCCTCTGGAATATATTGTAAATAAGTAATCAGATGCCCCGTGAACCCCCAGTTCCCTGACGCTTACACGGGAGCTGACTGTGGCGGCGGCTTCATGGTGCCTCCTTGGCAGGGGTTCTGGCTGGGATTTGAAGACTCAGGTGCAGATGGGGGTGCTGCCTCTTAGGAGCTGAGCGGCTTCTATTGGTGAAGCCCTTGGCCTTCCTGATGCCCCGTTTAGACAACCCAAAGGGGGTCCACAGCCCCACCTGTTCCAAGCGCCTGAGACCCGTGAAGGCGAAGCAGAGGGTGTGTGTGGAGGTGCAGTCCTGCCCCTACGGGGGGAGCCGGGCATCGCGGAGCCCTCAGCACCACCGCCTGCGGGTCGGGCTGCTGGGACGGGTGGCCCCAGGGTGGGTGCAGGAGGCGCGTGCGTCCCGGTGGGTCAGGGGCTGTGGTGCCACTGGATGGAATGCACTGTGTCTGAACCTGGGGATCGAAGGCTTCTGTCTGCTCAATACTGCCCCCTGCAGGGGACGCTTTTTTAAAAAGACACAAGTTCTGCACCTTGGCCGATCCCTTTGCAAAGCACCCGCAGTGCCTCCCGCACTTGGTTGACGCCTTATAAAGCGACGCCTACAGAAACAGGCGTGGTCCCCGCAGGGCCTGGTCCTGCCTCCACCTGAGAGCTCAAGGTCACCTCAGGCAGCCGTCGGTGCGTCCAGTCGGTTCCAGCCCCAGAACCCATCACGGTGGCTCTTCCCGAGTCAGCGGGATGCACGGAGCGCTGAATGCCTTCTGAGCCCCTTCCTGGGAGAGCCCATCACGTTATCAGTCGGTGTTTTGCTGCGCGTGGATTATAAGCTCGGACTAGTTTTCTAACTCCATGTTTTCAGACACATACCCCCCCCCCCAAATTTACCCTGATGTGATTTCTGTCTTCTTCTTTTCAATGAAAGGTGGTTTCTCTGCTCGCCCACGTGGCGTAGCCCAGGGGTTCAGAACAACTCAGTGCTTCCTGTTCCCTCCTCTCGTCAATCCTCCTCCCTCGGCCTGTCCGGAGTATGTTGACCAGCTTCCTGCTGGTCCCGGCTTCCCCAGGGAGGCCATCTGTGGGGTGTCCTCCGGAACAGCCCCCAGAAGGCAGCTCGCAGCCTCGGCCTTGGAACAGCACCCTTGGCAGCTGCACCCCATCGGGGAGGTGGCTCGGTGCCTGGCGGGGGCCGGCGGAGCCTGCCTCACTCACAGGTCAGGCCCGGCCGGCAGCCTCCCGGCCCCGTTCCCGCTTATCTCCTGGAGATTAGCGGCCCCGTCTCATGGCCGCGTTCTGTCCGCGCCAGGAGGCCTGCAGGTCACAGGCTGGTCCCTCCACTCGGCCACCGCTTATCTCCGCCCGTCCCGGGACCCCCGCCTCTCAATTAGGCTCCAGGGCTGCTTCTCTCGGGAGGAAATGCTCAGGACGGGCGGGCGGGCGGACGGAGGGCCGTTTACACTGCCAGACCCTGGCCCTGACCCCTGAGCCCCACCCCTCGGCCACTCACCACACAATTAGGCGCCGCTTTCCAGTTCCCTTATAAAGAGGAAAATGTTGTTTTTACCGAAAATATCTCCACGGGTCCCCATGCATTCTATTTTTCGTGGCTAATGAGGCGATGGTGGCGTTTGTGGGGCGGATGTGGCTTTACCAAGTGTTCAGGCTGACGCTCCTCTCAAACCCCGAGCTTGGCGGCGTCCCGGGAGACGCGGTAACCCCGGGCGTGATGGCCGGTCCTGGCGCCTTCCTCCGCTTCCTCGAGGAGACCAGCCCCGCCCCATGGTTTCGGCCTCACCGGACGTTCATTGAAACATGGCCTCTTGGGTGCAGGTTTTCAGTTGACTAAGTTGGCATCAAAGGCCAGAGAAAAATATTTTGTCCCCTGGCACTGAAAGGTCCTGAAAGATGTGGGCTTCTAGGTGAATGTTATACGCGGTGAATTATAAATATGTGAACTGTTTATAGTAACACATGAATTTTACATATAAAATATATGTTATGTAAAACTATTAAAAGTTTTGTATATAAAATAGATGCATTTTCTATAGAAAGTGGATGAGTTACATATCATATCTGGATTTTATGTATAAAACATGTGAATTTATTTATTTCTGCTGTGGTTAAATTCCACTGATGGGGTGTGTGTGCTGTTAGCCGTGGAACAATCAGCACAGACAGTGTCTCTCCCCCGAGAAGCTGACCGTGTCGTCGGAGGGACGGCCGCACGGCGGTGGCCGTGGTCCGGCGGCTGCAACGGGCTCAGCCGGGCTCGGCGCAGGCGGACCTGGGCGGGGCCCATCCCACCTGTGTCCCCTCAGCAGGACTTGACCTTCTGGGGCTCGTGTCTCTGTCTCTGACGTTGGGAAAAGCACCCCGAACGCCTCTCGGGCTGTCGTAAGGATCAAATGACACAGAGCCCCAGAGCGTGTGGCCCCGTGCGTGGGAACGGCTCCTGTTCCCTTCGTTGTTTTAAATGATGAAAAGTTCGGTGTAAGAAGAGGGTGGGAGTTACGGAAGGCGGGCCTTCCCGGGGGAAATCCGACAGGAGCGTAAGCTGAGCGTCGAGGGACAGCTGGTCGACCTCGCGCGTCTGCCCCGATTTTACGCCTGTCGTCCCGGCTTCCAGACCTGCCCGCCTGGCGGAGGGAGCGCAGCGTTCGTTTTCGGTATCCATTACAGATGAGGGTCAGTTGTTTCCATCGTAAAACCCATGCTTCATGGGGCTAAAGCCTGGAATTCACAATGACAAGGGGCTTAAGCTCCACTTAACACTCTTGATTTAAAGCCTCCTCAGCGCAGGGGGTTCCCGAGTCCACGCGGCTGTAACAGGCCGCGAGCGCTTTGCTGCAAGTTCCCTTTGAGCGTAAATTCTGTGCTGCCTTCTCAGTGACAAGTGGCTTTAAACAAAGGGTCATAAAAGTGGACACTTTCACCGTAAAGAGCAGATAATCGGCCGCATTTGCCTTCTCTGCGGAGGATGCTGGGTGTCTTGGGAAGTTTCGTTTTCGGGCATTTTCAGTGACGACTTTCCGAGGGGGTGGCTTTAGGGAAGGACAGTTTAGGGAGAGGAAGGGGAAGCACTTTCAGAGGCTATGCTCTTAGCCTCTAGAGACACAGATTTAATTCATCTATGTTTTATGTGGAATCTTATTTTAAAGATAAAAGACATGACTAGAATGTCAGCAAACGTTTTGTCTTTTGGCTTGAGCATCAAAGACGGACCACGATAATGTGCGTCTGTTGGCAGTCGACCGAAAGCATCCCCCTGAAGAAGAACAAGATCGCGGTCCCACAGGACGTATCTGATGGCCGGCATCAACGAGGAATTTTAATTTGTTGTTAAAAAAATAATTGCTCTGATTTCATCTTTGGAGCTTAATGGAGACATGGAAATGCTCAGAGAAGATGCCAGAGGAGGTGGAGCACCTGCCGGCCACGCCCTCTGAGCAAACCCCTCTGTGCGGCATCAGGTGGAGGGGAGGGGACGGGAGGGGAGACGGGCTGCACCCTCACTGACCTGCAGGGGGACAGGCCTGACGGACGCAGCGCTAGGGAGACTCCTGCCTGCGCTGGCCACACGGGGCGTCTCCCGCGGCCCCTCACGCTCGTTTCCCAGGGGCCGAGGAGCAGATCGTTGGCCTTGGGCTGAATTCATAATTAGACTCAGAGTCTAAGAAAAGCCATCCCGCCCGGCCGGCATGGCTCAGCGGTTGAGCACCCACCCAGGAACTAAGAGCTGGCTGGTTCGATTCCCGGTCAGGGCACATGCCCGGGTCGTGGGCTCGATCCCCAGTGGGGTGTGCAGGAGGCAGCCGATTGGTGATGTTCTTCCCGCTCATCAATGTTTCCATCTCTCTATCCCTCTCCCTTCCTCTCGCTAAAAATCAATAAAAACATAAGGAAGGAAAGCAAGAGAGGAAGGAGGAAAGGAAGGAAGGAAGGAAGGAAGGAAGGAAGGAAGGAAGGAAGGAAGGAAGGGAAAAGCTATCCAAAGGCTGGTGAGAAAGGTCAGTGTCCTGAGGGGTGACCTGCTTCCTGGGACTCAGCTGGTGACCAGGGACCCAGCTGCTCACGGACCGAGTGACTGTGTCCGGCTGGTAGAGGCAGAGCTGCTGGGGGTCCTGGTCACTCCTGAGACCAAGTGAAAAGAATGACGAGGACGTTGGGCAGCTCCCTCCAGGCTCCAGAGGGGGAGCCTGGGTGCCCAGCCCTGAACCTGGCCCAGCCCAGGACCTGCTGTGCCCGGAGGGGCAGACGGTGTATAAGTTCCAGAGCCTTGGCCTCGAGGGGCCTTGCAGCTTCTGCCTTCGTCCTCTGAGAATGTTCCAGCTGCTGCATAAGGACACCTGGGCCAGCTTCCTGGGCGTTAATAGATGGTGTGGAGAGAAGGCCCAGCTAAGAGCCCACCCTCAGGCGGCGGGCACGGCAGCTCCTGGGCATCAAGAATGGTGTGGAGAGAAGGCCCAGCTAAGAGCCCACCCTCAGGCGGCGGGCACGGCAGCTCCTGGGTTCAGTGACGGACCTGATAGAGACCACCTGGCCACAGAGCCTGAGCTATTGGCTGTCTCTCTCTGCAAAAAGCACAAGATCGCCTACCCAGGTGCTAGGCCACTCGGTGTTGGGGGTTTGGAGAGGGAGCAGCAAACAACACATCCAGTGGGTAGGCCAGTCGGTGTCTGGAGGAGCAGAAGCAACGGGCATTGGTCCCCGTGACTGTGGAGACTGGCGGGTCCCGGATCTCAGCCATCGGGTGGGGACTCCGGAGACATGGGTGCAGCTCCCATCAGCGTCTGGGGGCCCGAGAACCAGGAGGGGGTGGGGGTTGGAGGTTCCAGTCCAAACACCAGCCGTCCCGAAACTTGGGCTGAGCCTGTGTTTCCGTTCAAGCCTGGGGGCCAGAGAAGACGGGCGACCGCGGCAGGCGTTGCTTCCTACTCTTGGGAGCGTCACCGTTGGTTCTAGTCGGGCCTTGAAGGGATTGGAGGAGACCCGCCCACGGCGAGGGGGTGGGGCGGGGGGGGAGGGGAGGACCATCTGCTGGACTCAGTCCGTCAGTTCCAATGTCATTTTCACCCGGACACGCCCTCCCAGACTCACCCAGGATGAGGTTTGACCAAATATTTGTGGCCCGGCCAGGTTGCCACGAACTTAACCATCACAGTTGGCCTAAGAGCCACGCATTGCAATAGCTGAAACCTGACAGAGGTGACGTTGGCTGTGGACTGGGAGGCGGACAGGGGTGGGTGGGGCAGGTGGATGAGGGCCGGAAAGAAGGGAGGGAATGGCTGTCAGGCGCGGAGAAAGGGCAGCCCCGGTGAGCCACGCATGGATCCACACTTTCCACATTGTCACCAGGGCCACGTGAAGACGAACACGACCGCTGCTTTGTAGGCCCGTCAGGAATCTCCACCCAGAACATGGGAGGTGCCCGTTGGCGTCTCCTGCCGCGTAGGACCCTGCACCTGCAGACAGAGCCGAGCGGAAGAGCCGTCTCGTTCCCAGGAGGCCCGGGACTGGCTGGGTTAGGACAAGACCAGCCCATTTCTCTTCCTTCCAGATGATGGTGAGTTCCCCCCAGAACCTCCCGGGGAGACGTTAGAGACAGTTAACCTGGAAAACCCTGGTTGGCCCGGAGCCGAGGAGGGACGGGCCTTGGCTGTGACAACGGTCCCTGCGGAGACTCAGAGGAGGCGGCCATTGTTTCCGAGCGCGGCTGCGGTATCGCTGGCTTCTAGAAAATTCTAACAGAGCCTGACAGCTGAACAAAGTCTCTCATTGAGGAAGCCGTGATGAATGTCCCTGTCACTGCATTTTAGCAGAATGAGGGCACAGGGGAGCCACGGGTGCCCAGCCCGCCACGGGGAGGGGGTGCAGGGGGGTGCGGGGCTCACGTGTTCACTGGCGTCTGCCCACGGCTGGAACTCATGTGAGTCGTTGTGGTCTGCGCCTGTTTCTGTGTGTGAGAGGGGAGCTTCGTTCCCGACCCAGGGCTGTTCTCGGTGTCCAGGGCCGACGGTAACTTGAGGACGAAATGCCTTCGTTGTGGCTGTGAATCCTCACCCCAGGATATTTTCCCGTTGATTTTTAGAGAGAGTGGAAGGGAGGGAGGGAGGGAGAAACATCAACGTGAGAGAAACAGGCCGATGGGCTGCCTCCCGCATGTGCTCCGACCAGGGCTGGGGGTTGGACCTGCAACCCACATGCGTCCCTGGGCCTGGAATCCAGCCCATGACCCTTCGGCGGGCCGGCCGACACTCTGACCACTGAGCTCACTGATCAGGGTGGCGGGTTATTTCTAAGACCAAGTGCTTCTTCCTCCTTTCCTCTCATCTCCTGGGGCTGCCAGAGGGCCCTCCATGGCCAGCCGCTCTCATTCCCGTGAGCCCTTTAAGTAGAGACACGGAGACCCCGCTCTGACCCTAGGAGGCAGAGGCCGAGGCGGGACCTGGGCCTGTGTCCCTCTGGCCCCGCGGCTCTGGGCTCCCCCGTCCCCTGGAGGCCGGCACTTGCAGCAGCTCCCCTGCCTCCTGGACGCCTGGCCTTTCCTGCCCCAATCGTCCTCCAGGGGACAGGACACACCCTCTGAGGGGGCACAGGGAGGCTTCCCCGGCCTGGTCACCTCGGAGATCAGCCGGGGCCGGGGTGCGTGCAGCTGGGAGAAACTCGATTCCTCCTCTTGGCCGAGCACCCACCCCTGGCCCTTATTACAGCCCCGGGCGGAAACAGGTCCCGGGTAGACTGGCCGGCTCCTCTGGGACAAGGCGGTGCCTCATCTCGGGGTGAACCAGACCCCGGCTGGGCGCAGCCCGCGGGTAAAGCTGGTCCCCATCCCACTGGGCTCGGGTCCTTGCCCGGCATCCTGCCCAGAGGAGCCAACTGTGCTGGGGGGGGGCGCCCCAGGCTGCATGGGGGCGGGGGGGGCGCCCCAGGCTGCATGGGGGCGGGGGGGGCGCCCCAGGCTGCATGGGGGCGGGGGGGCGCCCCAGGCTGCATGGGGGCGGGGGGGGGGTGCCCCAGGCTGCATGGGGGCGGGGGGGGCGCCCCAGGCTGCATGGGGACCGGGGGGGGCGCCCCAGGCTGCATGGGGGCGGGGGGGGCGCCCCAGGCTGCATGGGGGCGGGGGGGCGCCCCAGGCTGCATGGGGGCGGGGGGGGGGTGCCCCAGGCTGCATGGGGGCGGGGGGGGCGCCCCAGGCTGCATGGGGGCGGGGGGGGCGCCCCAGGCTGCATGGGGGCGGGGGGGCGCCCCAGGCTGCATGGGGGCGGGGGGGCGCCCCAGGCTGCATGGGGGCGGGGGGGGGGTGCCCCAGGCTGCATGGGGGCGGGGGGGGCGCCCCAGGCTGCATGGGGACCGGGGGGGGGGGCGCCCCAGGCTGCATGGGGGCGGGGGGGGGGCGCCATGACCCCCAGGCCTCGTCTCTGTCGTCTGCAGGAGCAGAGGGACTCAGTCACAGGCCAGGCTCATCCCATCTTGCACTGTCTTTGGCTTATCATCCCCCCCTTATCTGTCCTGGCAGATAGCAGAGGACACAGGCAGCAGGGCTCCCCACTCCCCGAGGCGGCTCCCCGTGTCCCCGCCCCCTGCTGACCGTGCACAGGGCATCTCCATGCTGGACGGGGCCTGAGAAACCACGTTGCTCAGCCGTTTTCTCTGAAGTTTGTGCATTTAATTATTCCATCACTTGCTGGGTTTGGGGCCACCAAACCCTTTGTTGAGACAACATTTCACACAGAATTCTAACGTGTAAAACTGATGCAAGCAGGTTAGTGGCTGGAGTCCCTCCTCTGACCCCTCCCTGGGCAGCCTCCCGGGCGCCCTCCCTGTGTCTGGGGCTGAGTTTGGAGCATGGCCATTCCTTCCACCCCCTCCTGTCCAGAGAAGCTGGGGGAGCTGGAGGAGGGGCCCTTGTGCCTGACAAGGTAGAAATAGGTGACGAGCCCGGCCGGCGTGGCTCCAAGGTTGAGCGTCTAGGACCAGGAGGTCAGGGTTCGATTCCAGTCAGGGCACATGCCCGGGTGGCGGGCTCGGTCCCTGAGATCCCCAGTCGGGGGCCTGCAGGAGGCAGCCGGCCCATGATTCTCTCTCATCACGGATGTTTCTCTCGCTCCCTCTCCCTTCCTCTCTGAATCAATAAAAACATTTTTTAAGAAAATAGGTGATGGATTCAGTCAGTGGAACTAGAACAAAACACAGGGTGGAACCAGGAAATGGCTGCTGGGGGCGGGGCCTGGCAGGCTCAGGCTCCCTCGGGGCCGGGGAGCGGGATCATCTGGGTTAGAGGGAAGCGTGTCCGCTGCCAAGGAGCCGCCTGTGGGGCGCACACGCGTGCCGGGACAGCGCACGAGCGTGCTGACAGCTCGGTGATACACGCCTCCCCAGGTGCTCGGCTGCACGCTGTGCAGCTTGATGTTTTTATTTAACTGGAAGCACTCGATCTGGTGCCTGTGAGGCTGGGAGGACAGGTCTGCGCCAGCCCAGCCCACGGCCACGGCCCCCTTCCCACGGCCACAGCTCCCCTTCCCACGGCGGGAGCGCTGACCTAAGTGTAGGCAGGGGCCAGCATCCCTCTCGCGCTCACCCCGAGGAGCTCTGGGCCTTCTCCTGGCCCAGCAGCTGCTTGGAAAGGGTTTGGTCCCACGTGTCCCCGCGGGAGAGACAGATGGGGGCCGGGGGTGGGGGAGGGCACGGGCTGGGAGGCCATGTGACAGAGGCGACAGGCGGGGCGGACGGGCTGTGTGCCCGGGAGAGTTTCTCAGCCTCTCTGGGCCTGGGTTTTTTCATTTGTGAAATGAGATGGACAGCAATGGCGTGTGCCTTGCGGGGCCACCGGGAGGAATGCAGGAGGCCCACCCTCTGGGTGCCTGGGCTTGTGGCCGGAGCATCCTCAGTGCGTCTCCGGCAGACGCTCCGTTCCCCTCCCTGCTCAGGCCTGGTGCCTCCACGTCTCACCAGAGGAGCCAGGTCCCCCGCCTTCACCGCACAGAGGGCGTCCTCGGATCTACGGGGAGAGTTCACGGGGGAAACTTCTCCTGGTGGCGAGGGAGCAGAGGCCGGATGCCCTCGCCCGCCCGTCACCTGCTCCTCGTCCTTTCTCTCTCGCGCTGGCCTGCGGCGGGGACGGGCGAGCTCTGTGTCCAGGACAAAGGAAAAAGAGATGGAGTCTTGACTCGGGAACGTGAGGACCTTGCCCGGGCCGCGCAGCCGGGACGGAAGCATCCGGAACACGGCCCTCGCTCCGGTTACATTTGCCTGTGCTTTGCCGTTTCACTTCTGTGGACTCGGGAGACGCAGGCTCCGGGGAGGACGTGGTTGCTGCGTGCGGCCGGGAGGCCGGGAGGCCAAAGCCGACGTGGGCGATGTGGGGGCGTTTCACGCAGGTGGACAGCGGGAGCCCCGGCCGAGGCCTTCGGGGCGAGGCCTGGCCATGGAGGAGGAGGGGCAGGTGACGGGGAGCGGGCGGGGCCTGTCTTTCCTCAGCACAACCTAGCAGGCCGGCCGGGGACCTGCAGCTGACCTTTAACCTCTCTGGCATTTCGTTTCCTCCCTACACGATGGGGATAATGCGTCCTTGCACAGGGCACTGAGCCATGCACCTGTATGTGAGGAGCCACTGCAGGCACGCCGAATGCGATGCATCCACCGGCTACATTATGTGCCCTTACAGTAACGTCAGAAGCCCCAGTATAGTCCGGCCGGGTGGCTCAGTGGTTGAGCATCGACCTATGAGCCAGGAGGTCACAGTTCGATTCCCCATCAGGGCACAGGCTTGGTTTGTGGGCTCGACCCCCAGTGTGGGGTGTGCAGGAGGCAGCCGATAGATATTTCTTTCTCATTGATGTTTTATCTCTCTCTCTCTCTCTCCCTGTCTCTCTTTATAAAATCAACAAAACCATATTTTTTTTAAAAAGAAATGCAAGTACAGTAACGAAATCACCAGGTAACCTCACTGATGGAACCGATTCTCTCCTTACATGCGGGCTGGGCAGACCGCAGGGCGTCACCATAGAGACCCTGAGAGGACAGCGCCCGTTTCGAGTGGAAGGAAACGATTGTGCCGATGGCTGATTCCCACACATCCTGTGGGCAGAGAGGCAGGAAGCTCAGGGTGTGAGGCACGTGCCCCCTCCCCCCCCATAGGTGGCAGAGGGCGGATTTGACCGGGTCTATCTGAGGGCCCCTGGGGGCCCCTAGTCCCCAGGATCCCCTGGGACTCGACATTGACAAGAAGCGATAGGAAGCGGGTTTGGTGGCTGGTGCTGGGCCATCGCCTTTGCCCTGCACCGGCCTGGGCGCCGTGATGGGCACACGTAGCTTCTTGGGATCTTTGTTACCTTATGCCCGCATGGCTCCCATCTGTCTTGTGCCCTTGGCCCCAGCATGGTTCCCGGGGCCCCCCAGGAGGCTGTGTCAGTGCCTCCTGCCTCCCTACCCCCCTGAATTACTCGCCTCTAGCTGCCAAGGAGCCGGCTCCCGGGAACCCTCAGGCTTCCTGAAGTCCCCCTCCCTCGGCCCTGCAGCCCCGTTCCCCACCCTCCTCCCTCGGCCCTGCAGCCCCGTCCCCCCTGCCCTCCTCCCTCGGCCCTGCAGCCCCGTTCCCCACCCTCCTCCCTCGGCCCTGCAGCCCCGTCCCCCCTGCCCTCCTCCCTCGGCCCTGCAGCCCCGTCCCCCCCTGCCCTCCTCCCTCGGCCCTGCAGCCCTGTCCCCGCTGCCCTCACCCTGCAGATGATGGGCTCCTTCCAGCTCCCCTGCCAGCAGTGGCTCCACAGCCGTTAGGGCAATGAGGCTGGTGCAGCTTCCTCTGTCCCGCCCCCTCGGCCCGGGAAGCGCCCGCTGTCCATCAATGCTGCCTGGCACCAGAAGAAAGCCCCTCTCCCTTCCTGCACCAGCATCTGGTTGCCTGGCAACCGGGACAGAAGCCCGGAGCATCTTGGGTTTCTTTCTCATTTCCCCGCCAGGTCTTTGCTTTAAGCCCTTTGCCCTTGGAGACTCGCCTCAGCTGCCCGAGTGAGCTCCTCAGCCTGCGTCCCTGTGATGCAGGCACGGGGTCCGCGCTCGGGGTCAGGGCCCTGTGGTTATCGGGGTGCAGAGGCATAATTCACAGGGAAGGCGGGAGGTGGCTCGTTGCAGGGGAGCCAGGGCTGGCTCGGCTGTGTGTGCAAGGGTGTGTGTGTGTGTGAGAGGGAGAGGGTGTGTGCGCGCCGAGCACACGTGTTGCAGTTGGCAGCTCCGTGAACGGCAGCTCGCTGGGCCACGTGCAAAAGGGAAGAGAGTATTTTCCCCCAAAAGAACAAAGGCCATCTTGAAAATGAATGTCTTTCAAAATCCACACAATTCGGGGAAAGGCTCCAAGACTCGGCACGGCTCCCGCCCTCCCCGCCCAGCTGTGCCTCCGCAGGAATGTGGACCATCTCCCGACAGGGCTGAGGGAGGGGTGAGGACCTCGGGAAAGGGCTCCCCGCTTTCCCAGGCTCGGGCTCAGCCTGAGAGGGCCTGGGGGCCAGGGCTGAGCCTGGCTTGTGCCACCTGCAGGCTGTGTGTCCCCCAGGCTAAGAGGCCTTTCATGCAGGGTTGGTGGGACTGCACTTCCCTCTGGTCAAGGTGGTGCTGTGTTTGCAAAATATGAAATCTTTTAAAATATATATGTTTATTGATGTCAGAGAGGAATGGAGAGGGAGAGAGAGAAACATCCATGATGAGAGAGAGTCATGGACCGGCTGCCTCCTGCACGCCCCGCACTGGGGATGGAGCCTGCAACCTGGGCCTGGGCCCTGACCGGGAATTGACGTCCTGGTTCGTAGGTCGACGCTCAACCACTGAGCCACACGGCCGGGCTCACATATGAGAACTTCCTGGAGTGACACTTCCTGGAGATGTGAGCCGAGCACCTTGCCCCTCACTGCACCGTCCCCGCCCCGGTGTTCGCCCATTTTACAGGTGGGAATGGAGAGGCCGGAGGGGCCAAGCCCGGGGTCTGAGGTTGCACCGTGCGTGGGCTGCGTGGCTCACACAGAAGTCATTCTAAGAAGCACGTTATCTGACTTCCTGGGTCCAGAGATCTTGCAGGGAGATGACAGTCCCTCGGGAAACCCCGACCCCAGTGAACACAGGGAAGCAGGGCGACTGGCAGAGGCCGGAGGCCCGTCTGGAGGGCCCGCTCCCGTCTTCTGGGTGGAGTTTCCGGAAGGCTTTGGCGTGCTTCTCACTGAGGGTGGAGTGTGGGCTCTTCTTGCTCCATAACTGACCCGAAGCCCCCGCTCCCCAGGCTGCCTTTGCCCCCCTGCTGTGTTTTGGGGAGTCCTGTGTGTGTGGTATTTTCCTCAGTGGTGGCTCCTCTCCTGGCTGGAAGGCTCTTCTAGAAACAAATGATGTATGTTTTCTGCTCATAAGCGGAGGCCGAGCTGTTAAGCACAGGCCCCACCATTCGAGATAGGAGCACGGCGCCCCGGTTCTGGTCCAGCCTCCGCGTTCCGGTCCGGCCTCCGCGTTCCGGTCCGGCCTCCGCCGTTTCTTGCCGTGTGATTCAGAGGACGCTGAGAACACATGCGAGCCTCGGTGTGTCATCTGTGAAATGGGTGACAATGGTCCGAGTTACTGTAAAAAACAGAAGAATTAACGTGTAAAGTGATGAGCATGGCGCCTAACAAGGACTCAATGAGGGGCAGCGACTCTTATCATTTTATCCTCGACGCAAAGATTATGGGGTGAGGAAGGCCGTGGGCAGATCTCAGCAGAAATTGGGGATTCCTGGGAGAGGGGCTCGGAGAGGCTTCCGGTACAACAAGGGCTCCGGCGCTGTCTGTCTCGTGACTCCCACATTCGTACAATGTTGACGTCTTTAAAGCAGCCCTGGCCTCCGGGGAGCGCCGCCATCCCCGCCTCCTCAGCCAGGAGCCTGGGCACGTGGGGGCCCCTGGTCCCTGCTCGCAGGCGCAGCACGCTGGGTTTCGGAGAGCGAATCCGAAGCGTTGGCCCCAGAGATTTGACCTTGGCCCCTCAAAGCGAAATGCCCGCCCTGCTCTCTCCTCCGCGTCCAGAGGCGATGAGGGGCAGCTCTCGGGCAGGGACGCTGGAACGGCGAAGGGTGAGTTCTCCTCCTGCCTGTGCCTGAAGCCGCCTCCCCCCCTTCCCCACGTCTCATCGCTGTAGCCACCGCTGTTCCCTGTGCCAACGGCGTGCATGCGGGCGGCCGTGGCCCTGGCCACTTGGGCTCAGTGGATGGAGCATCCGCCTGCGGACTGAAAGGTCCCGGTTCGATTCCGGTCAGGGCACAGGCCCGGGTTGCGGGCTCGATCCCCAGTGGGGGACATGCAGGAGGCAGCTGGTCCATGATTCCCTCTCATCGTGGAGGTTTCTCTCCCTCCCTCTCCCCTCCTCTCTGACATCAATTAAAAAAAATAATAATAATAAGGGAGGGTGTCAGCCTCAAGGGATACAACACAGGTCAGAAGCAGACCTCCCGCCCGAGGCTGGTGTCTGGGTCCACCTGCTCTCATGCACGTGCGTCCCTGAGGCTTCGAGACCAGCCTCCCCCCCCCCGCCCCCAGGGGGACAGGGATGGAATCCCACCTGCGCTGTCCCCGCCAGAGCCTAAGGCTGTGCAAGTGCTTCTCTCCTCCGGGACCCGTCACCCTCTATCCACCCCAGCACCTGCCACAGCTCCTGGTTCACCGCGGGCCTCGGGAGGAAAAGCCGCTCTTTCCATAAAATGGGACTCTTCTTGCCTCGGTCCTTTCACAGGCTCTCCCCAACTCCCCCAGATAAAACCGGCCCGGCCACTGCCAAGAGCATCCCTCACTGTGTTTCCTCTCGCAGGAAACTCATTTGCATTTTAAAGCACGTTTCCTAGCGCCTCCCAGATCATTAGCGACACCTCGAGGATTGAGCTAACCGGTGAGCATGGGCGCCCAGGCCTCACATCTGGGTTCATCGTTTTAAACATATGGTCCATCGCACGGTGCCAGCCACCAGCCGGCTGCGCTGCTCCTGCGCCTTCGCCGCATCAGCTCCTCACACCAGGAGCAGCTCCCTCACCGCTGAGCTGGCCTGGCGACGGCACAGCTGTGGGTACGGCCCCACCTCCTCGCATCGGACCCTCACAGGGCGTCTCTGCTCCCACTTTACAGATGGGAACAATGAGCCTGCAGAAAGCTGAGCACCGCTTCCCGAGTCCCAGAACCAGAACCAGAACCGAAGGCAAGCTCGGGCCCAGGTGCTTTATCCACCACCGGGCCCCTGACTGGAGATTGACGTCCAGCTGCTGGCAGTCGCAGGAACAATTCACACCCATGGCCGGCCGGCTGGCTCAGTGGTGAGCGCTGACCTATGCACCAGGAGGTCACGGTTCGACTCCCGGTCGGGGCACCTGCCTGGTTGTGGGCTCCATCCCAGGTGGGGGCGTGCAGGAGGCAGCCGACCGGTGATTCTCTCTCATCACTGATGTTTCTGTCTCTCCCTCTCCCTTCCTCTCTCCACAATCAATAGAAACGTATTTAAAAAATATAATCAACACCCACCACGACGCTGACGTGGACGGCCGAGCCGCACACCTGCGGGTGAGGTGACAAGGACAAGCATTCGGTCACTCCCCGAGGCCCAGGGCAGGGCGGCCTGCCGCTCCCAGCCCCCACCTCTGACGGCTCCGGCTGGGCAGGCGCTGTGACTGTTGGCAAGTCCCTCACCCTCGGGCGGGGCGAGGCTCCCTTGTCCGATAAGCCCGCCCGGAAAATGGCCGAGGAGCCTCCTGGCTCCCTCACAGGCTCCCCTGTGATGCGATTAGGGAGCGGGCCCGCCTGGCCGGCCTCCCATCTGCACTCGCGGGTTATTTACGCTCTGGGTCTCGGCACGACCGCTGAGCCATCTGGGCCGCCTGGCACAGGACGGGCTCTGCGGCAGCCCAGGTGCTGGGGCCCTGGGAGAGGGAGTGGTCCGCCGGCCTGCCTGTGGCAGGGTGGCGCCCCATCGCCCCCACGCGGGCACCCACAGGCAGCTGCCCGGCCCAGCTGCCTCCCACCGGGCGGAACCCGTGTTGGCTGGCTCCCCGGCTTTTACTGCTTCATTATCTCCCACGTCAGACAATGCGAGGGCGCGGCTGTGGTTGCCATCTGCTCCCTCGCCAGCTCCCTGCCCAGCCCCAGCGAATCCAGAAGGTGCCCTGTCCCGCCCTCCTGACCCCACCCCACCGCACGCCCGGCTCAGGGTCACAGAGCCAGCTCTAGGGACAGCACTGCTTTCTCTCTTTCTTTTTTAATGTATTACCGTTTTATTTTATTTTATTTTATTTTTTTTAATATATTTTATTGATTTTTTTATAGAGAGGAAGGGAGAGGGATAGAGAGTTAGAAACATTGATGAGAGAGAAACATCAATCAGCTGCCTCCTGCACACTCCCTACTGGGGATGTGCCCGCAACCCAGGTACATGCCCTTGACCGGAATCGAACCTGGGACCCTTCAGTCCGCAGGCCGACGCTCTATCCACTGAGCCAAACGGGTTAGGGCTTTATTTTATTCTTATTTATGTTTTAATTCTCACCCGAGGATATTTTTCCATTGATTTTTAGAGAGAGTGGAAGAGAGGGAAAGAGAGAGAGAAGCATCGATGTGAGAGAAACACATCATGGGTGCCTCCTGCACGCGCCCCGACCAGGGCCCGGGCCGGGCCAGTGAGGAGCCTGCAACTGAGGTCCGTGCCCTTGACTGGAATCGAACCCAGGACCCTTTGGAACTCAGGCCGAGGCTCTATCCACTGAGCACCCGGCCAGGGCAGACAGCACGGCTCTCTTGCAATGGATGGGTGAGTGTTGGAAAGTTTCGTAAATTCGAATGCGTTTTGCTCGCACCCACTGCTTGTTCCGTTGCTGTTGGGCCGGCTGGTTTCAGGAGGAAGTGCCCCGACACCCCGACACCCCGACACCCCGACACTGGGTCTGCAAGCCCCGGGTGCGCTCAGCAGTGGCTGCTGGGCCGCGGGCAGGTCCCAGGGGCCCTGCTTTCGTGTTCTGCCCACAGAGGCTGAAGGAGAGGCCCGTGCACCCCCACGGCGTGATGAAGCTCGCGTGTCTCCTGCCCTGACGGGAGGGCGGCTCGCTCCTCTCCGAGCCCCCCCCCCCCCCCCCCCCGCGGTGCCGGGAGCGCTGCCGGGAGGAAATTCGCTTCCAAGTCTCGGCTGGTGCCCATCCCTGTGCTTCCAAGAGGCTGCGCCCGGGGAGCTGGCTTTCTTTCTCCGAGCAGAGTCCTGTCTGTGAGGATGCGGCCGGAAGGAAAGACCGTCGGACAAGGCAGGTGGAGGACAGAACAAAAGCCGTCCCAGGGCAGCGGGCGGAGGCGGGCCGGGCGGGGCCGAGGGGCTGGTTCTCTTCTGGGGGAGGCGGCTCTTCTCCCCGAGGTTGTGGCCCCTGAGGCGCTGAGCGGCCTGGAAGGTGTCAGCTCCCTGGAGGGCCCAGTGTGAGCAGCACGTGGGGCTGGGGTGTGGTTGTGGTTGTGGGTGTGGTTGTGGTTGTATCCTCAGCGACCCTGACCTTGGAGCAGCTGACCGCTGGCTTCCTCCACGCAGCCCAGAAACGCAGCCCCACGCCGTGTCCCGGCACCTGTTTCCCCGTTGCCCCCCCTCGCCCCCCCCTCCCGTCCCCCCTCCGCCCCCCGCATTGTCTGTGTCCATGGTTGCGCATATCTACATACAAGGTCTTTGGTTGCTCTCTTCCCACCCACCCACCTTCCCTCTGAGATTCATGTGCCTTTTTAAAAATTTATCTTTATTGTTGAAAGTATGACAGATGTCTGTCCCCTTTGGTTTTTTTATTGGTCTTTTTTTCTTATATGCTTTTTAAAAAACTTTTTTTGTATAGACTTTTCATCTCTCTCTCCCTTTCTTTGTAAGTTTTGAAAATGAGATTAACATCCCAGCGATTTCATAGCCTCTGCTCCCCCCGCGTGCTGTGCTGGGGACACCCCCGCCCCCCCCCCCATGCATCCCAGGACGTCACACAGCTTGTCCCCTGGGCGCTCTGTGCCCGCAGGGAAGAGCTGGCGTTTACAAACCCGTCCAGCAGGGTGGGGCTGCAGGGCGCCCTCTCCTGTCACTGTTGTGAATAACGCTCTCGGACGTCCTCCAACAGAACACACCTCTGTGCACCCTTGGGCTCTTTTCTTACAAGAAACCCCCGGAGGCGGGGTTTCAGGTCCTAAAGCACAGACTCTCCCTCCTGGATTGTGGTCCTCGGAGCCTGGCGCCTCGCCCACCCCGCCAGGGGCCTTCGAGGCTCCGTCCCTCCCTCACATGTGCTACCGGCCTTGGCCCGAGATGGCCTCTGCTTCCCGGGAGCCGTGCCAGGGGGCAGCTGGGGGTCTGTGCACCCCCATTCCACTCACTCTGAGGGTGAGCGTCCTCCAAACCTGCTGGAGAAACCCTGGCTGTGCCCAGCCTTGGCCGGGTTGCCACGGTGACAGATGTGGACAACCCTTCACCCGCCTCCAGCCCCAAACCCTCGGACGCTGTCAGGACTCAGGAGTCACTGGAGAAATGTCTGCTTCGCGGGCAAAACGGTCTGATCCCAGGCTTCCCATCGGGGCCGCGTGGGCACGGCCAGGGCCAGCAAGACCTCGCGCGGGTCTGAGAACGACGACACTGCTGTGTTTTCTTCTTTCCTGTTTTGTTCTTTCTCCTCGCGTCCCGCTGCTTCCGGCCCATCCCCGTGGTCCCGGAATTCCAGGCGTGGGGCTACCAGGTGCGCGGGCCGCGGACGAGCAGCGGCACAAACCAGGGGACACACCCACGGGAGAGACACTCGGGGACGTGATGGCGACGTAGGTGTGGGGGGCTCACACCCACACACGAGCTCAGGCCTGACGTGGCCTCGCGGTTATAGAAGAGCCGTGATTTCAGAGACGCGTGCGCTGGGGCTCGTGCAGAGGCGGTGACCTGCGTCTTTGATTTGCTTTCAAATCATTTAGCAACGAAATAAAGAGACAGAGAATATCAGTCGGGCGAATGTGGCCAAACTTTAATGACATTGAACTTCCATGGTGGCTCAGAAAACCATCCTCTTCCCTCGCGTTTAACCGTTTCCGTATCAAAGTCGGTCATGGCACAGCGCCATGTGCTTCCTGCTCTCCCGCTAACAGGAAACACCGGGTCTGTCACATCCGCTCTGTGACTTCACAGTGTGAGTTGCTTGTGGGGTTGCACCTCCATCGCTTCAGGGCTCGGGGCCCCTCAAGGGCTCAGGGGAGGCCTGGTCCCAATGTCCGAGGCCCAGAGCTGCAGGGGAGACCCCCCTCCCCCAATGCCAATCAGTGACAAAGGTGACCCCGACCTCTCCTCCAGGGGGGCTGGGCACGTCCCCCCTGGTGGTTCCTGCCCCGGGGTCCCTGGACCTTCTGCAACTTCACACGTGAAGGTGTCTTAGGAACGCACAGGTGGTCACTGCTGCTGCCCCCGGGCCTGCGGGCAGCGCCCTCCCTGCACCCTCTGTTCTCGGCCGCTGGGCGTCCTGCTGCTCAGGTGCAATGTTGACCTTTACTTATTTCACGCGTCCTTGGATTTGGAGAGTCTGACCGGCACCCAGGCTGCAGGGCCGGAGACCTGGAGGGCAGCGTGCCCTGGGCAGCCGTGTGCACACGCCTGCCTCGGGCGACGGGTGAATCCCACGCAGGGGGAGGCCCGGGCTGGTGCGCGAGTCCCTGCTGGCGTGGCGAGCGCGGCGTTCCTGCGGGAGCCGGGCATGGGGCTGCGGGAAGCCGTGGGAGGGGCTGGCCACTCACCACCCTCCTTACGTTTCACACGGAGGGTTTTCTCTGCAAAGTAAATTCTTGGAGATAAATAGTCGTCCAATGAAAGACGCAGATGGTAACACGGGAGCAAAGCGCAGGCCCGTCCCGGTGACCTCCGACCTTGTGGAGCCCACAGCTCCTCTAAGTGACTCTGAGGACCGAAGCTGGGGCTCTGTTTCCATAACGGGGAGCACTGGCGCCGAGGAAACCTGCAGGCGTGGCTCCCACAGACTCAGCAGAACAAGAGCTTTGCTGGTCCTACTTGCAGGAGCCTGTTGGGGAGCGAAAGCCTCAGTGAAGAGATTAAATTGGGCAAAGGCTCTGCACTCAGGCTGAGGAGCCTGTTGTGCCCCAGGGGCTCTGGCGGCGGCTTAGGAGGCCACACCTGGTTCAGAGCTTCCAGAACCTGCTGAGGAGCTGGGGCCGAGATGGCGGATGGTTCCGAGGAGGCTGAGTCACCCAGAGTCAGGATAGGACACCCAGGGAGGTCTGTGCGCCGTCAGAGTGTCTGGGGGACGTCGGGGGGCTGAGAAGTGACTTGGGGGGGGGGATGGGCCATGGCCGAGGCAGTCACACCTGCGAGCAGAGGCTGCTGGGATAGAAAGAGGAGGGCGCGCCTCCCCCTGCCCAGGCCCGGTCTGCGGACAGAGTCCCACCCCCACCCCCACCCCCACCCTCACCCCCACCCCCGCCCCCGTGAGGGCTCCGTTGCTCCAGCAGGGGCACCGAGGGGGTCGTCGCCGTTGTTTCAAACCACCCCCCGAAACACTGTGAGGAGCTGGAGGTTCAGCCCTTTTCCTGCTCTTCCCGGGTCCCGGGGCTGTCGTCTTGGGAGGGAGGTGATGGCGGGAGGCCTGCAGCCACGGGGGAGGAAGGTGGCCGAGGGCTGGGGGCTTCGGCAGCTCAGAGGGTGAACATGTGGCTTTTCACTAACACCTGGACGTGAAGGGACAGTGGCACCCTGGCCAGTGTGGCTCAGTGGATAGAGTGTCGGCTTGCGGACTAAAGGGTCCCGGGTTCGATTCCGGTCAAGGGCACGTACCTGGGTTGCAGGCTCCTCGAAGCCTGGGCCCTGGTCGGAGGTTGTGCCGGAGGCAACCAATCATTGTGTTTCTCTCACATCAACGTTTCTCTCTCTCGTTCCCTCTCTTCCCGTCTCCCTGAAAATCGAGGGAAATGTCCTCGGGTGAAGGGTGAACAAAAACAGCGAAGGCGGCTCTGAGCTCAGCGGGGCCGGGGCCAGGGCAGGAGAGGAAGGGCCTTGAGCCGGGGTGCCTTTCTCTTCATCGGTTCGGGCAGCGCTCTTTCCGAGGGTCGCACAGCCCGGTGCCTCTGACACGCGGGCCCACAGGCCGGTCTGCCGCGGCCTGGAGGTGTCGTGGTGGATCGGGCATGGCGATGCCTCTGGGCGGCACAGGCTGCCGCTCGAAGGCCCCCTCTGGGCCGGGCGTGGTTTTAAGAGAAAATCCCGGGAGGACTCAGGCCCCAGGAAGCAGCGGCTGGAGTAGCGCCTGGGCCCCTGGGCCCCGCGGGCCCGCACCTGCCCCCCTCCGCCCACCCGCCCGCGGCCCCGGGGACACCCTGCCCTCTCCTGTGCGCTGCCCCTCGCGGAGCTGTCTGTGTCCCTTGGAGGGTCTCCCGGGGGCCCTGGTGAAGGCAGGGGCATCCCCAGAGATGGTCAGGGCCACCTCCACCCCACTTTTTAGAAAACGATGCGTTATTGTTGGAAGTATCACGTGTCCCCTTCTGTCCCCCCCGGGCCCTCCAGCCTGCCCGCCCCGCCCCGGCCTCACCCCCCACTCTGTGCCCGTGGGCCACGCAACCTGCACACAAGGCCCTGGGTTGCTCCCTCCACCACCCACCCTGCCCCGCGCCCTCCTGGCGCCCGCGCTGTTCCTGCTTCCTCGTCTCGGACCCGCTCTGCTCGGCAGTGCGCCCCGTTCCTGAGATCCCACGTGGGAGCGAGAGCGCGGGACGCTTGTCTGGCTCAGACCGACTCATCTCTCGCAGGGTCCCCCCCCCCAGCCCCTCCGTGCGGCCCGGGGGGGAGCCTCCTTCACGCTGCGTCCCGTTCCACCTGCCCACGGACCAGCTCTCCGTCCGCTCCCTCCTCTGCTGGCGGCGCCCGCGCTGTTTCCAGGCCTGAGCTCCTGCCGGCGGGAAGCGGCTTTCTGTTCTGCCCACGTCTCCATTGTGACCCCAAGAGCAAAGGTCCTTCCTTCCCCCCACATCCAACCGTGTCCGCTCAGTTCCCCCTCCTTTATCCGTGCATGGCTGTGGGGGGCTGTGGGGGGCTGTGAGGGGCTGTGGGGGGGCTGTGGGGGGCTATGCGGGGGGGCTGTGGGGGGCTGTGGGGGGCTGTGAGGGGCTGTGAGGGGGGCTGTGGGGGCCTGTGGGGAGCTATGGGGGGGGCTGTGGGGGGTGCTGTGAGGGGGCTGTGAGGGGGGCTGTGGGGGGCTGTGGGGGGGCTGTGGGGGGGCTGTGGGGGGCTGTGGGGGGGCTGTGAGGGGGCTGTGGGGGGGCTGTGGGGGGCTGAAGGGGGCTGAGGGGGCTGTGAGGGGGCGCTGTGGGGGGCGCTGTGAGGGGGGCTGTGGGGGGCTGTGGGGGGGCTGTGGGGGCGCTGTGGGGGGCTGTGGGGGGGCTGTGGGGGGCTGTGGGGGGGCTGTGGGGGGGCTGTGGGGGTGCTGAAGGGGGCTGAGGGGGCTGTGAGGGGGCGCTGTGGGGGGCGCTGTGGGGGGCTGTGGGGGGCTGTGGGGGGGCTGTGAGGGGGCGCTGTGAGGGGGCTGTGGGGGGCTGTGGGGGGCTGTGGGGGGCTGTGGGGGACTATGGGGGGCTGTGGGGGGGCTGTGGGGGGCGCTGTGAGGGGGCTGTGAGGGGGCTGTGGGGGGGCTGTGGGGGGCTGAGGTGGAACAGTGCGCACAGTGAGGCCAGGGTGGCCCGGAGCCTGGGTGTGGCCCCGCCAGCGCCTGGGGTGCTCGGGCTCCTCTCCCACCTGAACGACCCCGCGTGCCCCTCCGCCCACGGGGACCCGGCTCAGGAGCGTGCACAGCGCTTGGGGGACCGTGGGTCCGGCCTGCGGTGCAGCCACCAGCCCGGCGAGGTGGTGGGCGTGTCCCGCCCCGTGGGCGCCGCTGTCCCCTGTGCGAAGTGCGGGGCTCGGCTTCCTGCCGCCCGGAGAGCTGGGCCGCGGCCCTTTAAGAGGCGAGCTCCGCTTCTGCACAAAAAACCACGAGGAGGGTGTTTGGTGGGACGTGGGCTCCGTAACGTGAGCGGCCCGGGCGGCGGGGCGGTCGTTAGGGTGTGGCGAGTCCTTGTTTCCGAAAAGCGCGATGGGGCGATTCCGTTTGAACGCTCGGCTTCGTGCCTTTTAATCCAATAGAGTCGGAGACCCTCCTGATCCCGGGGACGGTGGACTTCTCCGCCCCGGACTCGGGTTTCAAGCAGGAAGAGCGGGCCCTGGCCCAGGGGAAGGTCTGTAACGAGGCGGCTTCGTTTTCTGTCGTTAAACCCAAGTGGCAGGAGGGAGGCAGGGCTGGCGCTCAGGGTCCTGAAGCCCCAGGTAAGTTCACAGTGGGAGTGTCCCCTACTTTTTTAAAAAAAAATTCATTTCAGGGAGAAAGGGAGAAGGAGAGACATAGAAACATCCATGATGAGAGAGAATCACCGATCGGCCGCCCCCTGCACGCCCCCCACTGGGATCGAGCCCGCAGCCCAGGCAGGTGCCCCGACCGGGAGTGGAACCGTGACCTCCTGGTTCCTAGGTCAACGCTCAGCCCCTGAGCCCCGCGGCCGGGCTGGTCTCTACATGTCACAGGGTCTCAAACGTCCCACCTGAGGATAAACAAACCCCACCACTGTGACCGCCCCCTGGGGAACATCCCGGACGTCTCGGCCCCGACACCGGGGGTCAGAAGCCAGTGGGCCAGCTTTTGATTGGAGCCGAACGCTGCAGACCAATGACCTTCAGTGCCTGGTTAACCCCGACCTTGAGCCCTTTCTCTTCGCATTAGATCTCAAAGTCAGGCCGGAGCTCTCTACGGAGAAGCCGCGTTTTCCGGAGAAAAGAGCGCTGGGCCAACATCAGTCCTGCTTGTCAGCAGCACGTCAGCCCAGGACGCTGCAGCTTGTGAAGAGAATGTGTGTTTGTGGCAACACGTGTGGTCTGATGTTCACACTTAAAGTTTCCAGCCAATAAAACTCTTCGTCGCCCGGCCGGCGCGGCTCAGGGGCTGAGGGTCGACCTAGGAACCAGGAGGTCACGGTTCGATTCCCGGTCGGGGCACAGGCCTGATCCCCAGGGGGGGGCGTGCAGGAGGCAGCCGATCCGTGATTCTCTCTCATCATTGATGTCTCTCTCTCTCTCTCTCTCTCTCTCTCGCTCTCTCCCTCTCCCTTCCTCTCTGAAATTAACAATATATATATCATTAGAAAAACCTCTTCACTGTCAAGGTCATTTCACAATAAGATGCTCTCTCCTGTCCTTGACTGTTGCTGATGAAAGTCACATGAAGCCACATTTACGGGATACAAGCTCCGCCCTGTGCCCCTCGACCCGTCAGCCGGGATCCGATCTTGATGTGACAGGAGAGCGGGAAGTAGACGGGAAAGTGGCACAGATGGAGGAGGCGGTGGAGGCCCGCCTGCTGGCGACCGAGCCGTGAGCTCGTCCTGACGGGGAGACGCCCGGAGGCAGCGGCCTCGCGGCGACAGCGCTGGCCAGAAGGGAAGGTTGGGAAACGCTTGGCTGTTGTGTCACAAGACGGAATTCCGTGTCTGCCCCAGGCCTCAGGCGACGAGAGGGACGGGAAGATGAATCTGACGTGTTCTCAGCAGGAACCGGATTCCTGGGACCTGATTCTGCACGTTCGCTGAGTCATGAGCACGAGGCCGAGACCAACGGAGATTCTCCCGAAGGAGAGCAAGCCCTGCCCCTCGGCACCGCGTGTGGGGCGCGGGCAACACGCCTCGGGCGAGCGGGCGGGCGTGGCCCTGACGTGGCATTTCCTTCTCTGGGGCGCCAGGCACGTCAGGCCCACGGGCTCTGGGCTCGCGGCAAAGGCGGTGGGGACCAGGCGTGCCTTCCTGGCACTGCTCGGCGCGGATTGTCTGTGGAATCTGTGTTTTTTGGCGTCAGTCGGAACTAATGGGTGGACCAGCGTCCTTGGTCCATCCTGCCCTGGGCCTGTGCCCAGCTCCCCGGGGCGGGAGGAAAGGCCCCACCATCTGTCCCCGTCCTAACCTGTGGAGAGGGTCCGGCCTGTGGGGAGGGTCCGGCCCGTGGAGAGGGTCCTAACCTGTGGAGAGGGCCGGGTGCAGTGACACAGGCCTCGGTCTGAGCGTCACTCAGATGCTGAGACGCCCCTGCGGCCGGAGGAGAGGCCTCTCCCCCTGATGCGTCCTGACTGTCCCCTCGAGGGCAGAGTGGGCGGCACAGGGAGAGGAGAGGGAATAAAACCCCAGCCTCTGAAAGATCCCCAACCCTAAGAAACGGGAAGAGACACTAAAAATGTTCTTTTCACTCTTGTTTTTTTCTAGGGGAGGGGAGACAGAGACAGACAGACAGACAGACGTGGCTCGGCTGCCCCCTGAGCTCACCCTTGTTCGTGTCGACGCTCCAACCAGCTGAGCCCCACGGGCCGGGGCCTAAAAATATGTAAATATGTGAGGCCGGGGCTGGGGGCCCCCCCGTTTGTCCTCTCCTGGTTGTCAAGCTTGATGCTTTGATAAAATATTAGGCGCTTGGACCTGCCCCTGCAGGACCCCTGCACGTAAAGGGGCCGTAGACCGGTGACCCCTCCAGGGAATTCCTCTGTGAGCTGTTTCCACCGGCCCGCGCCCTCAGCACCCCCTCTTGTTATTGACCTGATCCTGAGGGTGGAGAGGGGGCGTGTCACTCTCCAGGGGGTGGTCAGGGCCTCTGTGACCCACCCGGCTCACCCCTAGAGCCGGGACTCGGTTTCCCCACCGGTGGAAGGAAAGGCGACCCGCCCGATGGGCTCCGAGGCCTCGAGCGGCTCTAACCTTCCTGCGCTCCAGCGTCGCCTTTAAAAGTTTGGTGCGTTTCTCAGAGATGCTATCTCGCGTGTTTGAAGAAGCAGAACTTCGTGTTGCCCGAAGCAGACACGTAATCCGTTACCTGTGGCTACACGCCTGGAACCGTTTCTGGTATCTCCCTTCCTCTCGGTAATTAAAGGCTTTAGAGATAATTTTCATGTTGCGTTAATGATTGAACCAGTCAAGAAGGAAGCACATTGGCACAAGTACGTACTCGTTCCAAGAGGGTTGAGGTTTTAAGTGTTTAATGTGTAAACACTGGGGCTCAGACAAACAGAACTGTGTGGACACGGAAGTTCAGGAGATTGAAATCCCGGGACACCCTGTGCGTGGGGCCAGGCTGTCCACGGTGCAGCCTCGTGGTCATGTGAACAAGGGGGCGGGGCCATGTGGACGAGGGGCGGGGCCATGTGGACGAGGGGGCGGGGCCATGTGGACAAAGGGGCGGGGCCACATGAACAAGGGGGCGGGGCCATGTGATCAAGGGGGCGGGGCCATGTGATCAAGGGGGCGGGGCCATGTGGGCGAGGGGGCGGGGCCACGTGAAGACAGAAGCTGAGATTGAAGGGATGCAGCCAGGAGCCAAGGAGCCCCAGGAGCCGAAGAGGCAGGAAGGACCCTCCCGGGGGCACAGCCCCGACGTCAGGCTCCGGCCCAGCACAGAGAGAGCGCACCTTCCTGTTGGTCTCGGCCAGTCTTAGCCTCGGAGCAGCAGCCCCAGGAAACGGCCCCTCCTGCCTTTACAGGGTTCGACCAGCGAGCGAGGGAGCTGGGAATCCCAGCACCTCCCAGCCAGGCTGCCTGACGGGATTGGGAGACAGTCACCCTGGCTCGGGCCTGAGCCCGGGGTGAGCAGGGGCCTCCCTCCATCTCTGGGACCAGCTCAGCCACCGTCTGTCTGTCTGTCTGTCTGTCTCTCCGTGTGTGTGTGTGTGTCTCTGTCCACACCCCCCCCCATTTCTGTCTGTCTGTCTCTGTTTCCTCCCGTCTGTCTGTCCCTGTGTGTGTCCAGCAATCCCACCCTGCGTTTCTACCCAAAGGACCGAAAGCAGAACCTCAGGCGCCTGCACGCTGTGTTCCCAGCAGCATGTTCGCTGCGGCCCGAAGGTGGGGCCGTGCTGGTGTCCGCGGGCGGATGGTGGGGAAACAGCGGAGTCGGCCGCAGGGAGGAATGTCACAGCCTTGGGCGTGAGGGAGGGTCTGCCTCGTGCTGAGCCTGGAGGAGCTGGAGGAGCTGGAGGAGGTGCCGAGTGAGAGAAGCCGGTCACAGCAGCGCACGGACGGGGGTCCCTGTGCTGAGGCACCTGGGGAGGCAGGGGCTGGGGGGGGGTCTCATGGGACGGTGTCCGCTGGGAAGAGGCGAAGGTTCTGGGAGGGGAAGGTGGTGGTGATTGCCCAGCAGGGTGGCCTCTTGGGCGAAGGCACTGCCCCTTAGAAGTGGGTTCACTGTCGGTTCTGCTGCTTGTATTTTTTTTTTTAAATATATTTTATTGATCTTTTACAGAGAGGAAGGGAGAGAGATAGAGAGTTAGAAACATCGATCAGCTGCCTCCTGCACATCTCCCACTGGGGATATGCCCGCAACCCAGGTACATGCCCTTGACCGGAATCGAACCCGGGACCTCTCAGTCCGCAGGCCGACGCTCTATCCACTGAGCCAAATCGGCCTCGGCCTGTTGCTTGTATTTTACCACAATGACAACTGCCTCCCCGTCCGTCTCCAGGTCCTTCCCTGCTCCGGTGAGAACAGCAGCATCTGCCGTGCAGACTAGGGAACACTCGCTCTGCGATCTGAACGCGGCCTCGTGTGAGCTCAATGCTCTGCACTGAAAACTGGCGTCACACAGTGTAACGGTGAAGAAAAAATGCACCATTTTTATTAATTTATTAGTATTAATTTTATTAGCATTTATTCAGAATACCGATGATGTAAATTCTTATTTTTTACTGAGAGCCACATTAGCCTGGCTGGCGTGGCTCGGTAGTTGAGCGCTGACCTGTGAACCAGGAGTGTCCTTTCTCTCCGGGACCCGAAGACGCCGACGATGCCCGTGCCTCGGTTTCCCCTGCGCCAGGGGCTGGGGTTGCCGTGGAGGCCGTGCTGGGTGAGCCAGGCTGTCGCTTCTCCCTCGCCCTCTGATGGCGTCGGCGCCTTCGGGTCGGAGAGAAAGGACACGAGTCTGTGGGGGAGCCTTACGGACGAGACACAGGGCACAGGTTTCACTTCATTCCCACAGCGTTCCTAGAAGGTCAGAGCGACCCCCTCTTACTGGCAGGGAAACCGAGGCTCTTGGAAGGCAGGTCACTTGCCCACAGTCACGTGGCTCGTAACCAGGAGACCAGAGATCCGGACCCACCTGACTCGGCCCGCGTGTCTAGTCACGTCCCTGTTGCCCGGATTCCTTCAGTTTAACAGGCGGCAGCCACAGGATTGTCCGGGATGGAGAGCAGTTAGCAGTCGAGCTCCGGTTAATAAAATTCTCTGGTGATTCATTCCTTGGTTCTCAAGCTACATCGCGATCGTAAGAGTTAAGAGCAAGATCCAGAAGAAGAATTCTTTTGGCAAATGTTTGGACCATCTGCCGCCGTAGCGCCGTTGGCCCTGGGCCCTGGTGCGTGGGGCACCGTCGTCGGAGCGATGTTTACTTGGTGCCTTCACAGCTTCCCTTTGCCATCTGCGTCCGTGGCCACGGCGCCTGCCCAGCAGGCTGGGTTCACATGTTTATCGGCAAAAGGAAGTGCACTCCGGATAACTGTGTGTTGTTCTTGATGATCGATTGATTATTGATTGATTTGTTGTTCACCACTCATGTATTCCCTGGTTGCTTCCTGTGTGCCCAGCCCAGGATGCAGCCACACCCTGGGGTGTCAGGGTGACGCTCCAACCCCCTGAGCACCGGCCCGGCTGGGGTGACCTCTTCGAGGACGCAGTGAGACCGAGCGCAGGGGCTGGCGAGGGCGGGAGACGCAGGGAACAGCGAAGATCAGGCAGGAGCAGGTCCGCAGCGGATTCCCACCCTGCAGCGCGGGCGGCCCCTCCCCTCCCCTGCGAACGGCCGTCCGGGGCCTGGCAGTGGCCCGAGGGGCCCGCGTCGTGAGGGACGGTCTGTGCCTCCCGGAGTTGCACGAGGGGCTCAGCCTCTCCTCTGGGCTGCACCGTGGCCTCCATGGAGCAGGCGGGTGTCGAGGTTTCCCAGGGCCAGCCTGCAGCCGTGGCTGTCTTCTGCTCCTGGACTCGCGGGTCTGTCACTGACCCTGATCCCGACCGACCCTGAGCTCGCACGAAGGACCAGGCCGGGACGAGGCCTGAGGATGCGGAGAGAACGAAAGTGACCCTCAGCGGGCGGCAGCCGGCCTCGACCCTCGGGCCCCGGTTCAATCTGTGGGTGCATTACTCCCGACTCCCAACCAACCGCGTCCCTTTAACAACCAATGCTGTTCCGACATCACATTCGTCGCATCAGCTTAAAATCCATGGTGAATGTTGGGCGGTATTTTCATAGGGGAGACGCGTACTCTTCCATCTTTCCCAATTCACCCATTCGTTCTTATTAAACATTTCAATGTTGACATTGTTGCAGGTGCCTCCCTCTCCCCCCACCTTGGCCCACCCCCCCTCCCCCCCCCCTTGGCCCCCCCCTCCCCCCCCTTGGCCCACCCCCTCTCCCCCCACCTTGGCCCACCCCCTCTCCCACCCTTGGCCCACCCCCCTCCCTGTGCAGCCGCGTTTTGCTTTCTCGGGTTTGGCCTCCAGGGCTCACCCTCTTGGTTCTGATGACATTTCTAAGGATGTTTGTGAACTTGAACATTGGCTGCAAGCGGCTCGGGGACCCCTCTCCCGTCTTCGGGGGACGAAGCCTCTCCCGTCTTCGGGGGACGAAGCCTCTCCCGTCTTCGGGGGACGAAGCCTCTCCCGTCTTCGGGGGACGAAGCCTCTCCCGTGCCATAACAATAAAAGGAGCGGTGCCGATGGCGGGCCCGGGAGGGAGCTGCTGGGGCTCGGCCGGAGCTCCGCGGCCTCTTCCCTGTCTTGGCCGGAGCCGCACGCAGGAGGTCCTCAGCGCCCGCCTGTTTCTTTAAGACGGGACGTGCTTGGTGTGGGCAGCCCAGCGGTTTGCACGGACGGACGGTGGAAACTCTGAGCCGCGTGCCCGAGTTACACCATCGCCGCGGAGACAAGCGCTCGCTTCAGGAGAACCCTCGGCCTCTGTGTCAGCCCATCTGCTGCCTTTGGACCCAGCAGGGACATTAGAATCTGTTTGTCAGCAGCGCGGCCAGGATGCCTGCGCCCGAGCGTCAGCACAGGACCATCAGCGGTTGCTTTTATTGTTCACAAAGCCGCAGAGACAGCGCCGAGTGGTTCCAGATGTGGCCCCACAAGGCCGCCCTCCACGGCCGGCCTGTGAAAACTCACTTTACAGGCCCGGGAGGCAGCCGCGGGCCCGGCTGTTTCAGGACACGGCACGTCCGGCGGCTCTGCCTTCCTGCTCTCTGCTCCCCTCGCTCCCCTTCTTTTTCTTATTTTTTAAAGTTTTTTAAAAAATATGTTTTAATTGATTTCAGAGAGGAAGGGAGAGGGAGAGAGAGAGAGAAACATCACTGATGAGAGAGAATCATGGATCAGCTGCCTCCTGCTCGCCCCCTACTGGGGATCGAGCCCAAAACCCAGGCCTGTGCCCTGACCGGGAATCGAACCGTGACCTCCTGGTTCCTAGGTCCACGCTCTGCCCCTGAGCCCCCGGCCAGGCCCCTCATTCTCTTTATAAAGTAGAATTGGGGCCCTTGGTGGCCCACACAGGGGACTGGGGTGCTTTGAGGCAGTGGGGCTCTTGTCAACTTTAAGAGGATAATTTGAAGGCTCCGTGGCGAGAAATCGATAAAAATGTCTCCGCGTGGACTCGGTGCTGGAGAACATGGAGATGGAGATGGGGTTACGGTGATAGAGCCTCGTGCATCTCACCGGCGGTTTGGCCGTGAGGCCTGACCAGGCTCCGGGCCCCTTGCTCTGCTGCCGGCGCACAAGGCGACCTCGCACGGTGGGAAGTGCCGCGGCGACGTGAGTGGGCCTGGGGCCCGGAGGCGGGAATTCGTTCCCGTGAGTCTCAAATCTGTGGACGGCGTTGAGGTCCGAGCTTATCTGGCGCAGCCCGGAGAGCAGCGTCCTGAGACCCAGGTGCCTCCGGCCGGTGCACAGCCTCACTGAGTCGGGAGGGACTTCGATGGCCCCTGCGAGGATCCAGGCACAGACTCAGCGCTCTCCCCACCAGGTCCTCCGGCCAGCGACCCCCGGTATCCAAGTGAGATTCTGGCTCGTAATCCGGGGTCAGGTCGCAGTCGTGACGCCGCTCTGTGCCCGGAGGAGGGAGCACCCGTTACTGATGGGCCGGGCTGCCCACCGGCCAGAGGAGGGAGCGCCCGTTACTGATGGGCCGGGCTGCCCACCGGCCAGAGGAGGGGGCGCCCGTTACTGATGGGCCGGGCTGCCCACCGGCCAGAGGAGGCGTCATCGTGAGCACGCGATCCCTGCGCTCGCAGCAGCTACTCGCTCACGCTGGCTGGGAGGCGGTTACGTGCCGAGTCCATGGCCTCCTGGGTCCTCCCGGGCAGGAGGCAGCTCCCTGGCTGCCCAGAGACCGGAGCACAGAGCAGTCGCCGAGCAAGGGAGCCCGTTCAGACCAGCCCCGGCCAGTCCTCCACACGAAGGCCTCTTCGGACGACGATAGGACCTTTTAAAATCTGTGCGTCTTGAACATTAAAGTCATACAAGAGAGACAGGAGGAGCCCACGGCTGCCCCCAGGGCTCAGCAGCAGCACTGCCCGCGGTCAGACAGCTGCCCGCCTCTCCCGCCCGCACCACTCCCGACTGACACGCCTCGGCCCAGGCGTCGGCCTGCTGGTCAGAACATCTCAAACTCCCCCCAGCCCAGCCTCCCTCTGAGGTTCGGGAGGAGGCTGAGCATGGAGGCAGCGCGGGGACCTTGGGCTCCTCACTCCCCCCGAAGGTCACGGAGCTGGAGGAATGGAGGAAAAGGCAGCGTTTCCACGTTTTGAACATAAGCAAGTCGTCTTGGAATAGAAATATTTTCTACTCTTTTTTAAAAAATGTATTTTTATTCATTTCAGAGAGGAAGGGAGGGGGAGAGAAAGATAGAAACATCAATGAGAGAGAACCATTGACTGGATGCCTCCTGTACACGCCCCCGACTGGGGATCGAGCCCTCAACCCAGGCTGTGCCCTTGGCGGGAATTGAACCTTGGGCCCTTCAGTCTGCAGGCGGGCGCTCTATCCACTGAGCAAACCGGCCAGGGCAATGTCTTCTACTCTTAAAGGCTGCATGAAACAGGTATTTCAGAAGGAGCATCCTGCGCCCCGAGGAGTGGGGTGTGGACGATGTTGGCAGCGTCGAGTGTCATAGAGGCCGTGACTCCTGTGGTTCTGGGACAGGACACCCGGCCTGATTCAGGAGCTTAAGGGACCCAGGCTTCAGCCAATCAGTGCAGTGTATTTTCCCCAAACACTCCGATTGGTTGAGAGATGGGCGTGTGACTCCAACTGAGCCAATGAGATGCTATGAGATCATGCGCTCTATGTACTTGTATTTCTCCACATACGTAACATATCACGTTGGAGAATGTATGTTATTTCCGAGTAGTTATGGAATAACTGTAGATGTTGATTGCTTGCTGGGCGTGAAGGCCGCGTTCCACCATAGAGGCGACATCAGCGTGTTTCAATGGCAGAAGGAGAGTAGCTGCGTTTTCTGGACAAGCTGCAACGCAGGAGAAATGAGAGACAGACAGCGAGGCCTCCCCCTCCACCCCTTTGCGAGACCAGCAAGCAAGGCTGCTGCTGAGCTGAAGCGAACGCTCTTCTCAGGGGGAATCTCACGGCTGTAAATTCCCTCATTTCCCATCAGAAGTGAAGTCCGTCGCGCAACTCAGAGCTGTCAGACCTGCAGCAGAGGAAATAAAGATGAAAAGCTTGAGGCTGAATTTAAACCAGAAAACCAAAACGCAGTGGAATTCATTAACTAATGAAAGCTATGGAAAACCAAAAAAGCAAGTCATGATCTACTGTAATTAGTGAAGGAAAAAGGGTCAGGAAATACAACGATCCAAAAATTAGACAAAAGAAAGGCAGGTAACCACCCTGTAGGGGGGACGTTTTTAAAGGGGTGCTTTGTAAGACTGTGGAAATGAATTTTAAAACTTGGATGATGCGGACAATTACTTTAGAAATAAGACATTTTTTACCTCAAGAAGACAGAAATCCTGAAATAAGCCTCGGATGATGATTCCTCGAAGGAGCCAGGCCCAGGCAGCCTGCAGGGCTCACGCCATCAGAGAGCAGACAACACGGAAATTGTGAAGATTGTCCCAGAACTCGGAGAAGGGGGTGCTTCTCGATGCGTTCATTGTTGTGATAGAACCAGAAAAACACTGTAACCAAGCGTATCCGAGAGACGGCTGTAAATCCTAAACAGAATATCAGCAAGTAGAACCCACTGGTGTCGGTGGGTCATTATCATAACTGACATATAACATCTGTCCACGCCAGCACAAGCAACCAAAACAAACGGTGTAAGTGCTGGAAAGAAGCAAACAAAATGTTTATTATTTGAAGATAAAATGATTAGGTACCAGAAAAAACGCATGCGAATGAACAGAGAAAACCATTTGAAACAATGGCATTATACTCCATTCCAAAACAAATATACCAAAAAAAATACTTTCACACTAAAAAAACCAGGAAGTATAATGAATAACATTCCATTCATAATGACAATTTTTATATAATAATGATCAGAGATATAGTCTGTATAGAAAACAACATGCTCTATGGACAATAAAGGAGATTTGATAACATGTACCTTTTAGATATTCTAACTTTGTGAAGTAGGAGGAAAAGAATTGTT